>NC_044038.1:152743098-153070958 GCF_901765095.1 Microcaecilia unicolor | reverse complement strand
TTTTGGACGTTTTGCAAAAAATGTCCAAAAATCCAGTAGTGAACACGGCCATTTTCAAATCAGAAAAACGTCTGTTTTATTTCAAAAATGGCCGTTTGCTAGACATTTTTGTGCTCAGGGTGTCTATCTTTCTGGACCATTTTTGAGAAAACAAATCCAAGGTAAAACGCACAAAAACAAGCTATTGAGATATATTGGGGGGGGGGGGCAGCATTCTTAGTAAACTGGCCACACAGAAATCCCAGCAGATACACATCTCACCATTACCCCCTTATATTGTATGGTGAGCCCTCCAAAACCCACCAAAAGCCTACTGTACCCACCTGTACACAACTAAAATAGCCCTTATGCCTGCAGGTGTCACCTATATTTATTTATTTATTTATTTGTTACATTTGTATCCCACATTTTCCCACCTATTTGCAGGCTCAATGTGGCTTACATAGTACCGGAGAGGCGTTTGCAGACTCCGGTGTGAGCAAATACAATGTGATGTTATGATAGGATAAAGTTCATGTGGCACAGCCACATTAGGGAATCGTGGACGGAAGAGTTGAGATATGTCCATTACGCAACTTAGGTTTGTTGTGTTGCAGAGGTCAGGCTATATGTAGGTACAGTAGGTTTTGGAGGGCTCACACATTCCACCACAAGTGTAACCGTTAGAGTGGGATATGGTCCTGGGTCCCTTTCTCTATAGTCCACTGCACCAACCACTAGGTTACTCCAGGGACCTGCTTGCTGCTTTAATAGTAATGACCTTTCAAATCTGAAGCTGTCATACAGCACATAAGCACTGCCATACTGGGAAAAGACCAAGGGTCCATCAAGCCCAGCATCTGTCTCTGACAGTGGCCAATCCAGGCTTCAAGAACCTTGCAACCCCCCCCCCCCCCCCCCCCGAAAAAAATTAATAATGTTCAATGGACTTTTCCTTCAGGAATCTGTCCAAACCCCCTTAAACTCCGTAAAGCCAGCCGCTGCCACCACATTCTCCAGCAACGAGTTCCAGAGTCCAACTACACGCTGAGTAAAGAAAAACTTTCTCCTATTTGTTTTAAATCTACCATATTCTAGCTTCATCTTGTGTCCCCTGGTTCTATTATTGTTTGAAAGTGTAAACAAACACTTCACCTCTGTACGCGCTACTCTGCTCATTATCTAGTAGACTTCTATCATATCACCCCTCAGCCGCCTTTTCTCCAAGCTGAAGAGCACTAACCTTCTCAGCCTTTCCTCATAGGGAAGTCATTCCATTCCCTTTATCATTTTCGTCGCCCTTCTCTGCACCTTCTCCAATTCCTTTATATCTTTTTTGAGATGCGGCGACCAGACTTGGGACACAATATTCGAGCTGCAGTCGTACCATGGAGCGATACAACGGCATTATAACATCCTCGTGTTTGTTTTCCATCCCTTTCCTAATTATACTCAACATTCTGTGCTCTTTCTTGGCCGCCGCAGCACACTGAGCCTGGTGTGTACTGTCACAGTCACTCTTAGGAGGCTGGGAGGGGGTCAGTGACTACTGGGGGAGTAAGGGAGTTATACCTTAATCTCTCCAGTGGTCATATGATCATTTAGAGCACCTTTTGGTCATTTAGGGTCCTTTTACTAAGGCGTGCCTAAAATTGGCCTGCACTGTTGTAGGTGCGTGTTTTGTTTTTGTTTTTTTTAATTTATGCTTTAAATCATACAATTCAAGGATAAACACTTGACCCGGAAAAGTGTTATAACAAACAAATTAATAAAAAATGATGTATTTATAGCATATATAATAACACTCAAGTCCACTTTATATTTGGATTCCAAGGTCACTAAATTAAGAGGAATTTAAGGAAACCAATTTAAAGGCAATTACACCTAGGAAAAAAAACAGGGATTTAAACCATTAAACTCCTTCCACTGTTTTAGAGGAAACAAAAGATGTTAAATGGGAAGGTTCCATGAACACATATTTAACCATATTGTACCTAACGATACATTTACAAGGAAATCTTAAATAGAATGTGCCGTCTAGCTGCAAAACGGCAGGTTTCAATAACAAAAATTGCTTGCGCCATCTCTGAGTGTCCTTCGAGACATCTGGAAACAAAGATATTTTTAAACCCCAAAATAATTTGTCCTTTTTTAGAAAAAACATTTGAAAAAGCCATTGTTTGTCGGGAAGTAAAGCTGCTGTGGCTACCAAGGTTGCCGCAGTAACCAATTCAGTTTCAGGAGTTTCCAAAAGTGCAGTCACGTCCTAGGGATTTTGTTGATATTGTGAAACCACTTCTCTTTGAGGTATGTAATACACTTGAGTAAAAGGAGGTAAATTTGTTTCTGGTATTTCTAATATTTCTCGAAGATATCTTTTTAACATATCAAGTGGTTTCACCATATTTATCTTAGGAAAATTTATAAATCTAAGATTACAAATTCTCAAATGATTATCATAAATTTCTGTCTTACTTCTCAAAGTTGAGATATCTTTTAGGATTGCTGTTTGTAAGTTGCCCATATTTAAAACATTTGTTTCCATAGTCTCAATTCGTTCAAAAGAAGATTTTATGTCTAATTCATTTTTCACCAACTTTTTGCGACACTGAGCTAGTTTGGTGTAAGAAAGTTTGTGCAAGTTGAGAAATTAAATCCCAAAGAGAATCCAAAGTTACCTCTGTCGGTTTTTCCAGTAATCCAGGGGGCACATTGACCAATAGTTCTGGATTTTTCCCATGTTCAATTCCTCATTGTCCCGCTCCTGATGTATCCGAACTGCTCACCTCGGGGGGATCCAATTCCCCTCCAATCTCCCTCACAAGATGATTCATCTGAGCTTCACTCGTTACTGGGTCCACGCCACTCTGTGGTGGAGGCCCCATCGATCCCTCGGAGGGGGAGCTAGTTCTCTGTGGTTGTGGGGGAAGAGTTCTCTGATTGGGGCTCAAGGTAACATCATGCCCTGAAAATGCCAATACCTCCTCCAGGACGCTGACGTTTGCTATGGGACCACTCCCGATCTCTCGACCCTGTCCTGGAGTCCTCACAAAACGGTCTATAGGACCAACAGGTAATGGGGCGGGCAGCGGAGAAGCCCGGACTGCTGCCCTGCCTCTCCTTTTTGGCATATTGAATAACAAGGAAATGAGGATCTCGGCATTCCTAGATGCATGCAGCCATTTTGGAATCCTGAAATACAATGAAGATTTGTCCTGCTCTGGAAATCTTCACTTCTGGATCTTAGGTGTGTGTTTTGGATGCGTGCTGGTCCATTTCCTGAGCATGCCTAGAAAAAAGGGGAATTTCTAAAGTGCTGGAAAATGGACGTGCGGCAAAATGAAAGCCAGCATGCATCCATTTTTGGCCTGAGACCTTAATGCCACCCATTAACTTAGTGGTAAGGTCTCATGCTCTAACCGAGCAGTAAGTGTGCAGCATGTGCCAACTGCCAATTACCGCTGGGTAACAGCCCCGCAGTAGAAAATAGAAAATATTTTCTACCGTATGTTTTGGGCATGCACCAAAAAATGGAATTACCACCTGGGGCATGTGGTAGCTGTAATAAAAAGGATTTTAGAGATTGCTTTTCAACTCTATCTGCCTTGACCAACAAGTGCACTTGGGGTCTGTATTGTTGATTAGAAGTAATTCTGTTTAAAAATGATTGTTTAACTTTGATTGTGTGAAAATAAGTTGGAATGCAGAAGATAAGACACAGCTCTAATTAATTTGGTATGTGAAGAGGAGGATGGCGCTTGTTTTCGAAGTTCAGACTGGCCACCTGGACTTGGAAACATGTGACCACATTCCCACAGTATTATTTATTATTTATTGCATTTGTATTCCACATTTTCCCACCTCTTTGCAGGCTCAATGTGGCTTACAATACATCATGAATGGTGGAAATATATAAGAGAATAGACATTTAGTATTACAGAAGGATCTTGGTTCACATTATAATGATAAAACATGATAGTAGTATGACAAGCCGGTATTATAAGGCAATTCTGGATGTATGTGGAGGAGTTCACATTTGTTGATCTTTTTGGTATACCTTGTTAAAGAGATGGGTCTTCAGTAGTTTGCGGAAGTTAGTTAATTCAAGAATTGTTTTTAGGTTGCGCAGTTGGCTTGTTTACCTATTCTCAAGCATTCTGTAATTTTCCTTGGCTCTTTAAATAAGCTTTAGTTTAATAAAAAGGGGAGCTTGTTGCAGCAGAGCCTTGAGGCTCATCTGTGGGTGGACGCATCGTGCAGAAAAGACTTGTTCCTGGTCATAAGGAGACTTCGGGCTTTCGCTGCAATGGGCCTCCCAGCTGATGAGATAAGGGCCTGAAATTCCTGACCAGTGATGTTGTATGTATGATATGTATATATCTGTCTTATAGCTTTCTTTTAGTTAGATGATTTAATCATTGTATATACAAATGTAATAAACAAATATCTTAATCATTGTGGATTTAGAACCTCTAATAAAGGTCTCATTTACCTAATATGAATCCAAAAGAATCCACAGTAATTATTGAGTAGTCTGTGTCAGTGAGACAGGCTGTAAATCCATAGCAGTACAGTAGCCGGGTGGTAGAGCCAATTTGATGCACGTTGGATACACGTAGGCACTTACGCTCCTTACTAAAAGAGCCCCTTAGTAGTGATTGAAGCAGGTCTAACCAAAAACGTCTTAATTTTGGTCCTAGACATTTTCATTTTGTTCCATTATTGCAGAAAAATGTCTATATTTTGGTGCTGCCCATGTCCTACCCAAAACACACACCCAACATGCCCCCTTAAAATTTGGACGAACTGTGGAGCAAAACGTCTAAAATCAGGGTGTCAAATTGCAACTTGGACATTTTTGAGAGAAAAACATCCTTCTGCCACCTTATGATATTTTTTTGGAAATTTTATTTATTTAAAAATGTATATTCCACACTATCAGAAATGTTCTAGGTGGGTTACATTTCTTCACATACATAATATAATAAATCAAACTCAAGACAATTACATGCAATATAGCTTTCAAGAGAATCACCCTCACGCAATAATCAAACCATAATTCTTTCATCACTTGACACCTTGGCCTCTTGTATCTGACCCCATTGTCTCAGTATAACTACAAAAGGCAAAGACACTGCTATACTAAAAGTCAGTGGCGTTCCTAAGGGGGCTGACACCCGGGGTGGATCGCCGATGCGCCCCGCCCCCCGGGTGCAGCGCCCCCCCCCCCCGGATGCAGTGCGGGCCCCCCCCGGCGAAAGGACACCCCCACGAAGGAACCCCCCCGGGTGCACGCCGCTGGGGGGGGGTGCCGCGTGCGCCTGTCCTCCGTTGTTCCATGCTTCTTCTCTGCCCCGGAACAGGAAGTAACCTGTTCCGGGGCAGAGAAGAAGCATGAAACAATGGAGGACAGGCGCGTGCGGCACCCCCCCAGCAGCGTGCACCCGGGGCGGACCGCACCTACCGCCCCCCCCTAGGAACGCCACTGCTAAAAGTGGTTATTCCCAGGAACTGCTTTTTCTTTTGTACAATTATTCACAAACGCATAAAGTCTGTTTTTACATTCATCTCATAAAAGTTGCTTGGCATTTATCAATACAGACCAATTTTTTCTCTGGCACCCCTGCACTAGAAAGGCAGACCTGTATTACAGACTTACTTTCTAGTTGCATCTCCAGTTCCACCTAAGGTAACAGAAGGGAGTCATGTCATTTTTTCAATTGTAGCTTAAAGTGAGTTATATTCAGGTAGAGTAGGTATTTTCCTCTTCCTGGAGACCTAACTTGCCCAAGATCCCAGGGAGCTGCAGTGAGATTCGATCCAGGCTTCCGTGGTTCTCAGCCCACTTCTCTATTAGGCTATATTCCTAAATTCCTAAGGGGTTCTTTCACTAAGTTGCGGTAAAAAGTGGCTTGCGGTAGTGTAGGCGTGGGTTTTGGGCGCGGGCAGAAATATTTTTCAGAGCACGTACCAAAAGTACCTTTTTAAAAACATTTTTCCAAAAATGGACATCCAGCAAAATCAAAATTGCCGTGCGTCCATTTTGGGTGTCTGACCTTACTGCCAGCCATAGACCTAGCAGTAAAGAATCTGCATGGTAATGACCTACGTATGTCAGATGCCACTTGGCGTGCGTCCACTACGAGTGTCCGAAAAAATATATTTTTTTCAGACACGCGTACCAGACGCGCACCAAAAATGAAATTACTGCAAGAGGCACATGATAGTCATCCAGTAAGTTCATTTTGCCACGCATTGGGCGTGCGTAGACGCTTACATAGCTTAGTAAAAGGGGCCCTAAGTATGGGAAACTTTCTTTGCGGTACAGAACATTCTCCCATTTACTTCCAGCTCAATTGGTAGGATCAAGTGACTGATCAATACTGGGTCAACACTATACTTATGAATTTCCCACTCCTCATAGAACACAGTATGACCATTAGCAGATGAGGAATGTTTGGTCCAGATGAAAGGTATATATAGATCCCATATCTAGAGTGCATTGTCGACCTTGATAAGCACAGTTCATGACTCAGCAATCAGGACACAAAGCATTTCTCATCGATCTCCTGGGAAAATCTCTAGTTCTTCTGTACTCTCACCACAAATAAGAAGTCTTTCTTCCTCCAGCTGTCTTTGTGCATCCCCTCATTGGGTGCACAGGATTTTACCGCTTACTGTTTCAAGAATTTGTTTTGACTTAAGTATAGTAAAGGAGATTATCTGAAATACTTAATAACAGAAATTTCATACACCATGGACTGAAAAATAAGAGTCTTTCGTTTTATTGCTGCAAGAGCCAGAATATAGTATTTAACAATGGCCTTCTGGTTGAAATAATAATTGCTACCTGTGGATTATTCTTTCAACAGCAGACAATAGGACGGCACTGTCTATTGATGTCAGCTCGTTACTCATCCTTAAAATCATTTTTGCTGTACTTTCCATGAAAGATCAAAGCATAGTATAGCACAAAATAAAATGGACAGAATCAGAGAACCAACAAAACAGCAGTGACACACCAGGAAAGGAAATTAGACCCAAACAGGTTCCAGCACAAAATAAAATAACATTATAAAACAATATAAAATCCTCATATGCATGTAAATACAATAAAAAAAATTAAAAGCAGAATTTCAATAACATAAAACCTGCCCAATATGAACAAAATGGGGGAACTTGTATAAAGGTTTTTCCACATCTAAAGACTGTTTTACACGTAGGAAAAGTCTTTTACAAAAATGCCTCATGGTATACATGAGTATAAATACACATGATGGCAAAAGAGCCATACTCAAATGTGTACCCCATAAAGGTTTTGCTGGAGGTACAGTTTGGGCAAAGTAGGGGCAGAGTTGTAAGTACAGCGTAAATATATGAGTCTGCATTTATGTGCCAATGAGGCTGGTTTGAAGCAAAAATAAAAAGAAACAGTTTCCCACAGGATTGTGGAAAGGGTAGATAGGGATGACCAAAATGGAAAAAGGAAATGAGGAGATCTATTTCCTAGTAAGTAATCTTTATTCTATATTCAACAGAACAATTCAAAGGACTCAACATAGGCAGTGTTTTGACAAATAATGCCTGCATCAGCAGTCCAAATATTCTGATGGGATATATCAAAACGCATATACAAAGCTGTGAACAGGTCTGGTCAAGGTCATGAACCAATAATCACCAAATATTCTGAAAAAGTGCTGAACAATGCTCGGGGCACGGCCATGGGTAGGTCATGGGCGGATTAGGGGTGTTCCTAGAATTTATGCACGCTGTTACAGAATAAGGGGGATCCGTGCCTAATTTAGATGTGAGGGTTTACAGCAGGGTTTAGGCGCTTAGGGCTAGGTTCTATATATGACTCCTAAAAATCAGTACCAAAAGGAAATACACCTAGGCGTATTCTATAAAGTACAACTAAATTTAGGTGTACTTTATAGAATAAATGTAAAGTTCCATGTGGTTTATAGAATATGCTGAGTGCCCATCTACACAACTACATTTAGTCATGGGCAGTTACGCCAAGTAAAACAGTGGAAATGCCGATGCCTAAATTACGCGTGGACTGGGTGTATTCTATAAACACATGCATAGATTTTAGAAACACCCAGACCCATCCATTCCACGCCAATGGCTATGCCCATTTTCAACTATGCAACTTAGAATTTATGCACATCACATTATAGAATACAGACAGTTCTGGGTGTAAAATCTAATTAATGCCAATTGGTGTCAATAATTGCTTGTTAAGTGGCAACTAACAGCGCTGATTGGCTTGTTAACTAATTAAGTTGCACGCGCAAATCCAGAATACAACTGGATTATTGTGTGCAACTTAAGTCATGCTATATAGAATCCCAGGGTTAGTGTATTCTATAATCAGGGCCTAACTTTCAATGCTATTTCTACAATAGCATTTAGTGCATTATTTTTTTTGGCACCGATTTTTCAGCACTATTTATAGAATTTGTTCTACAACATTCATTCAAGTTCAATCAATAAAAACAAAGGCACCAAGAGCGCACTAGTGACCAGTGAATTTTAAAAAAGAAATAAAGTACTGTTTTACATTACTGTAAAAGTTGCCTGTGATGCAGACTTTGCTGAACATGTTGGCTATCGATGTTATTTTTAAAATACACTGGTCACTAAGAGGTGAATTTTATATATGGCGCTGAAAAAAACACTATTCTATAAGCCAGCCCAAAAGTTAGGCTCAGTTTATAGAATAGTGCTTACGCTTGGGGATCGCACCTAACTTTAACATAATACAGTAAGTGACGGCAGATAAAGACCTGAATGGGCCATCCAGTCTGCCCAACAATCACATTCATTATCAATTCAAGATTTAAATTGACAATGAACGTGATATTATATACTTGATCATGATCTTTCTATGGTGTTTCTGGGACATAGACCATAGAAGTCCACCCGACTCTGTCCTTATGTTCCAACTACTGGAGTTGCTGTCAAAGCTCACTCCAGCCTATCTGAATCCGTCTTGTCATTTGCGGGACAAGGACCGTAAAATTCTGCCCAGCACTGTCCTCACGTTCCAAATTACTGGAGCTTCCATCGAAGCCCTCTCCAGCCCACCTTAAACTAGATTGCTATATGCAGGAACTCAGACCGTACAAACCAGCCCAGCACTAGCCTTAGTTGATGCAGCCAGAGTCGCCATCTAAGCATCACTCAACATGCAAACACATGTGCAACTCTTTAAGTTTTGTTGTTTTTTTTTATACTGTTCATTTTCTAATTAGAGATCCTCTGTGTTCCTCCCACGCCTTTTTGAATTCCGGAGTCAAACTCCGCAACCTAAAGTTTATATTTTTCTTCTGGATTCACTCACCTGACTTTATGACTCCGTGGCTTTTTAAAGATAGCATTTGCTTCTACTACACATGCTTTAAGACATTGACAATGGTACCAAGACCCCTGAAACAGGTACTTAGCCGAAACATGGTCCATGTTGAGTACTTTAAGGAATAAAGCATTTTTGCATCATTCTCTTTGTTCTCCTGTTGTTTTTGGAAGAGCCCTGCTGGCTACACTTCTATGAGTATCTATATACGTAGTGGGCGACAGTCTTCCACTTCTGCGGTCACCTTTCCATTACTAAGTCTACCACCCCGCAAACTCAATTCATGGCCATTTGCATCAACTGAAACCTGGTGCAATTGTATGTGCCTAAATTGGGCACATATTCACCATATTTCATAACAATGCACGTAAATGCAAGAAATGCCCTGTTCTGCACATGACCCTCCCATTTCTGTGCCCCTTTCTTTTACTTGTGCATAAAATTCCAATTAAATCTAATTAGTGCGAATAATTGCTTATTAAAGTCATTTATTAGTACTAATTAGTTTGTTATTCAATTAAACTATGCATGCAAACTTGGTGCACACCCAAATTTGCAAGCGTAATTTTTGCTGATTTTTATAGGATTAGTTGGTAAGTGCACTCTTGGCACCTTTATTTTTATTGATGGATCTTCAATAAACATTATCCCCCAGATTCTATATATGGCACCCAGATTTGCATGTCCAAGATGTGCATGCAAATTAATTGAGCAACAATAACTATCAATAATTGAGTGCTAACAACCAATTACTAATGTTAATTGGCATTCATTAAAATTTGCATGTGCATCTGGCTGTGCACTTTTCTATAAGGCATGGCACCTAACTCTACTAGTGTGTAACTCAAAAAGGGGAGTGGCCATGGGCATGTCAGGGAAATCCAGAAAATGAAGTGTTCTTGCTGAATACCTCCTCAGCATGCCTTAGCAGGCAAATCAGTGCTAAGGCCAATTCTATAAAGGACGCACACCCTTTATAGTATCACGCTTAGGGCTGAATTGTTCCACTGCAGAATTTTAAGTGCCTTTTACTGAATCCAGCCTATGTGTTTATCTTACTGTACTGCTTGTTTTGTTTGGATAAAAATGATTTTTAACCAGTCTATCTATCACGTATGAACCCTAACAGCCTCACGAAGCTCTCTCTTTGACACAATGTAAGTGCTACGGAAAGCATTAGCAGTAAATTTGAGAGCTGAGATCATACTCCGCATACCCTGGCTTAGGAGTGAGGTTCATTCCTGTCATGGTATGTGTAGAAATAATCCATTTAGAGACATTGCCCTCTCATTTCTGTAAAGTACTGTTTATTTTTGGAAGCCATCTCCAATTCGGTATCCTGAATTCTCTCTTTATTTACCTTCTGTGTTCATTTCTTTCTCTTTTGATTTTTCCCTCTCTTCCAACCTTGGTTTTCTTTATTCTAATTTTTTCTTTATACTAATTTTTATTTTATGTTCCTCTTTCTCTTTCCTTTCCTTTGTGTGTATGTTGCCTTTTTCACGTTCTCTTTCCATTCCCTTTCTCCCATCTCTCATTGTTTTGTCACATTTTGTTTATTCTTACTTTTCCAGTGCACTTTTTCTTTCCTCCCTCTTTGTTACAGATGTGTTTTTTGCTTCTTGCTGCCTGGGTGGATAGATTAGCCTGGCTCCAGGCACCAGTCTCATGGCAGGGAGCGGAAAGGGAGATAGGCTCTCAGCAGGGTTTATGCATTCTCATTATGTTTATGATAATTATCATAAATTTTAGTTTTGACAATGAAGAAAACTGGGGCCATTTAGACTAGCTCTGCAGACTAAATACACTCTCTGAAGGCCTTTGAAGTCTATATTGGTATCTGCAACAGAAGTTTTACTAGTCACCACTTTCCTTCATTTTTTAAAATGTATTTATTCATATATAATATCAGTTACAAGTACACACTTGCACAAGAAACTCAAAAAGAAACAAATACAATAATCAAGGGGTTACTTTTTTATATTTGGATTATTGGCAGTGACATTCCTAGGTCGGCTGCAACCCGGGGCGGGACCCCCCCCCCCCCCCCTTGGCGCATCAACCCCCCCCCCCCCCCCCCCCCCCCCCCCCCCCGGGTGCATTCTTGGCTGCTGGGAGCAGCCGCATCGCTCTCGGCTCCACTGGCTCCCTGCTCCCTCTGCCCCGGAACAGGGCGTGCACCCGGGGCGGACTGCCCCACCGCCCCACCCTTGCTACGCCGCTAATTATTGGTCCCCAAGCCAACATTGAAAAACAGATCTCTTTAAGATGTTATTTTAAAGATGCCATTTGAATAAAGTAAAATATAGAAAATATTTGCATATAAGCTTTAAGAATTGGGATATGTATGAGGGAAAGGGAATGGGACTTGATATACTACCTTTCTGTGGTTTTTGTAACTATATTCAAAGTGGTTTACATAGTATATACAGGTTCTTATTTGTACTTGAGGCAATGGAGGGTTAAGTGACTTGCCCAGTCACAAGGAGCTGCAGCAGGATTTGAACTCAGTTCCCCAGAATCAAAGTCCACTGCACTAACCAATAGGCTACTCCTCCACTAGCAACATTCCATGTAGAATCTCAAAAAGGGAAAGGAAAATGGGACTTGATATCCCGCCTGTCTGTGGTTTTTGCAACTACGTTCAAAGTGGTTTACGTAGTATATACAGGTATTTATTTGTACCTGGGGCAATGGAGGGTTAAGTGACTTGCTCAGAGTCACAATGAGCTGTAGTGGGAATTAAACCCAGGTCCCCAGAATCAAAGTCTGCTGCCCTAACTACTAGGCTACTCCTCCACTTTTTTTGACTTAGAAAAAAGACTATAGTCTATTGGTTAATGAGGAGGTGGGAGTTGTAAATCTTGCAGTGGAAAGTTGACACACCAACAAGTTACATCGCTGAGACCACTACATAGTAACATAGTAAATGATGGCAGACCTGTATGGTCCATCCAGTCTGCCCAACATGATAAACTCATTTTACATGATATGTGATACTTTATATGTATACCCAAGTTTGATTTGTCCTTGCCTTTCTCAGGGCAGACCGTAGAAGTCTGCCCAGTACTGTTCTTGTACTAAGTTCTAAAGCTAACACCGAAGCCCCTTAAAATTTATACTCCAGCCCATCTCTATCTATTCAGTCACAATCAGGGCATAGACTGAAGTAGTCTGCCCAGCTCCCGTTTTGTTTCCCAATTACTGGCATCACCACCCAATCTCTGCTAAGATTCCATGGAACCATTCCTTCTAAACAGGATTCCTTTGTGTTTATCCCACGCATGTTTGAATTCCATTACCATTTTCATCTCCACCACCTCCCACCGGAGGGCATTACACATATCCACCACCCTCTCCATGGAAAAAATACTTCCTGACATTAGTCCTGAGTCTGCCCCCCTTCAACCTCAATTCATTCCCTCTAGTTCTACCGCCTTCCTGTGTTCGGAAAGGTTTATTTGCGGATTAATGCCTTTCAAACATTAGGAACGTCTGTATCATGTCACCCCTGTTTCTCCTTTCCTCCACTAGACGTGTCAGATATATATGTGGAAAGAACCATACTTTAATGCTCTATATAATATAGTCACATCTTCTGGAAGAATCACTAGATATCCAAGTTGCAGTAGTAGTGTGAGATGGATAGATGGAACAAACCTTGGAACAACCAGATCTTAGGAATACCACTCATCTGGAGAATTAGTAAGCATGAGTCAGGAACACGCAAATTCTGCTGCTTCTGCTGCTTCAGATTAGGGACTGTATTCAAAGATGACTTTTCTGATTCTATGCCCATGGGGAACCCCTTTATTGAATAAGGTTTTAAGAGTCATCTAATCTATACAGCTGGGGTCTGTGAACAGGAAGTCTTTTCTCTGCTAACGCCTTCCTGAATCTCTTGCCTGGGTGCACCATTGAGGTTTTGTCATCTGCATAGTCAGAGCACGATGATTTCTTATTTATTCCATTATTTTTTCATTGTCTGACCACACTTGTTCCAAGGGATTATAAAGGAAGACGCTGTTGTTATCTGAAACCTTTTCCTGGTCTTTGCATGCAGTAATTGTTTGTCTGGTTAAATGCACAGCTGCAGCAGAGCTTTCTAGAGGAATCTTCCTGAAATATTTGAAAATGTAATAATGCAAATAGAATGTAATATTACAGTGGCAATTTTCGTACCACTTGCAAGCTAGCTTTCCCTTTGAAAATCCCATGGTGAGCAAACGTCAAAGGGATTCATTACCCCATGTAATTTTCAGATGCAAAATGAAATCCCCACATGCATTTTTACTTACCCAGTGCTACCCCTTTTCACTACATTGGGTGGGGGTAGGGGTGCAATTTTCAAAGGAGTTTTTTTTCCTGCTGCTAAGGAAGACATTTTGAAAATTTCATCAACAACAAAGTCTAGGGGGCAATTTTTAACTGGATGCCTCCAGTTGGCACCCTGATGCCACAGGCTGAGCGCCAATTTTATAATGGCATCTGTGCACCAAAAATATTGACATAAAGTTGGCATTAATATCAGTGTTCCCTCTAAGCTGATGGGGAGTCCTCCAACTGCATTGCTGCCAGTGTGTGTGTGTGTGGGGGGGGGGGGGGGTTTCAATATTGTATTTTCAATTGCTAGGGACAGGCAGGATCCCTGGAGTTCTGCACAGCTTGCCTGTGCCTCACTACTAAAAATGTGATATTACAACAGCGCCCCCTACTGGCAGGACTATAGGTGGAGGACTCCTACTCAGCTTAGAAGGAACAGTGATTGATGTACCTAAAGGTAGGTACAATCCTTTATGCCAGGTCAATGCAGATCCAGCCCAAGGCAACTCAATGCTGGAGACTTCTCTTTGCTTATATCTTCACTCAACACTGGACTGTGCTTTGAGGTGCATGGGGGGTTTTGGTGACCTGCCCATGGAAGCTGGTGAAGATTTTCCATTCTAGCTCTGCTATTTATGAATTCTGGTTCAGAATTTGTTTCTTTCACTCCTGAAGATGTGATAACCAGTGTTGAGTAGAAATATAAGCAAAGAGAAGTCTCCAGCATTGAGTTGAGTAAAGTCACAAGTAAAGTTTTTCTTTACTTTGATCTTCCTTTTACCATTGGGTGGCTGGATATGAGCTCCAAAGGACTACCAGAGCTCCTTCATTGGTGAGGGTGCTGGCTTTTTCCTGGTTTCTGAAACATTCCTCCTCTTTCTTTGTAGACATTAATTAGAAATAAGAATTTTTATATATATTTTAAGAATTGCTTCACAGCTCTGGATATTTCTGAATTTGGTTTTGGACCTTTTCTCAGCATGTGTCACATCTGTGGCCGTGACCACCCTCAGCCTTACCGTCTTTCTGGGGGTCAGCAGCTCTGCTGGCTTCTGTCTGTGTTTGTGTTAGTCTTATCTCTGTCCTGGTGTGCTGGCTGCTTCCAGCATGAACCTGATTGC
This sequence comes from Microcaecilia unicolor, assembly GCF_901765095.1. Taxonomy (NCBI): domain Eukaryota; kingdom Metazoa; phylum Chordata; class Amphibia; order Gymnophiona; family Siphonopidae; genus Microcaecilia; species Microcaecilia unicolor. Next base: position 153,056,174 of record NC_044038.1, on the reverse strand, counting down.
TTCACTAGACCTCACCTGTGTGGGCTATGTCTCTCTAGGGAGCCAGCATCTAAGATGGCTGCCACCAGCTCTGTGCCAGCTTCCAAGATGGCTCCTGCTTCTCTTTCCTGTGGGCTCACTTCCTATGTGTGTCAAGCCTCTCTTTGGGGTCAGTGTACTTCCTGCTTCTGTCCTACTGCTGGTGACTCATCAGTGAGAGCCTTCATAAGGACGTGCTGTGCTTGCAGTCAGGGCCTTTGCATTCTGTCGCGTTCTCGAGGGCCTTGGCAACCGTCAGGTCCACGAGGCAGGACTGGAGTTCGTGAGCCCTTGGGCCACTGCCGCAGAGTGGCAGCGGCAGGCAAGACCACCTCGGGACTGGAAACACAGAAGAGCAGTACTGGAACTCTGTACTGAAGTAGTACAAGGCAGGCAACTAGAACAGACGAAACAGGAACAGCTTCAACTGCACTTAGCCACCGTTCCTCCGGCTCCTGGCTGAGCTGGGGACCTTTGTTTATGATTGTTAATCATTTTCTATTTTTTTTCATCATTAGGGTATTTTCTTGAATTGTGGATTTGTATGTTTTTCACTTTTTGCAGTTATCCATTTGCAGAAGCTCAGGATTTGTCTTTTGTAGCCATTTGTATGAATATTTTAGAATACTTTGAGTGTTGAATAAAGTATGGTTTTATAAGATTCATTATATAATTTAGCCTTTATTCATGATGTTTAAGATTTGCTTAAGGGCTTGATTTGATTCTTGTTACCCTGTAATTTGTTTCATAAATTTATTTATTTAACACATTTTTAGCCCGCCCATCCAACAATCTGAGCGGATTGCAATAAAACATTCATAAAATTAACAGAACATACAACAAACAAATACCCCATATTACCTAACTGGTACCCAAATTAACCCCTTCTCTCTTTAAGAGAAAGTTTTACAAAACAAAAAAGTTTTCAATTGTTCATTAAACAACAATAAAGGTGAAATTTAATGCATTGCAGGAGGAAGTGCATACCACAGCCGAGGTCCAAGCCTGAGCATGAATCTCTTCCAAACGGACATGGTCTTACCCCTTACCTTACCTAAGTGAATACCTTCTGAACTTCTGTAGTGCAGAATTTAGGCCAGGTCTTTGGGTGTTCTGTGGATCAGCTGTGCTTGTTGTGGAAATCTGTCATGAAAGAACCATTAGACTCTGTGGTGCCTATTAAACTATACAGAATCAAGGGGAAAGTGTTACCATGTTTAATGCCTCCCTCTTACAGAAGAAGTCTGAATGTGGGTGTTAAGAATGGCACTTTTTAATATATTTATAAATGATTTAGAGATGGGAGTAACTAGCGAGGTAATTAAATTTGCTGATGACACAAAGTTATTCAAAGTCGTTAACTCGCGACAGGATTGTGAAAATTACAAGAGGACCTTACGAGACTGGGAGACTGGGCGGCTAAATGGCAGATGACGTTTAATGTGAGCAAGTGCAAGGTGATGCATGTGGGAAAAAAGAACCCGAATTATAGCTAAGTCATGCAAGGTTCCATGTTAGGAGTTACGGACCAAGAAAGGGATCTGGGTGTCGTCGTCGATAACACGCTGAAACCTTCTGCTCAGTGTGCTGCTGCAGCTAGGAAAGCAAATAGAATGTTGGGTATTATTAGGAAAGGTATGGAAAACAGGTGTGAGGATGTTATAATGCCGTTGTATCGCTCCATGGTGCGACCGCACCTTGAGTATTGTGTTCAATTCTGGTCGCCGCATCTCAAGAAAAATATAGTAGAATTGGAAAAGGTGCAGCAAAGGGCGACTAAAATGATAGCGGGGATGGGACGACTTCCCTATGAAGAAAGACTAAGGAGGCTAGGGCTATTCAGCTTGGAGAAGAGACGGCTGAGGGGAGACATGATAGAGGTATATAAAATAATGAGTGGAGTGGAACAGGTGGATGTGAAGCATCTGTTCACGCTTTCCAAAAATACTAGGACTAGGGGGCATGCGATTAAACTACAGTGTAGTAAATTTAAAACAAATCGGAGAAACTTTTTTTCTTCACCCAACGTGTAATTAAACTCTGGAATTCATTGCCGGAAAATGTGGTGAAGGCGGTTAGCTTAGCAGAGTTTAAAAATGGGTTGGACGGTTTCCTAAAGGACAAGTCCATAAACCGCTACTAAACGGACTTGGAAAAATCCAAAATCCCAGGAATAACATGTATAGAATGTTTGTACGTTTGGGAAGCTTGCCAGGTGCCCTTGGCCTGGATTGGCCGCTGTCGTGGACAAGATGCTGGGCTCGATGGACCCTTGGTCTTTTCCCAGTATGGCATTACTTATGTACTAGTTGGATTCTCAGGACCTCACAGTTAGGTTGTTATGGAAATCACAAATATAAGCAATCTATCCAGGAGATAAGAAAATCTTTTTATGCTCAACTCATGGGTGCCGACATTTCAAAATGATTGGGGGAGTCAAACACAATAGAAATGACCCCTTCCGGGGCACAGTGAAGAAGTTTGCTCAATATTGGGGGTGCTGAGCACCCAATGCACCCACAGAACTGGCTCCTATGGCTCGACATATCATTTATGGTCAAAATAGTACCAGAGAGTTAGCTAGACTGCCTAAAAAATTACTAAAACCTACAACTGTGGAACCCTGTGCAGATACTTTAACTTTGTATCTGGCCTGATGTTTTTAAAATTTCATTTATTGGAAAGTATACAATCACAAAAGAATGAATGTACAAGAAAATTATCACAACAAATATCCAAATTTAAAAACAAAGGAAATCGCACTAGCCCACATCAAAGGAAGTGAAATCCTAAACAAACAAGCAAACAGAAAAAAGAACTAAACTCAATAAAGAAATTCAGGCCAGGTCTTACAAGCTAAGAACATTTAGGCAAGTAATTTACTTTATACCTAATAGCTCAAGAATTTATCATATCGCTATTTCTCTTGACTGTTAAGAAACTGTTCCAACTGCACTGACTCCCCAAAAATAAAATCTTTACCTTGAAAAGATATAACACATTTACAGGGGAACCTTAGAAAAAAGTTTGCTCCAAGGGTCAAAACTCTAGGTTTTAGGGTTCAATTCTGGTCACTGCATCTCAAAAAAGATATAGTGGAATTAGAAAAGGTGCATAGAAGGGCAATGAAAATGATAAAGTGGATGGGACAACTTCCCTATGAGGAAAGGCTAAAGCGGCTAGGGCTGTTCAGCTTGGAGAAAAGGCGACTGAGGGGAGATGTGATAGAGGTCTATAAAAAAATGAGTGGAGTGGAATGGGTAGACGTGAATCGCTTGTTTACTCTTTTTAAAAATACTAGGGGGCATGCAATGAAGTTAGAAAGTAATAAATTTAAAATGAATCGGAGAAAATATTTCTTCACTCAAAGCTTGGGGGGGGGGGGGGGGTTAAAAAAAGGTTTGGATGGCTTCTTAAAGGAAAAGTCTATAGACCATTATTAAAATTGACTTGGGGAAAGCCCACTGCTTATTTATACAATAAGCAGCATAAAACATGTACTTTTTTGAGATCTTGCCAGGTACTTGTGACCTGGATTGGCCACTGTTAGAAACAGGATGCTGGGCTTGATGGACCTTGGGTCTGTCCCAGTATGGCAATACTTATGTACTTAATAATACCCTGCACCTGAGTTTAGTCGCCCTGGAAACTTCAGGAAATATTAGTATTTTCACTCCACAGAATGCCTCATCCTTATCTGAAAATACTTTTTCAATGCAACAGATTTATCTAATTTAGGGGTCCTTTTACTAAGCTGCAGTAAAAGGGGACCTGAGCTAGCATCAGCGTGTGTTTTGGATGCGCAATGAGGCCCTCTTTAACCGCAGCAAGTAAAAGGCTGTCCATTTTGGGGGAAAAAGAAATGGCCATGCAGTAAGTGAACCACTTACCGTATGGCCATTTCGGTGGGGAGCCCTTACCGCCACCCATTGAGATGGCAGTTAGGGCTCCTACACAAACCAGGCTGTAACTGGTTAACCTCCAGGGCTAGAACAGTAGGACATCATTTTTTAGCGCCGGAAATGGCTCGTACTACGGATGGGAACTACCGCTGAGCTCCTGGGGTAGTTCCAGCATGGTATGCAGCAGGGGCGTAGCCAGACTTCAGCAGAAGGGAGATCCAGAGCCCAAGGTGAGGGGGCACATTTTAGCCCCCCTCCATGGTGCCGCCGACCTCTCCCACACACTTTTGACCCCCCCCCCCCAGCACCGCTACCCCTCCCCATCCCTTTCGACCCCCCTCCTGCCGCCACCAACCCTCCCCCACCACCGCCAGGTACCTTTGCTAGTGGGGGTCCCCAACCCCACCAGCCGAAGTCTCCTTCAGTGCTAGTCTCCGAGTCCGGCGCGTTCGCTGATCTGGATTCTGTTTCTGTGAGTCCTGACATCCTGCACGTTCCTATATGCAGGACGTCAGGACTCACAGAAACAGAATCCAGATCAGCAATACGCCAGAGACCGGCGCTGAAGAGGACTTTGGCTGGCGGAGGTTGGGGACCCCCGCCAGCAAAGGTACCTGATGGTGGCGGTGGTGGGGGGGGTCGAATGTGGCGGGGAAGGTCAGCTGCAGGGGGGGTGAAAGCAGAGGGGCCAGCTCTAAATCTGCGGGGGCCCATGCCTCCATGGCCCCACCTAGCTACGCCCCTGGTATGCAGTAAGCCCGCGGTGGGCTTACCGCTGCTTAGTAAAAGGGCCCCTTAGAGGCCAAAGATCGGGCCTGATTTTATTTAACATTTCCACTTTGACTTCAAAAATCACCCTGTCGTTGTTTGTCTCCTTTAAAATCACCAACTTCTGACATGATCTGTGAATCCGGTAATGGTTCAGAACTTAACTTTGTTAAAATTGACTGCGTTTGCCCCAGTTTCTTTTCAAGAGATCCAGAAACTTGTCAGGAAATTTGCTAAGGCTGATTGTATTCTGAATCTTTGTCCAAGTTATTTACTGAAATCTGCACCAGCAGAAGTTCTAAAATGGTTAATAAGATAATCAGTGGAATGGAACGGGTCGATGTGGAGCGTCTGTTTACGCTTTCCAAAAATACTAGAACAAGGGGGCATGCGATGAAGCTGCAGTGTAGTAAATTTAAAACGAATTGGAGGAAATTTTTCTTCACTCAATGCGTACTTAGACTCTGGAATTCGTTGACAGAAAAAGTGGTTAAGGCGGTTGACTTAGCGGACTTTAAAAGAGGTTTGGACGGCTTCCTGGAGGAAAACGCCATGGAATGTTATTGAATGGATGTGGGAATAATCCACTATTTCTGGGATGGGCGGAACAAATTGTTTGTTCTTTTGGCCGCTGTCAGAGACAGGGTACTGGGCTCGATGGACCCTTGGTGTGTCCCGGCATGGCGATGCTTATGTACTTATGTATTTTTTACAACATTGTGTTACAAGAAGGTTGCTTTCCTTCTAGCCAGTTTTAACTCCTGTTTTTGAACAGCTTCTCTGGATGTGAACCTTTGTTTAGAGAACTGGCTGATTGCCAGTATCCCTTTTCTGACCAAACTTGTGGAATGTGTAGTGGCTTCCCACTTGCAATGTTGTCTGGATAATTACATGGGGTTTGTTCTAGGCTAGTCCAGCTTCTGAAATCTTCATAGAGACTGTAATTATTTGCTGTCTGATTTGCAATCAATTTTTTCTACAGAGAGGAAGGTACAATTGTTATGCAAGTAGATTTTTCATCAGCTTTTCATTTGGAGGACCATGGCCACTTTTTTCTAAGCTAAGGGATTTTGTACTGTTGTTTCAATTGTATGGTTAACTTCTTGTTGCTTGGGTTATCAATAAATTGCTTCTACAAATTACAGGGCCCTTTTACTAAGCCCCGTAGGTGGCTACGCTCGCCCAACGTGTGCCAGTTTGGAACTACCGCATGGCCCTGGCGGTAATTTCATTTTTTACTTATGTCCATTACGTGCGCCGGAAAATACGTGTACGTGTGCTGATGATTACCACCCGGTTAAAATGTGAGACCTTACCACTAAGTCAATGGGTGGTGGTAAGGTCTCAGGCCCACAATGGACAAGTGCCAATTTTTATTTTGCAGCCAGGGCCGCCGAGAGACTAGGCCGGGCCCAGGGCAAGGCCGCCCCGCCTCCCCCCCGCTGCCCTACCTTCGCCCCCCCCCCCCACCGCTGCCCCCCGTTGCTCCTCCCACCACTGCCACCCCCATCGCTCCCCCTGCCGCCTCCCGTCGCTCCCCCCACTGCTGCCGCTCCCTGTCGCTCCCCCCACCACTGCAGTCCACGGTCTCACCTGCCTGCCTCCACGGCTCCGGGCCCCCTTCATTCAAAATGGCAGTCGCAGATTGTGTCTCTTTTGGCCTTCCCTCCCTGTGTCCCACCCTCATCTGATGTAACTTCCGGTTTCCACGAGGGCAGGACACAGGGAAGGAAGGCCAGAAGAGACACGATCTGCGACTGCCGCTTTGAATGAAGGGGGCCCAGAGCTGAGGAGGCAGGCAGGTGAGACCGGGGACTGCAGCGCCGGCGGCCTGACCCCGGCACCGGGCCCCCCTTGGAGGCCGAAGTTTGCCCCCCCCCCCCTCTCGGCAGCCCTGTTTGCAGCACATCCATTTCAGCCAAAAAAGGCCCTTTTTGCAGGCACGCTGAAAAATGGACCTGAGCGCGTCCAGTACACGCGTCTACACCAGTGCAGGCCACTTTTCAGTGCACCTAAGTAAAAGGACCCCTAAAAAGGGGGGGGGCCCTGTACTAGCAGCAGTGGCTGTTTTTGCTGAGTGCCAGGGCCCCTTTTATCACAGTAGGTGAAAAGGCCAAGAAAAGAAATGGTCATGAGATAACTTCACACTTTATGTGCAGCCATTTCAGGGGGGGAGCACTTACCACCACCCATTGAGGTGGCAGTAAGGGCTCTCGCACTAACCCAGCAGTAACCAAGCAGCGCATGGCACTGCCCAATTACCGCCGAGTAACACCTGCACTAGAAAATCAGACCTGATTTTCTGGAGCACAAGAAATGGTGCATGCTGGGAGTGGAACTAACACTGGCATCGGTGTTAGGCCGGTGGTAATTCCAGGTTGCTGCGCGGTAATCCCGTTACAGCGTGGCAACCGTTTAGTAAAAGGGCCCCTAAATAAGGTAGAGGTTTCTGAATTAGTATTGCAGTGGTTCACCGGATTTTTATCTGAAAGGTCTTTTAGGGTGAATTAGGATGACAAGGTGTCTAGTCCGGCATGGGTTAAACACGGAGAATCTCTATATGGGATGGAATAAAAGCGCAGAGCATTTCCACTCAAAGCAAAACTTGAGTAGCTTTCACACTGCACAGAGTAGCAGTTGGAACACTACAAACAAAAGGGCGAGTTAACCTTGCCCAGAGCCACCTTTCAGGGAAGAGTGGATGGGCCATGCTGGTCTTTATCTGCCATTATTTACTATGGAGTTGATAGCAAGCAATTAAACAGCCAGAAATGGCTCGTGGCTGGTTAAATCACCTGTTTGGGGCTAACCCCTAATTTTGAGCGACACTTAACCAGTTAGTGCTGCTGAAAATAATTGGTTGGTGCTGAACTGAAAACTGGCTATTTGGGGGGCATTCCAGGGATGAAATTGGTAGTTGGCCCAATAAGTGCCGAGATTCAGCTCTTAACCAGTCAGGTTAACTGTATAAATAGGACCACATAAAAGTCAGTCCTATCTTTATGGGGTAACCCATAGCTGGTTAAGTGCTACATATCACACTTAACCGGCTATGCGTTAGCTGGCTCCCAAAACTCGGCATTGAATTTCCAGGTTTAACGCCAACTGCAGTCAGCAAAACACTGATCACCATCAACTGAATAGCGGGTCTTATGTTGCTATGTCTTGCAGTATGCCTCAAGGATTTCCACTGTCCTATATTTCATTTAATGCTTTTCTTAGCTCAGTTAGAGCAGAATTACATGATATTTTAGCATTATGTTTCATTATGATGATCATTATTCCATCACAGGATACAATTACCCTTACTATGCTCTTTTAAAATGTTTTGCTCAAGTTGAACCATGAATGTCTGCACGTCAGCTGAAGATAAATCTTGAAAAAAACCAAGATAATTGATCAAGGCTACATAATGAACTTTTTGCAGCCTCCTCCCTGAAAGCCCTCTCTCCAGGAACTTCACCCCCTCTCACCAAGTAGACATCCTCGGCGAGGGGTAGATGGTAAGACCAAAAGATTACCAGCTACTGACCCAGTGTTATCTGAGTTCAAATTTCCTCTGTATTCATCTATTAAGGTCTCACCAACTCTGCTTTGACAATGGAAATGCAAGTTGCTCCTGTTGCCAGAAAGATACTTTGTACCATGAGGCACTTGCACCAGATAAAACTTTACTGTAGAGGATAACCTAAAACAAGTGTTCCAGGCCATCTTGTCTATTATAATGTTATCTACCTAGGTTTACCTGGTAGGCTCATTACTCATATCCAAGTTCTGCAAAATACTGGGGAGTGCTGGTGGGAAGGAGAGCAACTCCCTTTCTGATGGAGCTTCGTTGGCTCCCTGTTCCTGGTGGAATTCAATTTTAAATTGTGTCCTTTTTTTATATAAGATTTTGTATGACTTAGTTCCAGCTTGTTTGGGTAACTTATTGGAGCTACATACTCCATTACTGCATACTCCATTTTGAAACTCCATTTGTGACGAGACGGATTCAGAAAGACTTTGACGACTACTCTATTAGTTGGTACATAAGGACAGAGCCGGACGGACTTCTATGGTCTATGTCCCAGAAAAAAAACAAAGAAATACTAGGGTCAACTATATAATATCATGTTCATTGTTGATTTAATCTAGAATTGAGAATGAATGTGACTGTTAGGCAGACTGGATGGACCATTCAGGTCTTTATCTGCCGTCACTTACTATGTTACTCTCTCACCAGGGGCGCCCTTTTTTTTCCATTATGTGTCAAGGACGTCCATGCGTTAGGCATGCCCAAGTCCCACCTTCGCTACGCCTACAATACACCCCCTTGAACCTTGGCTGTCCCTGCGACGGAAAGCATTTGGGGACATCCAAAATCTGCTTTCGATTATACCGATTTGGACGACCCTGGGAGAAGGACACCCATCTTCCGATTTGTGTCAAAAGATGGACGTCCTTCTCTTTCGAAAATGAGCCTGAATGAGTATGCATGAGAGAGATCTACATACAATAAAGGTAGCATGCATGCAAATATATCCCACTGAAGCACCTACTAAAGCCCCCATACAGTGATGCACCCCCTTCAATAACCCACTAGCATATCACACTGAAACCCCAAACCCATGTGCATAACTTCACTGCCTCCTCAAATTCACTGCTGTAACCACTGATCCTCAAACCACCATTGACATCCTCAATCTGCTAACAAACTATCTGACCCTCAAAACCCATTTTAAGATTCACAATTCCCCTACTACTTATCATTTCTAAAGCGCTACTAGACGTACGCAGTGCTGTACACTTGAACATGAAGAGACAGTCCCTGTTCGACAGAGCTTACAATCTAATTAGGACAGACAAACAGGACAAACAAAAGATAAGGGAATATTAAAGTGAGGATGATAAAATAAGGGTTCTGAACAAGTGAATAAGGGTTAGGAGTTAAAAGCAGCATCAAAAAGGTGGGCTTTTAGAGGATAACCTGAAACAAGTGTTCCAGGCCATCTTATCTATTAACATACCCCATTGACCCCTTAAATGCACTATCATACCTGTTTGATACCTTCACTAACTAATGTACCCAACTGGCTTTACAAACCCACTAATGTATCCCATTGACCCCCCTCCCCAACCCAGTAACATACTCCACTACTCCCACAAACCCACTTCTCCACCCGACCATCCAGCCCATTAGTACAACCCACTGAAGCTGCAGTTGGCCTGATGGTCAATTTGGTACAGTAGTGGATTTAGGAGCTAAGTGGGCTGAGTGTGGATGTGCATTGGGGAATGGAGGATAAGTGAGTGAGTAGCCTGAGTGGAGTGTGTTAGGAGTTGGCAGTAAGTGGGTATGTGGATTGAGTGGGGTGCATTATGGACTAGAGGCTTAGTGTATAATGATGATAGAGTGGGAGAACTGGAAGGTTCTCTGGTCTGGGATTTTGTTGCTGAGCCCAGCTTGTGCATCCCAGCTCCCTGACCTGGAAGCCTTTAATTCTTCTTTTTTAAATTATGGTTAGAGGTGATTTAAGCTTTAACTTACACCAAGGCAGGTGAATGTTAAAATGAAAGAACCTTACCACACTTTAGCACTGAATTTTACCACAGTCTTCTTTTATTGGCCTTCTAATCATGTTAACTCTTTTTCATGTGGTCACTCTCAACTTCATCTCTATTTGCTTTCCTTCGTTTCTCCTTCTGCACAGGCTGCAGGGCTGACATGCTTCAAGTTCAAGGACTACAGGAGATTCAAGGCAGCAAGACATGAACTACACTGCTGCAAGCCTTCTCTTCCAGCTTCTTACTTGTGATTTGCAGTGAGACGCTAATGTATTAAGACAGATAACATGAAGACTCGTACATCCCCTAGTAAAAAATGGAGAGGAAGACTCAAAGCCAACTGCTGCTAGAGGTTAATGCAGCAGATGGCACACAAACCTCTGCAGCAGTCTAGTCAGACTAGCAGGAATCCATCCTCATCAATTGATGAAGCTATCCAAAAAAAAATCATAATGATAAGGTAAATGGAATATACAGGATGCTCACTGTGCTTCCTTTCAAGCCCCACAAACATAATCTCTCTTTCTTCTGAAATTGGTTCCATGACCTGCTCGATAAACATAGGATGTCATGAAAAAAGAAGCAATAGAAGTGAGGGGAAAAGGAGGTTTATCCCTGAGGCAGTTCAAAGACCCAGTGGCAATGCCTAGTCAATTACCTGTCTCATCTTTACAACTCCTGTGTTCTTCACTCAGCACATTTCCCATTCCCAGCTCTCCAGATCCAGTTTTGTTGAAAGCTTTCAGCATCCTTCCCCAGTCTCCCGTCTCATACTCAACATCTGTCTACTCACGTTCTCTGCTGAGAAACCATCTTTAAACTTAACACATATTAGCATTTTATCAGAGGGTGTCTACAACTTTCCTGATTTGCTGAATGTGCTGTTATATGCTTTTTACACATAGCTTGTAGAAGCAAGAATAACATTCTCCCCACTGTAAGACCACAAAACATTTCTTTGCCATTGCAGACATATTCTGTTAAGAATTAAACAATAAACCAAATATTCTACTTACCTCAAGTTATTGTTTCATTTTACTTCCAGCAAGAGACTTTTTTCGTCTTCCTTTCTCTCCGTGACACACTTCTCACAGAAAAATAATACCTGTAGCCAGCAAGGTAGTCACTTCCTAGCATTAACTGTTTTTCTATACTATGAATTTATTTTAATAGTAGATATTTGATCTTTCAAATCTGTATTTGGCATCCCTGGGAAGGATTCTAGATATTCCAGCAGCGTCCTAGCGCTGGAAGCTTTACAGGAGAAGCTGTCTGAGAAGTGCTAGTCACACAGTGAGAAGCTGGATGCTCAGTTGAGGGAAGGGAGGGGGAAGAGAGAGAGAGTGGAGCAGGAAGGAAAGAGGGAGGCAAAAGAAAATGCTGATGCTGTGCTGATAACTTGTCTAGTCCTTCAGAAGGACTTGGCATTATGAAAGAGGGGAGGCACTGCTCTGTAGAAATTGTAATATAAAATGTACACATATGTTTCTTCATAGATAGATAACATTTAATCATCTTTCTGACCTCATGTACAACTTTCTTTAAATTAGTCACCTTATTTTCTAGCTCCTCTTACTCTCCTACCTATCTATATGTTCCATCTTTGCTTATACCCTATGTTGTCTATTAAAATGTTCTATTATGTATTGTGTTGACATTGTAAGTAGTATACCATGCCATACTTTCTATTATTATTTGAATATTTTTACTGCTGTAATTGTCTATTGCTTATGTTTGATCCATTCTTACTGTACACCACCTTGAGTGAATTCTTTCTAAAAGGCAGTAAATAAATCCTAATAAATAGATAGATAATTATAGAGTGGAGAAGTAGCCTAATGGTTAGTTCAGTGGGCTAAGATCCTGAGGAACTGGGTTAGGTTCCCACAGCAGCTTCTTGTGACCCTGGGCAAGTCACTTAGGGCCCTGTTTACTAAGGTGTGCTAGCGTTTTTAGTGTGTGCACAAAATTAGCACTGGCTAACTGTGTAGGCGCCCACAGGAATATTGTGGGTACCTACACAGTTAGTGCACGCTAATGGTTAGCACTTGCTAAAAGCACTAACGCGCTTCTAGCGCGGCTTAGTAAACAGGGCCCTTGACCCTCCATTGCCCCAGGTATAAAAGCTTAGGTTGTGAGCCCACTAGGGACAGAGAAAGTACCTACATATTATATTAACAACATTGTGTATGTACTACAGAAGTTAGTAGTATATATAAAACTTTATTTATATAGACACAGAAATAAATACATCAAACATACAACCTCCTATAAAAGAAAAGTGTATGTGTATGAATAAAAGATATATAGAAAAAATACACAGACATGCATCATGCATTTATTTATTTGTTGAATTTGTACCCCACATTTTCCCACCTATTTGCAGGCTCAATGTGGCTTACATACAGTGGCGTAGGAAGGGGGGGGGCGGTGGGGCAGTCCACCCCGGGTGCATGCGCTGGGGGGGGTGTCAGCTCACTGGTTCCCTGCTCTTTCTGCCCCGGAACAGGTTACTTCCTGTTCCAGGGCAGAGAAAGCAGGGAAGCAGCAGAGCCGACGCAGCTCCCAGTGACGTGCATTGGGGGCGGATCGGCCCTCCCGCCTGCCCCCCGCTGAAAGGTAGGGTGCGTTTCGGAGGGGAGCGCTCCGAAGGTGGGGGCGCCGTGCCCTGCACCCGGGGGGGGGGGTGCACAGCGGCGACCCGCCCCGGGTGTCAGGCACCCTCGCTACGGCACTGCTTACATAGTACCGTAAAGGCGTTTGCCAAGTCGGTTGATAACAAATACAAGGTTATATAGTGGTCAAATGAGGTAGGTGTGAATCAGGCACTACGAGGGTCGAAAGGAATAAAGATTGTATATTGTCCAGTACGATCATTGGTTATGCTGTGTTGCTGAGTGTGGGGATTTACGTTGGATCGGTGGGGTAGGCCTTTTTGAAGAGGTTGGTTTTTAGTGATTTCCTGAAGTTTAGGTGGTCATGGATTGTTTTCACAGCTTTTGGGAGTCCATTCCATAGTTGTGCGCTTATGTAGGAGAAGCCGGATGCGTAAGTTGTTTTGTATTTAAGTCCTTTGCAATTTGGGTAATGTAGGTTTAGGTATGATCGTGATGATCCGATTCTGTTTCTGGTTGGGAGATCTATGAGGTCTATCATGGATCCTGGGACTACGCCATAGATAATTTTGTGGACCAAAAGTTCAGATCTTGAAGATGATCCGTTCTTTGATTGGGAGCCAGTGCAGCTTTTATCGAAGGGGTTTAGCACTTTCAAATTGTGTTTTACTATATATCAGCCTGGCTGCTGTGTTTTGGGCGGTCTGGAGTTTTTTTGTGAGTTGTTCTTTACATCCCGCATAGATTCCATTGAAGTAATCTGCGTGGCTTAGGACCATTGATTGTATTAGGTTTCGAAAAATTTCCCTCAGGAAGAAAGGTTTTATTCGTTTGAGTTTCCACATTGAATAGAACATTTTCTTTATTACAGAGTTTACTTGGCTCTCGAGAGTAAGGTTGTGGTCAATTGTGACGCCGAGTATTTTTAGGCTGTCTGAGGTAGGGAGGGTGTGTCCTGGGGTATTTATGGTTGTGGGTTTGTACTTGTTATGTTGAGATGAGAGGATGAGGCAGTGTGTTTTTTCAGTGTTCAGTTTCAGTTGGAATGAGTTTGCCCAAGAGTCCATGATGTTCAGGTCATCATTGATTTCATTGGATATTTCTGTCAAGTCATGTCTGAAGGGAATGTAGATTGTAACATCATCTGCATAGATGAATGGGTTGAGGCCTCGATTGGATACGAACTTTGCCAGTGGGATCATCATCAGGTTGAAGAGTACTGGTGATAATGGTGATCCTTGAGGTACTCCGCAGGCTGCTTTCCATGGTGGTGATATGCATGTGCTTGAATATAAAAGAAATTACACACATATATGAAGGAAGCTATTGCCAATGAGTAATGTTTGTCTTTCCCTGTTAAAATTTATACTTTCCCGTTCATTGCTCTATACATTCTCATTACGCTAAATACATAGACTGAACAGTGTAGTTAAACAGTCCAAAGACTGAAGTTATCTCAGTCCAGTACATACTGGCCCATGACATCAGTTGTGTATCACAACTCAAGCTGGCCATAGGGGTATGCAATGTATTTATTTAGATTTAGTTCACATTTTTTCCACTACATTTATGTATGTCCCCAAAGAACTTACAGTCTAAGGGGGCCATTCTATAACTTGGCACCTGAATTTAGGTGCCACTGAGTGGCAATTCTATAACAGCAGTTGAGAGAACAGTGACAAAAATAGTATGGAGTTTACATTACAAGATGTATGAGGAGGACCTGAAGATGAATACCCTGGAGGAAAGGAGAGACGGGGTGATATAATTCAGACATTCAAATATTTGAAAGGTATTAATCTACAAACAAACCTTTTCCAGAAATGGGAAGGTGATAAAACTAGGGCATGAAATGAGATTGCAGGGGGGCTGACAGGAATAATATCAGGAAGTACTATTTCATGGCGAGGGTGGTAGATACTTTGAATGCCCTGCCGCGGGAGGTGGTGGAGATGAAAATGGTAGCAGAATTCAAAAATGTGTGGGATAAACCCAAAGGAACCCTGTATAGACGGCAGGGAACCAAACAAGCTTAGCAGTGATTAGTTGGCAACACCAATAATTGGGAAGGAAAGCCAGTCCTGGGCGGACTTCTACAGTCTGTGCGCTGATCATGGCTGGACAGATTCAGCTTCAGTAGCTGGAGAACAAAGGCAGTGCTGGACAGACTTCTATAGTCTGTATTCTGATCATGGCTAGACAGATTTTGATGGGCTGGAGTCGGGCTTTGATGACAGCTTTAGTGGTTAGAGAACAAGGCTAGTGCCAATCAGACTTCAATGGTCTGTGCCCTGAAAATGGCAAATAAAATAAAATCAAGATCAAGTATACACATGTAGTATCACATCATACCTTATGCTATGAGTTTATCTTGTTGGGCAGACTGGATGGACATCATCTACTATGTTACTATGGCATCTGGGTGCACTTAAGCCATTAGAGAATACTAGTTCAAAGCATGCCAAACTTTTAAGTGCAAGCACTTATCCCAGGTCGCTAGCTGGTGTAAGTTGGTTTGCATAAGTATGCCATGCAAAGCGCTTAAATGGCAGTATTCTATGTATCGCACGTGTTGCTTGGCAATACACCCATGGCCCACCCATGTTCCATCCACATGTACAGTTATACACTTTGAAGGGAATTCAGCACTGAAAAAACTCAGCACTAAGCGGTATTCATAAAGGGCACACACCTTATTTAGAATAGGGTTTAGCAAAGATGTTGCACTACCTTTTGGGTGCCAACTTACACCTGCTAAAACCTGGTGAAAATACCAGCACCCACGTTAGGTACAGTATGGCAGTATTCTGTAATTCTGTGTGGAACCTTTTGGAATATTCCCGGCACGCTCCCTTTTTAGTTACACGCAATGAGAGTTAAACACCGAGCTTTATAGAATAGCGCATAGTCAGTTGCATGTGCGAATCCCAATTGATGCCAATTAACTGCAATAATTGGTTGTTAGCGCCCAATTATTGCTAGTTAAGGGCTTGTTAATCAATTAAGTTGAGCATGCAACTTTAGGCGCCATATATATAGAATCCCAGATTAAAGCACTTACACACTACCTTATAGAATAGCATGTACTCCACTTGTGCACGTAAGTGCCAATCAAGATGCCACCTGAGCATCCAAGATGCATATAACTACATGTGCCCAGTTATAGAATGGTCCTGTAAGTTTGTACTTGAGGCAATGGAAGGTTGCGTGACTTGTTCAAGATCACAAGGAGCAGCTGTGGGATTTGAATTGGGCCAAACTGGTTGTCACTCTGGTGCTCTAACCAGTAGACTCCTCCACAATTATTAGTCAATTATTAGTCAAGATCGGGAGGCGGGGATAGTGCTGGGAAGACTTGTACGGTCTGTGCCAGAGCCGGTGGTTGGGAGGCGGGGCTGATGGTTGGGAGGCGAGGATAGAGCTGGGCAGACTTATACGGTCTGTGCCAGAGCCAGCGGTTGGGAGGCGGGGCTGGTGGTTGGGAGGCGGGGATAGTGCTGGGCAGACTTATATGGTCTGTGCCCTGAAGAGCACAGGTACAAATCAAAGTAGGGTATACACAAAAAGTAGCACATATGAGTTATCTTGTTGGGCAGACTGGATGGACCGTGCAGGTCTTTTTCTGCCGTCATCTACTATGTTACTATGTTACAATTACACGGGAGTCAGCAGCACAGTGGCCACATGGTTCAACGGCTTCCTAAAGACTAGATCCTACATTGTAAAGATGTCCAACCAGCTATCAACATCCTGGATCTCCAAATGTGGGGTACCAAAGGGCTCACCAATATCACCAACACTGTTCAATGTATTGATGGTTCCACTTGGAAAAAAACTAGAGATCATAGGTTTTAACCCATTCATCTACGCAGATGATGTCACCATATACATACCTTTCAACCACAACATCACAGAAATAATAAACAAAGTCAAAATAGGTTTGGATCTTATGGAAAACTGGGCAGAAACGTTCAAACTCAAATTAAACAGAGACAAAACCAAAGTCCTGGTACTGTGAAGCCCACATAATCCCACAGCCCACCAAAATTTCACAATAAACCACCAAACATATCAAATTGAAACACAGTTAAAAATACTGGGAATCATTCTTGACAAACACCTAACACTAGACAGTCAAACATCAGAAGTAACAACAAAATGCTTCAGAACACTATGGAAACTGAGAAGGATCAGAGACTACTTTCCTAGACAATTATTCCGGATAATAGTACAATTGACGATACTTTCACAACTAGACTACTACAATGCAGTATACGTTGGTTTCAAGGAAAGCGCACTGAAATAGCTGCAAACCATCCAAAACACGGTGGCAAGGCTAATTTTCAACAAGTCAAAAAATGAAAGACCTACCCCACTACTCAAAACACTACACTGGCTGCCAATCAAGGTAAGACTATTCTTCAAAGCGAGGACCATCATCTACAAAATATTATTCAGTTTGTCCCCAGAATACATAACTGACTTGGTAGAACTATCCCCAAGAAAAGCAAGCCCAGAAACCAGAAGCTACCTACTTCTTCACCTACCCAACTGTAGAAACATAACATACAAATCTATCTACATAGCTCGATTTAACTACCTGGGCTCCAAATGGTGGAACTCAATACCAAAGATCACAAGAAGCATCACAAGCTACCTTCTGTTCAGAAAAGAACTGAAAACACACCTCTTTAAAAAATTTTACAACAAATAAATTAGATATCGATGTCCATTCCAATTACTAATCACAAACTATCCTTATAAGCCCCGACCAAAAGGTAAACTGTAACAGTAAGCATCACCATAAGTCTCAACCAAACTGTAAAATGTAAACCAATACTGCAACTGTAAACCAGAATGTAATTTGTAAGCCACTTTGAACCAAAACTTGTTGTTGGATAACAGTGGGATACAAGAATACATAAATAAATAAAAACAGTCAATTTAGAGAAGTACCAACTAGGGATTTGATGGCTCAGTAGATTAGCAAAGGGGTTCTTTACATGTAGCTTTGCAAGTCTAAATATGCCTCAGATTACTTTTGAACAAAAACTGCTGGATGACTTAAACTAGTGGTCTTCATCTTATAGTTTTCAGTAAACAGCTGTCCTCACAAGCAGAGACTGCTGTTACAATAGGCACTAATTGACAGCCTTGCTGACAATATTCTTAGCAGAGAAGCAAAAGAGTGAATGGACACAGAAAGAGAATTACCTTTGTGGATAAAGGCAGGGCAGAGAAGGGAAACTCCTAATCACTCTCCATGCTGCATCTCATTGGTAGGTGAATGGTGGTCTCTCATTTTCTCTGGTCTCAGTCTGACACTTTTCCCAAGTGCTACAATAAGGAAATAATAAGTACAACCTTGAATGTTTTACTCCTTTATATATTTTTTGAATAACATACTGCACATAAAGACACTGTACTTTCTACTGTGAAATTGTTTCCAGCTGTAGATGTTCTCTGATCAGTCAAATCATTTAGCGAGTGTAATAGTCCTATCCAGCTAATTGTTAGTCTGAAGTGTTACTTTAATTGAAAACTTTTTCATTTGAAACCGAAGTATGACAATCACAAGAATAGTCACTTAATGCTCCAATTCAATTTAATGAATGTATTTCAGGGCTGCAACACTGCACTTATCTTTCTTGCTCAGGATCTCAGGAGCTGAGTTTACAGA
Organism: Microcaecilia unicolor; assembly: GCF_901765095.1. Taxonomy (NCBI): domain Eukaryota; kingdom Metazoa; phylum Chordata; class Amphibia; order Gymnophiona; family Siphonopidae; genus Microcaecilia; species Microcaecilia unicolor. The sequence goes on along the minus strand of NC_044038.1, from coordinate 153,037,644 downwards.
TTTATGATTATAAAGCAGAGACTGGGGGCCAGACATACAAGTTTCAAAGCAAGCATATGGAAATATTCTCACTTTGAAGATTGAAGGAAGATCTGCAGGTAAAAAGTACCTGGGGACGTTGTGCCAAAATATGCAGTTTAAAAATTAGCTCTTAAGGATCAGTCTGGATTTGTAAGGGGGCAATTCCATTAATGAATATGAAGGTAAATGTAGGAAGAATATAATATGAGTACATGACCCAGCAAAAAATGGAGATGGCCAGGGGGATAATGATGTCACTGGAGTCATATTCTGGTTAGGGTTATAAAATTTATTGTTGACCCAATACAGCCATGTTTCAGCAAGTGCCTGCATCAGGGGTCCTTGTTTTTCAATGACAGTAAACACAATCCGGTCAATATTCAGCACTATGTGACTGGCCAGGAATGGCTCTTAGCTGGTTAAATAGCATTTAGCTGGCTAACCACTAATATTCAGTGGGAGATAGCCGGTTGTCTCTGCTGAATATTTATGATTAGCGCATAGTGGCTAATTGACTATATCATGAATATTCAAGTACTGGCTGGCTAACAGGCATATTTTCAAAGCACTTTGGGAGGCTAAGTTTCATAGGTTTCTATGGAACTTTGGGAGGCTAAGTGCTTTGAAAATATGCCTCTACGTTTAGCAGCCAAATTGGGCCACCTAAATAGCAGTCCTGTCTTTGGCCACTAAAAACTTAACCAGCCAGTGCTAAATATTCACTTAGCCAGTTAAGATTGAGCTAGCCAAAAATTCAATGCCAATCAGCAGCCCAGCATTGAATATCTAGTGTCAGTGCCTATTATGACACTTATTTGGGCTGCCTCCTGCAGTCTAAATATCAAGACCAATGTGTTCACAAACCTTAGCCTCTCATATCATCAGTCAATCCAACAAAATCATGCTACACCATTCAAAATGGCATTGAGACCGAAAAGCTTCACAAATTTGCTCCTTTGCAGTCTGCTAAAACAGAGTAAAAATCTACCATGTTCAGGGCTTAATTTCTAGGGTAACAGCCTAGAATGCAGTTCTGCTACTTCTTTTCTGAATTCAGAGGAGCAAGAGGATTCTGCTCAAGCCTCTCCTTTCCAAGTAGCCTACAGGCAAGAGGTTGAGGCTGGAGCAGAACAGAGAACAGTCCCTGTGCTCCCTAATCCTGCTCTTCATCTCCAGTTGCTTCTGTCCCTATCTCACCCATCCCCTTCCCCTGCTTCACAGTTCCATTTCCTTTTTGACCAGAAATTAAGTCCTGTATTTGTTTGTAATATAACGGGAACATATATCTCACAGGACATTCTTAAATGCACTACATAGTTATTCTAATGCCAGTCCATAACAAACATAATTATTTTGAGGAACCAGGCAAGTTCCTGGTATTCTCATTTTATTCAACTCAAAATGACTCCCCCTAACATGTCCCTTTACTCTGTAACCATGGGTCATGTTGTATGCTACAAAGTTGAAAAATAAACCCCTCAAGGGTCAACCAGCGTAAGGACCATGGCCCAAACCCTAGGAGCAAACCACCTACCGGAATCTATTATAATAAATATAACTATCCTTGCTTTTTCTACATTCTCTGTTGATGCAGATGTTGGAATCTGGTACAAATGATCTAGGCGTACCAGACAGTTCAGAACCAGGATTTCTTTTATCTTCATAAATGAACAAATCTGACAAGGCTCAAATAATAAATCAATTCAAGAGCTTATATTGAAAGGCTGGAAAAAAAATCAAAATTCTTTACATCCTGTTTAGCTTTCAAATCAATTTTTGCATGATTTAAGAACCGAGAGGAACAAATGAGTAGACATTTATGTCTGTACTAGTGATGTTCCCCCTGAAAAATGCTGAGGAAAAATCATCCTAATAAATATGTAGAGTGAAGCCAGCTTTTTATTGACATGCAAGAAATACATGTCATTAGAGTAACAGTTTGTTATGTTATGTCACATTTCCATTCCACCTTCCTTGGATAGAAAGCACAAAAATAATGTAATAAATAATAACACATCGAAAAGCACACCATTTGGTAATGCAATAATTCCTATAGCTCTCAAGCTTACCTTCTCCTCCATCATAAAAGCCCTGTTAATGCTTGAAAGGGAAAAGGGATGGGATCTGATATATTGCCTTCCTCTGGTTACAATCAAAGAGGTTTGCATATTATATTTATTTATATGTTGCTCACACCTTTTCTAATGTTGGCTGTAGGTGGGTTACATTCGGGTATACTGGGTATTTCCCTGTCCCTGGAGGTCTCACAATCTAGGTTTGTGCCTGAGGCAATGGAGGGTTGGATGGCTTGCCCAGGATCACAGGGAGCAGTGGTGGGAATTGAGCCAGGGTCCTTGGGATGTCAAGACCAGTGTGCTGGACACTAGGTTGCTCTGCCACTCCCCCCCCCCCCCCCCCAAAAAAAAAAAAAAAAAAAAGCTGAAATAGCTCAAAATGTATCTGTTACAACCAGGGCAACAAATTCATTGAAGGTAATTTTGATTTTTTTTTTAATCTGTATTGTATTTTTTATTCCAATAGTTGTGTCATAATAACATTTCTTGGTAAAACTGTACAACAGTTCTCCTTGATTTTATTATATCAGATTGTATTTACTTTTGTTCCCGATCAGGGAATAATACATCAGAGCATCAGCAAACACTGTTTATGGCAAAAACTTCCAAGTTCTCATATTTAGCTAATCAGCTTCTCTGTTCAGAAGAAAAAACATTGTGATATTATTTATAAGGTGAGTCAAAAAGGCAAGAACCCGTCCTCAAAAAAGTGAAACCTGCAGGGGATACTGGGATATGTAGAAACCGAAAAGTAGCGTGATCAACACGACACTTCCAAAAAACCAAGGAGATGGATGATAAAAGACGGTTCTTTGCTTACTACTATTAAAGAACCATCTTTTATCATTTGTCTCCTTGGCTTTTTGGAAGTGTTGTGTTGATCATGCTTTTTCGCTTCTACCCCCCCCCCCCCCCCCCTTAGTGGATCAAGTTTCTCCACTTTTGTGGTTGTTTTTTCTTTATACTGGGATATGTGACAGCTTCACAAAAATACTTTGTTTCTAAAATGGTTGATATAAATATTTATGTTCTGGCATGTAAATGTTTATATTGCTATTTCACATCATAAACATGCATGTGCCATATGTACCAGCATATAAACATTTATGCGCCCAGGTTGACTCATTGATATTTTAGATGTTTATGGCTCTATAATGAATACTGCTGCCACATGAAATCATAGCATAAATGTCCATTTCTTATCATCTTGCTACACCAGTCCAGACTAATGGGCTATGACCTCCTACCGGCAAATGAGGAAGAGATACTGAACCTTTCTAGTGATCACCTCACCAATGTAAGGACTGGTGCAGTCTGGAACTCTCCAGGTCCAGCAGATGGTGGTGGTTTCCTATACAGGCCTGACTCCAAAGGCTGTGGTCAAGTCTTTTGGCTGGTGTTGCTCCCAGGGTTTGGGCCATGGTCCTTACCCTGGTTGAACCTTTTTATTCCTCCAAAGCCCCCAGCCTTAGTCTACAAGCTTTTGCTTGGTGATGTGTGCTGGCACAGGTCCCCATGGGGCCCCTACCAGCAGGGTGTGTGTGTGTGTGTGTGTGTGTGTGTGTGTGTGTGTATGAAGATACCCCACCATTCCGCCCCCTCCCCCCACCTCTGCCCATGCTCTGCCCATGCTCTTTCAGTAAACAAAATTTGTACTATTTGGTATTCTGCTCTATTCCCCTATCTGATGTTAGGGGAATAAAGTTGTTAAAAAAACACACAAGAGGAACAAAACAGAAAACAAAGAAGCAGAGAGCAATACTCTGTCAGCCAAGTAGACTCAAAACCCCTCAAATGAGGTACCAGATGCAATGATGGTCAGTCCTTTGGCCTGCAGCATTGGGGTTGTTGTTGGACATTGATGTGGAATCTGTGGGAGCCAGTAAGCTGAGCACTACCACCAGCTCCTACTGCCCCTGATGTGATGGGGCAGCACAGTTTCAGCCTCCCTGTTTCCAGAGGAGGTCCCAGATGGTGTGACAGTATCAACTACAGTTCTCCTGTCTTTGGCAGGAATGGTGGCCATTTTGCCTTCCTCCCACCAAAATGGGGAGTTGCATGGTGGGAGCAGTGCAGCTGAGGTGGGGGGTGTGGAGGGGCCCCCACCTAGTTTAGCTCACAAGGTCCAGAGGCCTTACCAACAGTGCCCCTGGAGGCCTCAGGACCAGAAAAGCTATTGGCCATTACAGAGTGTGTCAGGCAACACATGATAGTGAGCAACCCTTGAATCATGGAAGCATAGCCTCAACTGAGAAAGGGACTTCTGACCCCCAGGGTCTTTCAGAGGCCCTGATCTGCAACTCCAAGTGTCTGCATCAGCTCAAAGTCTTAAGATCCATATTGAACCTTAGCAGCAGCTCAGGCAGAGCCTTCTTATGAGGACCCCACCCTTGAGGTCCTCAGGAGACTATCTAAGTCTTTCCTACTTCATAGGGCTCTGTCCAAATGGTTCTGGTCAAGTGGGAGCCACCAGACAGGATCCTCAAAGCCATGAAGCTCTTAGGCAGGCTTTATCCACTCCTGCATGAGGAGCTTGACAGGTATTCTGCCATTCTAAGGTACATGCCTTTGTCATGGAAGCAACCATGACAACCATTCTGGTCAAAGGGAGCATGGTGCTAAAGGATGGTCATGACAAGAAAGTAGGAGCAGCTCATGAAGCAGGCCTTCACCTCTTCAGTCAGTGTCCAGACCTCCATTTGCAAGGGCTACATTGCTTGTTCCCTCTTGCATGTTGGGCACAACAGTTGCTGGAGTACTCAGAGATTGTGCAGCTAGAGATGGGTGCAGCCTTTCTGGAGGATGTACTGTATGACCTAGTCCAGAATTGTGGTCAGACTGTGGTGTCGGTGGTGGTGGCTCATAGATGGCTCTGGCTACAGCATTGGGCAGCCAATGCAACCTCAAAGATGCATTTGGGTAAACTACCCTTTAGGGCCTTGAAGGTTTGGTGTGGACTTCTCCATCTAATAATTGTAAAATCACAGCTAGGATTGATACTACTTGTCAGTCATCATATGTTGTGTATGTCCTACTATGTCTGTGCTCTTTAATGTACATAGTAAGAGCAAAGCAATCCATAAAACTGAGACTTAATGAACATAAGAGTTGTTTGAGAACAGGAGCATTCACAGTGCCATTAATGGTGGATTGCCAAAATCGACAGCATTAGATCACAGATCTTAACTGGCGAATAATAGAAGTTGTATTGGCTCTCGTTTGTCAATAAAAGCCCCAGTGAACTTGAAGAGACAGCTCAATCCCTTGAATTCCCACTCATGCTCATGGTACAGATCTGTTGCAAAGATGTAATTGGGGATGTGTACTCCTGTCTCCTGCATACGTTCACAATCATAAATGATATACCTTTCAGAGGTTTTAGGTCTAGCCAGCTGTGTCATATAGCATAAATGATTTTTGTCTTTCAGTAAGGAATCACCACACTGAACATTTTTTGACTTTTGCATTTGTGCTGTTTTTCTATGTAAGAGTCACACTTATCACAAAATATTTTAGTCAAGCATTCTATCTCTTTTTTGGTTGCCAGGACTGCATGTTGCGCTTTTTTCACAAGGAGTGAGGAAGCGGGAGGAGTTTGGGGTGAGGGTGGAGGGAGGGAGGCTGTGGGCTATACTTCTGATGGTGAGATAATCACTGAGAAACATGGACAGTTTGATTAAACAAAAAGCTTTATAAAGACAGGGCATATCTTTTCACTCTTGAGATAACGCACTGTGAAGTTCTCAAAGCACTGCTTAAAAAAGCCTTTTAAGAGGGTCATACAAAGTTCTTGCTGGCACAAGTACGGCTGTTCTGCTTCTCTCACAAGGAGAGAATGTCCCCTTTGTTACTGAAAGAGAAAGCAGTCGATCACACACAGAAAAGAAAAAATAAACTAAAATAAATCTGTGCCCTGTGTTCGAAAAAAATACATTTAAAAATGGTTTAAGGGTTGAGAAAAATACTGTGCATACTCCTCCCAGGCTACAGGAGGAGGTATCTGACAAGTGATGTAACAATTGACATCACTTCCCATCATGTGACCCATTCAAGATGGCGGCAAAGAGTGTGAAACAGGAAGTGCTATGTCTACTACTCACCGCCATCCTGAAAAAGGGTATGGCCTAGGCTTGATGTCTCTGAAAGGGGTGGGGTTCATGGGTGGGCCATGCAAAAAAGGGGCAGAGTTTAGTGTGGATTTATGCAAAAGGGGTGGGGCATGGGCAGGACTATGACATCACATCTGATGATATCATCAAGAGGGGTGGGGTGGGGAGTAGATGTGACTTGAGTGGATAATAGGTGTGGCTTGGGTGGAGCCTTGATTCTGATTGGCTGATGCAACCGGAAGTGGACATGACCACCTGTCAAAATATCAAATTAGCTTTGACAGATGGTATGAAAGTTATATTATTGCTGTAGAAGCTGGAACTGCTTCTTCCATAGAAATGCATTAGGCCATCTTTTAGGGAGGCTTATTTCTCTTGAACCCCCCCCCCCCCCCCATCTGATCTAGCCCATTTTCAAATTCTGCCAGTCCCCCCACCCCCATGCCAAATTTCAGCCCATTCCATTTAACTTTCAGAAGTTATTTTGCCTACAGACAGATGGATGGACAGACAGATATTCCTTGACCCCTTTTGTAAAATTATTTCCAACTTCCATTGGTTTGGAAAGAATAAAAAATACAAGACTCCTGTGTCTGTTACCAAACTTTCTGCTTGCTCCTTCCTTCATATTTCTAATTCAGCAAATCCCTTTGAATATAAGGTACTGCATCTTGAACCAGCTATTCTAGCATAGACTAGAAAAAGTAACAATGGACATGAACCATTTTGTCCCATGTTTCCATGTAATTTATCTTCTCCTATGGTTCTCTTCGCCTGCTGCCCTCACGCTTTGCACTATTCAGCTGAAGTTTAGTGGTGCAGCAGGCTTTCATCCCCAGTCTGGATAAAGAAGATAAGCAGAATACAAAAACATGTTGTATTTCTGAGTAGTTACTCTGGTTTTATTAAGCCTTGTATTCCCATGATCGAAATTTCAGACAAGGGGAGCTATACTTATCACTGCCTGACTGAGACATTGAAAGTCTCTCTTGAAATCCTGTTAAAACCAAAACCAAAAATGCCAGACACTTTCTCCAGAGAGTGAACAGCAACATGTTAACATAAGTCAGTACATTTGCTTGTGATCTGGCATTAGACTCACTGTAGCCTTGAGAAAGAGATGAATTAGGATGCATTTCATAATAACTGTCATTTTTGATAGGTTCTTGTGCCATTAAGAGATGACAGAAATAGCAGTGTGTGATGAAAGCTCTATTGTTAGTCATTCGGTTTTATAGTATGTGCATAAAATGGATATTAAGAAAAAGTGTATTTTAGTCAAGTTGTAAAGTATATGATGCCCTGAAGCAAATTAAATTAATCTAGCATCTCTCAAGCAGACAGAAATAAGGTGACAGGCAAACAGTTGGGTGTTTTGGGAATTGGCCAAAGAATCCAGGGCTATAGAGATGAATTTTTTATTTTATGTTTTTTAAAGAAAAGCAGATTGATTAAGAAGGCCATTAGGCATTTGGAGGATTGATACTGTGAGAGAAAGGAGAGAAAGCCTAGACAGAAAAGAAACGTGGAATAAGGAATGAAATTTCAATGATGGTACATTGAAGGTAGATGGCAGACACCCATTTTAAGGCGATTTCTGGAGTCTTTTTAGGTTGTGATGTCTTTTTATTAAAACAAAGTAAGAATTATTCGTTGTACTTGAGCTTCTAGAACAAATAGGTTCTTTCTTCAATCAGATATGATTCTGGAAACTCACATACATCACCTTTGCTTACTGGACCAACGTAAGAATTACTCAGAGTACCCTTTTTTCCAATCTGGTTATTAAAACAGTACACTAAGGAGATCATTTTACAACCCTTCAATGGCAATTCCATGTGTAAACAGGGACATTTACATGTGTAGATTTCATAAACATGTAAAAGCTGATTCTTATAATGCCACTATTTACACATGCATGCAGTCTACATCTGTAATGCCCCTATTTACATATAGAATTGCCGTGAGACACACACATTCAAAGGGGAGCATGTTTTGAGCAGTGGTGGTGCCACAGATGGGCAGGAGCCAACCACTTTGGCTCAGGCCCATCCAGCAGTGGTGCACATCATCATTGTAGCCCCACCAGCTGAAGACTTTCTCCGTGGAACCCCTTGGTCATCTGAATGCTGTAGCTGTCAGCAGCCAAGTTTCCAGCCACTGATTCTGGCAACCCCATGTGTGCTCATATGTGAGAACTGAGCATGTATGATTGGGGTGCTGGCATCAGTGGCTGGAAGCTCAGCCACCAACTGCCACTGCATTCAGAAGGCCCGAGGGTTCCATGGAGAATATCTTCAGCTGGTAGGGCTTGGGACCCTCCACTAGCCAAGGTATTAATAGTTTACATTTGGCGGGAGGAGGACCATAACAGGGCAGGGGTGAAGAGGAAGCATGTGCCCACCCATCCAACCCTGGGTGCACCCAGAACTGGCTATGCCACTGCTGGTCAAAAAACATATGAACTGTCTCTTTACAATAGGAATACTCAGATATTTGTACAAATCTCCCCATCTCAATTTATTCCTGCTCTGCTGTTGACATGTCAGCTATTCCACCTGATTGTTTTGGACCTCGGGTCTACACCAGTGATTGAGGGGGGAATTGTGTTTATCTTTGTGCTGCGTAACACCAACTCAAAAAGAAAAAAAATATCTACTATAATAATTTGCACCTCCAATGATCTGAAGCGGACTCCGTGGCAGACTGCAGTAAAGGGTTCGTAACTCTGTAACCATCTCTGTCCCGCCCTCACATCAAAACGTGATGACATCGAGGGTGGAATAGTGAGAGGGAAGGGAACACTGCAGAGTTGGTGGGCAAAGGAGCGTGACATCACCAGCATGAGGGACGTATCAGAGGCTGTTCTGCGTATGCGTCACTTCACAGGTCTCTCCCGAGCCACCCAACGATTCTCCTCTCTCCCCTGCCCCCCCCCCTCCAGCCACTCAGCGATTCTCCTCTCTCCCCTGCCCCCCTCCAGCCACCCAGTGATTCTCCTCGCTCCCCTAATTACCTCCGTTGAAGCGGCCGCTTTATTGAAAGCCCTGCCCGTCTCTAGCTTTCCCTTCGAGTTCGTTCCCTCAGAGTCCCGCCTTCTGACGTCATTTCCTCTTTCCGCGAGGGCGGGACTCTGAGGGAACAAACTCAAAGGGAAGGCTGGAGACGGGCAGGGCTTTCAATAAAGCGGCTGCTTCGATGGAGGTAATCAGGGGAGCAAGAACGAACTCAAAGGGAAGGCTGGAGACGGGCAGGGCTTTCAATAAAGCGGCCGCTTCGACAGAGGTAATCAGGGGAGCAAGGACAATCGCTGGGTGGCTGGAAGGGGGGCAGGGGAGAAAGAATCTCTGGGTGGCTGGAGGGGAGGCAGGGGAGAGAGGAGAATTGCTGGGTGGCTGGAGGGTGAGCAGGGGAGAGAGGAAAATCGCTGGGTGGCTGGAGGGGGGCAGGGGGGCAGGGGAGAGAGGAGAATCGCTGGATGGCTGGAGGGGGGGACAGGGCAGAGAGGAGAATCGCTGAGTGGCTGGAGGGGGGCAGGGGAGAGAGGAGAATCATACACACACACACTCTCTCACAGTCACACTTGCACCCAGTCTCACTCTCTCTTTGTCACACAAACACACACACGTGCACATTCACGCTCTCTCACATAGTCACTCTCACACATACTCTCTCAAACATACACACTCCGAGGAATATCTTGCTAGCGCCTGTTTCATTTGTGTCAGAAACGGGCCTTTTTTACTAGTTAACAATAAAATTAAAAAATAATTTCATCCAGCTCCTTAATTGGCTTTTCTTGTGATTTTTTTAAATACAGCATTTAACCCTGTTTGTTGTAAGAGTGGCACTTACATATAATTTCTGGCATTTACATCTGCGTTGCTACTCTTGTTTTTTTATAGAACTTGTAGATTTGTAACATTAAGGCTTCTGCTGTGTTTGTCAGCGAATACATCTGTATTTGCCAGCATCCTTATATGTAGTCTGCATAAAGCTCCGTGTATAGCAGTCCTTTGTGAACTTCTCAGGGAGTTACGACTGCCCTAACCTGAATGCCCTAATTCCTACCTAGATGTCCGTTTATTAAGCTACCTTAAGCAACTAGCACAGGTTTTATCGTATGGTAGATATTAACACAGACCCGTGCAAATGGATATTTGTTTATTTATTGGGATTTATTAACCACTTTTATGAAGAGATTGCACATTAAAACCAACCAGTGCAATAAAATAAAACCCACACTTACTCAAAATTCTATAAAAGTTGATAAAAATTGCACGCCTAATTTGCACGCGCAATTTCATGAAATAATGAGCCAATTAGCGTTGATAAATGAGATCTTAACAAGCAATTATTGGTGCTAATTGGATTTTTTTTTATTTGTAGATTTTAATTATACATTCACATAAACATAAATGCACAGCAATTTCAGCATTACAAAAAGGAAGGAAAATAAAATTAATCAATTAGAAATTATCCTTCAACTTAGTCCACAAGTATTTGAATCTAAGATACAAGGAAAAAAAACAGGAAAACTGCTTTAATTAGTGAAGCAGTGGAGAACATCTAACACTCGCAAGCCAATATACAGCACTGTTTTAACTAATGGGGGCAACCAAGGAAACATCTCTTCCACCTTCTTTAGAATTAATAAATTCCTGTAATTTCTTTGGGTCAAAGAAAACATAATTAATCATATTTAGAGACACTAAGCATCTGCAGGGAAATTTTAATTGTTATATCTTCTAGAGAACTTTCCAAAAATTCAGTCAGATTTAAATCAGGTTGAGGTTCCACAGAAGAAGGTTTTGAATAGCCCATTATATATTGGGTTCTGACTATAGGCGGATAGGCCTCAGCCGGAATACCCAATATTTCACAAAAGTATTTTTTCAGCATATCAATTGCTGAAATAAGCGGTGATCTAGGAAAATTTAGAAATCTTAGATTGTTCCTTCTTCTGTAATTTTCTAAATATTCAAGCTTACGAGCTTGAATATCTCTGTCTCTGACAACTGATAAAGCAAAGTTCTGTAGTTGTTTAATTTCACCTTCTATAGAGGCAGTCTTATTTTCTTGCAGTTCCAATTTACCCGAAAGAAGCTGATAAGATTGTTTTAACTCCAAAACCTCTCCCCTAAATGAGTTAGACACTTGATGAAGGGAAGAGTTCAAACCTTGGATTGCATCCCAAAGAGACTCCATTGTCACCACAGCTGGTCACTTTAATCCACCATTCCCTCTGGAAGCAGGTCCCTGGTTGAAGAAAGAGGAAGGCTGAACAACTTGGCTATCCTCCGGTGTTCAAATCCCAGGAGACGACGTGGCCACGGGTCCTCCTCTTGCAGGAGAAACCTGTCCCACTTCGGGTGTTTCACCTTGCTGCATCTCCATCAGCACGGAACTGCTTCTGGGTCGTGGGGGAGCTGCGACTGAGGGAGGACTAAGTGAAACTCCCTCGATGCTGCAGTCCACTTCACTACCCGCGGATCCCATTGAAGCAGGTGTCGGATCTCCCAGCGTTTGGACGCCGAAACTCTTGAGAGTAACCTGACGTAAGGTAGAATTTCTACCAGGCTCAGGGAGGAAAGGGTCTTAGTTTTCCCTTTTCTTTTCCCCATTTCCAGCTTGGGGAAAAGCTCCAAACGTTTGGCCCACTCGCGGAGGTTCAGGAGCTCATCGAACCCCTGTCTGATTCAAACGCCATTTTGGATCTGTTAATTGGATTTAATTAAAATTTACGTATGTAAGTTTAGGCGTGGGTCCAAAAAGAGGGCACTGCCATGGGAGGGTCATGGGTGCATTGGGGTTGTTCCCACAATGTACACGTGTTGTTATAGAACAACAGGGATCCATGCCTAATTTAGGCATGCAAATTTACACCAAGGTTTTCAAGGTGTAAATGATCATGCCTAGATGTAGTTACGGTTCCCAGCGCTAAGCACTATTCTATAAATGGTGCTTAACGTTGGGTCCCTTTTACAAAGCGGCGGTAAGCCCAATGTGGGCTTACTGCTCACTAAAAAGGAAGTACCACCAGGCTACCACAGTAGCCTGGCAGTAGTTCCCACCTCTAGCATACTGTCATATCTGGTGCTACAAAAATATATTTATTTTTGTAGCGCTGGTATGTACCTGGCGGTAATAGGGCAGTACCGTTGCTGCCCAGTTACCACTGGGTTAGAGCGGTAGCCCTTACCATCACCTCAATGGTTGGTAGTAAGGGGTCCCCTCCAAGAAATGGCCATGCAGCAAATGCTTCACTTGCTGCACAGCCATTTCCTCAAAAAAAGAAAGACCTACTTTTTACCTGCCAGTATACTGAATGTGATTACTGTGTTTTACATGAGCAATCACTTCAGTATGAGTAAATTGTTATAGATAACTTGTGAATGCATATATATATACACACATGAGGAAAAATAATACACAATAGAGACAGAGTCCTACTCATTGTATAATGGTAATGTCCACTGACCAGACTAAAGATGCATATATGCATGCCAGGCTGTAGAAGGAGATGCCATTTGTGGTCCCTGACTGAGAACCGCTATTGCAGTAACTAGACTACATAAGAGGTGAATTAAAAATAGGAGAAAACAGAAAAGTGGCATATGTAGACTTATGGCCCCAGTAAGGGCATTTTCCAATTTAACTGTAATCAATAGAAATCAAACAAAATAAAACATGGAAAAGAAAATAAGATGATACCTTTTTTATTGGACATAACTTAATACATTTCTTGATTAGCTTTCGAAGGTTGCCCTTCGTCAGATCAGAAATAAGCAAATGTGGTGGATGACAGTATATATAAGTAAAACATCCAAGCATTTCATTGATAGTCTAACAGGGTGAGGATGGATAGGAGGTATGCATGGGAACATCAAAGCATTTCAGAGATAGTCTAGCAGGATGGAGGTGGATAGGTGAGAGGAGGGTGATAAACAGAGCAATACAACTTTATGGTTTATAATGGGCTAGAAAACCCAGATCTTTGTTCTGTCTTTTAGGTGTCAAAATATTCAATCATTCTGACTTCAAAGGTCTTACGTTCCTGTATTGTTTTAAAGTTACCTTTCAGGATTCTTACTATGAAGTCACTGGTACAGTGATCTGGTTTTGTAAAGTGCTGACCCACAGGGGTGGGAACCCGGTCGGCACCAGTATTCTTCATGTGATGTCTATGTAAATTAAATCTTGTCTTTAGCATCTGGCCTGTTTCTCCAATATAGCATCCTTCGTTACATTTTTTACACTGAATGATATATACCACATTGGAATATGAGCATGTGAAATTTTCCTTTATGTTGAATATTTTTCCTTTGTGAATGACTGTGGAGTCCTGTGAAATGTTTTGGCATAGCTTGCAGCTGGATAATGCCAAAACATTTCACAGGACCCCACAGTCATTCACAAAGGAAAAATATTCAACATAAAGGAATATTTCACATGCTCATCTTCGAATGTGGTATATATCATTCAGTGTAAAAAATGTAACGAAGGTTGCTATATTGGAGAAACAGGCCAGATGCTAAAGACAAGATTTAATTTACATAGACATCACATAAAGAATACTGGTGCCAGCCGGGTTCCCACCCCTGTGGGTCAGCACTTTACAAAACCAGATCACTGTACCAGTGACTTCATAGTAAGAATCCTGACAGGTATCTTTAAAACAATACAGGAACGTAAGACCTTTGAAGTCAGAATGATTGAATATTTTGACACCCAACAGACAGGACTTAACAAAGATCTGGGTTTTCTAGCCCATTATAAACCATAAAGTTGTATTGCTCTGTTTATCACCCTCCTCTCACCTATCCACCTCCATCCTGCTAGACTATCTCTGAAATGCTTTGATGTTCCCATGCATACCTCCTATCCATCCTCACCCTGTTAGACTATCAATGAAATGCTTGGATGTTTTACTTATATATACTGTCATCTACCACATTTGCTTATTTCCGATCTGACGAAGAAGGGCAACCTTCAAAAGCTAATCAAGAAATGTATTAAGTTACGTCCAATAAAAAAGGTATCATCTTATTTTCTTTTCCATGTTTTATTTTGTTTGATTTCTATTGATTACCTTTAAAAGTGGACTAACACAGCTACCACACCTCTCTACTCAATTTAACTGGAAACCTAAAAAATGAAGAATCGAGGACTCTTGCTGATCTAAGTTAGATGCCACCGAGCAGTGAATCTGCCACTCAAAAATGACAGACAATTCTTCATTAAGAATATACAAAGGATAGAAATCAACCTTCCTCAACCAATAAAATATGTGTCGTCAGCATAACTATAACCTTTTAGACCTTACCTAGTGCAGAGGACAGTGTGCAGAACTCTGTGGGATGACAAATCGATTGTAGATAACGTGGATGAATAGAGATGAAAACTGATCTTAGCAGAGCAGTGGTAGGATGCACTGCTTGATTGGCCTGATATTTTAATGTTGATATTGTTTTACTATGTTATGTTTTATTGTCTTTCATGATATATGAATATCTTAATGCTGTACGCTGGTTTGAGATCATTTAATATAGCAATTAAGAAATGTGATAAAACAAAATGAAATCACAAGGCTGCTTCTCCAATATCAATTGAATGACCCCTATTGATGCGGCCACTGAGGACATATCCGAAGAATAAGTAATGCATAGTCCCGCTTATCCTCCCTAATCAAGACATCAGCTTGAATTAAATTAGTGCTGTTTCAGTGATGTGCTCCATCCTAAAGCCAGTGTGGAAGTCATCCAACAGATTATTCTCTTCAAAAGAGGTCAACTGGGTCACCACAGCATGGTCAATAAATTTAACAAGGAAAGGAATGCTAGCTACAGAGCAAGAACTAGATTTCTATAAAATAGATATTTATTTTTATTTAAAAGTTGTAATCTACAAGTCCAGTAAAGAACATTTGCAATGTTGTAACATACAAAAACTAAAGCATCATACAAAACAAATAAATTATATAAATACAGTACCAACAAACAAGCAGTAAATAAAGTGTAAGCCTCCATAAATTCACAACTGTGACCACTTGGTGCATTATTCAAAAGTCTTCTGAAAGAGGATCATCTTCAGTTGTCCCTTAAAATATATGGGGCTCTTTAAGCAAAGGGTGTTAGAATTTGGGCTTAGCCCATCTTAACGTGGGACATTTCCTGCGCACTAAACCTGAAATTCTATATATCGCGCCTTCATTTCCATGTGGAAATTGAAGCGTATTCTATAACAACGAAGAGCTTCTCCTGCCTGGTTAAACCCCTTGGGCCCCAGATTTATAAACACATCTGGTGATTCAGATCTTGCGGTCTCTAGGAACGCAGCAATTTAGTGGTGTTTTATGATTCTTTATATTTTCTGTCACTTCTATTAGATTGTAACTCCACTGTGATGGTGTGACCCTAAGTGGACAATGCAATAAACATAACCTTGAACCTTCATATAAATGGGTTGTGTGTTGTAATACTGATAGAGATGCTGTAGCCTGGTTGAGTCCAGTAACAAAAAGAGTATTACAGAGCTGAGTTTTACACTATGTTGTTGGGATGGAACTTAAATGAATTAGACAGAATAAACAGAGTATATTTTCCCCTGCTTCAGAGTTTGTAAAAGGAAAGAGGGCTCCACATGGCATGCAATCTGAGGACTCTAGGGTGGCATGGACAGTGTCAGACATTAAACCGTCAAAACCCATGACACACAAATGTTTCTCACTTAAACAAGTCTGTGTTTACTTCTCTCTCTCTCATTTCCTCCCAGAGAGATGAAATGGTTCTACTCTTCTATATGAAAACAACCTCAAGATAACCATCAACACACAAAAAGGGAAACTCAAGACAAATAGATGCTGTCCCTCTGTAGCGCCAGTAGCCACAAATATTGTGTATAATTAAAGCAAGTTTTGCTTCTGTCTCCTCCTCTGTTGCATACAGTGGAAGAGTCTAAATCATGGAAACTAGAGAAAGGCCAGTTCAAAAGTAGCCCACGAGCAACAGAAACAGAGAAAATGACAACAGGTCTTCTCTGGGAAAAGGTGACTAACGTCTCCAGAAACAAAAAATGAGGTTTTAATGAATTCTATTAGAGCAAACAATTTGTAATACAACAGTCTAAACCACATCCTTTTATGTGAAAAAAAAAAATCAAACGTAGCTTTTACAGACTGTTTATGGACCCATGACATGAAAAATTGACCATTCTCAACATTTTGGATCAGAGACTTTAGTCCAGGGGCGTAGTCAGACACCCAATTTTGGGTGGACCTGGGCCCAAGGTGGGTGGTCAGAAGAACTCCACCCTGTTGCACAAGTGATTTGGTCTCTCCCTCTCTTGCCTGCATGCCATATGATTTTTTAAACATCCCCCTAACCTGAATACCTTTTAAATAGCAGATTTTCACCGGCAGCAAGCAGCAACTAATACACACTGCTCATGTTGGCCCCACAGTCTTCCCTCTGATGCAACATCCTGTTTCCGCCGGTGTGAATAGTATGTATCAGTCGCTGCTAGCTGCAGGCAAAGATCTGCTATTTACAAGGTACTGGATGCAGGAGGGACAATTGTTGGGAGTTTTTGGCTGGTGGGGGGGGGGGTTTGGGGATCTCTGCTAGCCACATCATAGGTGTGCTGCTACTAGGTGGACCTAAGCCCAAAGTGGGTGGGCCTGGGCCCACCCAGGCCCACCCTTGGCTATGCCACTGCTTTAGTCACCTTTTCCCAGAGATGGTCATGTATGGCCTATTCAGTCTGCCCATCTACACTAACTGCTAAGTTCTACAACCTTTCCTCTGCCTCAGTGCTTATCTCATGCATTTTTGAATTCAGATACAGATCTTGTCTCCATCCCCTCCACTGGAAGGCCATTTCACAAATTCTTCCATCTTGTTATCTATAATTTTCTTGGGAATTTGAGGTTCATGAAGCAGACTGACAACTTGAAGATAATGCTTTGGAAAACTGTGACTAATTTGCTAAGGCAGATATGTTGGACTTAATTATACAGAGGGAAAGGGATATACCACCTTTCTGTGGTTTTGCAACTACATTTTACATAGTATATACAGGTACTTATTTGTACCTGGGGCAATGGAGGGTTAAGTGACTTGCCCAGAGTCACAAGGAGCTGCAGTGGGAATCAAACCCAGCTCCCCAGGATTGAAGTCCACTGCACTGACCACTAGGCTACTCAGAGAAGTTAAAAGGGAAGGGATTATTTCATTCAAGCTCTTCCTTTCTGCCCATTAATCACCTCCTTAAAATTATTGCATTTCTGATTGACTGTTATCTACCAGATCTGTAAAGTCCATGATACTATTATGCACAATGTTGTTCTGTTCCATAATGTTTGTTATGTAAGACACATTGAACCTGAGGTTTTCTTGGAATAATGCCAGATAGAAATGTCATAAATAAATAAATACCTACATAAATAAAAGCTTGGAATTCTACTTGTGAATGATGGTTCAGCCATTCCCATAGATGGGAGCTGGTATTTGCAATCTTGTGATTGTATTTTCCTTTGGTTTGGTTTGTGTCATCAAATGCAGGTCAGTTGCAGGATATGGTTTGAAAAGATTTCTGACGAATGCAAAGGGATTGAGGCTACTTCAGTGGAGAGCGATATTTTGTATGTTCAGTGAAACAGCTGTGAGCATCCTGTATTGCCAGCGTCCATCACTGAGGAGAGGATTTCATTTTGGAACTCATTGGCAAGGGCAGACAGACAGACAGACAGCATTAACACATGGCCATTAAATCAGAAAATGGAAAAGCAACCATTTTCCAGCCACGGCAAAAGTAGCCTTAGCATGTGGAAAAAACCCTGTGTAAGGGCGCACTAAGGTCACTTTTTGTCATAGCTTACTAAAAGGACCCTCCTAAGATTCTTTAACAATACAAAATAAATTTTTTATTACTTTATTAACCTCATAGATAGATGACTATCAACTTCTACCCCTAGGATCCAAGGTGAAAAATCTAGTTTAAAAATATATTATCTTCAATAGAGAGAAAATGATTGATCCCTTGTGTATCAAGTGATCCTATCCACAAAAACTTTGTTCTTTCTTTGTTTAATTTCAGTTTATGAGAAGAAATCCAAGTTTCTATCAACTCCTAACGTTGTAGCCCAGTTAGCATATTGCTACTATCTTTAAATGTGGGGGGATAAAAAACACAGTCAATGCATATATGAATGATTTCTCATTGATTTTCTCAAGGGCATCTCCCAGTGATTGCCTTAAGATGTTAAATACAATGGGTGAAGATGGTGAGCCTTGAGGGACACGACAGGTCTTCCAAGACTCCCATTAAGGTCTGCATAAAAAATATTTGGTTTTGCACTTCTTTCATCTCCCCCCCCCCCCCCCCCTTAACACGTGCCTCCTGTGCTTTAACAATCTAAAGGGGGAGAGGAATCTTACAGCGGCATAATCGAAAGAGAAGGACGCCCATCTTCTGACACAAATTGGGAGATGGGTGTCCTTCTCTCAGGGTCGCCCAAATCGGCATAATCGAATGCCGATTTTGGGCGTCCTCAACTGCTTTCCGTCGCGGGGACAACAAAAGTTCACGGGGGCGTGTTGGCAGTGTACCTAAGGCGGGACGGGGGTGTGGTTAACAGATGGGCGTCCTCGGCCGATAATGGAAAAAAGAAGGCCGTCCCTGACGAGCATTTGGCCGCCTTGGTCCAATTTTTTTCATGACCAAGCCTCGAAAAGGTGCCTGAACTGACCAGATGACCACTGGAGAGAATCAGGGATCACCTCCCCTTACTCCCCCAGTGATCACCAACCCCCTCCCACCCCAAAAAAATATTTTAAAACATTTTTTCCAGCCTCTATGCCAGCCTCAAATGTCATACCCAGCTCCATCACAGCAGTATGCAGATCCATGGAGCAGTTTTTAGTGGGTGCAGTGCATTTCAGGAAGGCGGACCCAGGCCCATCCCCCCCCCCCTACCTGTTACACTTGTGGTGGTAAATGGGAGCCCTCCAAAACCCACCACAAACCCACTGTACCCACATCTAGGTGCACCCCCTTTACCTTTTAAGGGCTATAGTAGTGTTGTACAGTTGTGGGTAGTGGGTTTTGGGGGTGTTTAGGGTGTTTAGGTAAGGAAGCTATGCACCTGGGAGCAATTTGTGAAGTCCACTGCAGTGCCCCCTAGGGTGCCCGGTTGGTGTCCTGGCATGTGAGGGGGACCAGTGCACTATGAATACTGGCTCCTCCCATGACCAAATGGCTTGGATTTGGTCATTTTTGAGATGGGCATCCTCAGTTTCCATTATCGGCGAAAACCGAGGTCGCCCATCTCTAAGGACGACCATCTCAACATTTAGGTCGACCATCTCTTAGGATGACCTAAATGTTGAGATTTGGGTGTCCCTGACCATATTATCAAAACGAAAGATGGACGCCCATCTTGTTTCGATAATACAGGGCGCCCCGCCCCTTCGCGGGGATGTTCGCGGGGATGTCCTCGGAGATGGATGACCATAGAGATGGGCGTCACCGTTCGAAAATGCCCCTCTTAGCAATCTAAGACATTCCAGCCATGTGTGTTTAATTTACTGATTACAATATATTTTTCGCATCCTAAGTAACTGCATAATGCAAATTGCTCATGAAATCAATGACTCATGAAACTCAAACTGCTGTTCCTTCTCTAGGCATGATCAGACAGTTGCCACTAGCTTGTTTAGTGATGTCACAGGAAGAAGGAACTCAGCTTGCTGTTTAACCAAGCCATTGTCATTTGAATGGAAGAAACTTAATTTTCAAAGAAGCAATTAATAGCTAGTACACTGGGTAAATATGAAATAGCCTAGAAATGAAAAAAAAAATCAGGCACATGCCATGAAGTTGCCCAGTAATCTTCTTCTTCCTTTTCTTTTTTATAAAGCACTTTTATCACAAGAACAGACTCTATAGATTTATAAGTTTATACCTCACCGAGTGAGAAAGCTAGCTTTAGGAATAGCTTAATGGAATGGGCTGAGAATCAGGGGAGGTGGGTTCAAAGCCCAGTTCAGCTTCTTGGGACCCTGGGCAGAGAAATTACCTGTACATAATTCATACCATTGCTTCAGTTGTATCACAAATAGGTGGTATATCAAATGTATGACCCTTACTCTACCTGGCAACCTTACCAATATACCAGAAATGGCTGTTGCTGCTTATTCATGACCCTAGTTCCCAATTTTCCCTGTCGGCCTTCTTTTTTTGGTGAGAGAAAGTGCTTCGGTTGTTTGTGCGCAGTGCTGTGTCAGGGGACTGGGTATGCTTTGCTCCTGTAGAACATTTAGTCCTCGCACTGAAAACCATCCTATAGAAATAAATAACAAGGCCATCCATAAATCTCCAGAGTTATAAAGTATCTGTCATAGGGAAGGGGGGGGGGGGGCGGAAGACATTTGAGGGTCAGATGAAACATGAATAAAGACTAAAGCTGCACCTGAGCAAAAACACAATATTAGTCAGAACTTCCCAAACTGTGGGCTGGACAGTTGAATGGCCTGACTATGCACATAAATGGAGTGCCAGTCCAGTGCTTCAGTGGCATAGCCACAGGTGGGCCTGGGTGGGCCGGGGCCCACTCAAAACCCGCCAACTGAAGGCTTCCTCCTCCTTAGGCAACCAGCACTTTTTCACATGGCAGCCAGCACCACTTGCCAACAGCAGTTTTTGTGATTGTGTAAGCACTGAGCATATGTGGCCTGCTGGCATCATCGTCAACTCCAGACAAGTGCTGCCAGCTGCTGTTTGGAATCTTCATCTGGCAGGGTTTGGGGATCCCACCAGTTCAGGTATTTAATATTTTGGGTTTGCGGAAAGCTGGGGGGGGGGGGGGGCAAAGGGGCAGTCAGAAGAGAGCGGAGTGGAGCCGAGGAGGAGGAAATTCCATGCCCACCCACCTTGGGCTCGGGCCCACCCAAAATTGGCCATCTGGCTAAGCCCCTGCAGTGCTTGTATGCAGACGGAACCAATCAAGTGCATGCACATAAGCGGAGCATGTGATTACAGCTGGTGTGCTTAACCAAACTGATTGCCCATTAAAGTCTTTGGTAGAAAAACGGGACCAGCACTCTTTAGCACAGATGAATAGAGTATGCACTTATCCAATGTACACATAAATGGAGTTCACTGTAATACATTTTAGCACAAATCTGTATGTTGACTGCTCGATATATAAAAGGACTTGCTGCACTTTTCGAAAGCAAGATAATCTGAACAGCAGTTGAATATCCCTCTCAGTGACCAGCAATATTCCAGGAAAAGCCATTATTCAGCAATTGTTCACCTTCTGAAGGCCAAAGTAGTATTGGATTAATGAGCCTGAACATCACTACTAAACTTTTATCTCACAGCCGCTTCACTGGAGTTCACTTTCTTTATTCCAGATGCCTTCTAGTAAGGAAATAAAGAACTCCCATTTTAACAGCAGGACCTCAGTGTGTAATCTGACTTTCACCTAGTTATCACCTCTTCCACTTTATTTTTCTTGGTATTTGCTGTTAAAGCAATAATAGCAATGCAATACCAGAGTGTCTGAAATGCATGTATTACTGTTTCTACAAAAGAAGCAACTATAGATATTCAAAGATGGAGTCAGTCCAGAGGCGGCTGCTAAAATGGTCAGTGGTCTTCATCATAAAGCTTATGGGGACAAACTTAAAGATCTCAATATGAATTCTTTAGAAGAGAGGCAGGCGAGGGGAGATATGATAGAGACATTGAAATATCTATGTGGCATAAGTGCACAGGGGGCGAGTCTCTTTCAAATGAAAGGAAGCTCTGGAACTAGGGGGCAAAGGATGAAGGTGAAAAGGGATAGACTCAGAAGTAACCTGAGGAAATACTTCTTCACAGGAAGGGTGGTGAATTCTTGCAACAGCCTCCCAGTGGAAGTGGTGGAGATGAAAACAGTATCTGAATTCAAGAGAGCTTGGGACAAGTACATGGAGTCTCTAAGGGAGTGATAGGGAGAGTAGATGGCATGGATCAGGCAAACTGTGTGATGAGAAGCAAAGGTTAAAGTTAACCAGTTAATATACAGTAGAACTGCTATTTGTGTGGTCAAGCTTAACTGGTTATTTTTTACTGTATATCGCCAGCCAAGAATTAACCGGTCATCAATCTTGGAATTTGAATGCAAGAATACAATTTACTTTATTATCTCCCATTTTTTTATTTATTTATTTATTTATTGGTATATTTCATTATTTCACTACAAATTGTGAATATGCAATCGGCATTACAAACAGGAAATACATATAAGAATAAATCTCAAGGCCTATTCGTCCACAAATTAAGAAACATTTGGTTCCAAGAATCAAGAAATGTGAACAACAAAAGGTAATAAAAAAAAAAAAAAAAAAACTACCAGTTGCTACCTCGGGTTAACGGCCCTAGCCTGCTTATCTCCCATTTTGAATATTGCCTCGTATTTTATTACTCTGTACCAGAACACGCAGGAGGAGTGGTGCTATCAGTGCACGAATAGTCCATAACAGAGGCCCTAATATTTACACATGTGTTATGTGTGTAAATGTTTACACATTTGATATACCACCAAAGGCCTGCACATAGGCATCAAACACTGTACAGACAATGAATCAAAAAAAAAAAAAAAAAAGGTAGAGAAAGGAAAAAGCTAGGTAGTACCAGAGAAGGAAGTGAAGAACAGGTGGATTTTTAGAGCCTGTTTGAAGGCGGAAACTGTTGACTGGTTCTAATGTGAAGTGGTAAGTCATTTCAGAGTTTAAGGTCAAGATACCTATTCTGCCTAGGCACTATTCTGTTATTACATGGTATCTAGGATAATGCATATCTGCAAGGGACAGAGCTAGAACGGGACTCCCACTTATCCACATAACTTATGGAACCAGCTCTGTGGCTGGTATAAGTGCTTGGGCCTAAAAGCTATGTGTTCTCTGGTTATGCTAGTATTGTAGAAGGGAAAGTAGACATCTACTTTATTTTGTAGAATAGGCTTCTACCAGGATCCCTCTGGATGCCTAACTGTAGGTACCTTCTTATAGAATTGTCCAGCACAGGGGCATAGCTGCTATGGGGCCACGGGGGCCTGGGCCCCCGTAGATTTGGCCCTGGACCCCCCTACTGACAACCCTCTCAACCGCCCTTCCCACCATCAACCCACCTCACCTACCTTTGCTGGCGGGGGACCCCAACCCCCGCCAGACGGTCTTCTTCCTTCGTTTGGTTTCTGATGGTCTGACGTCCTGCATGCACGTACAACATGCAGGACGTCAGACTCACAGAAACAGAAGAAGCCTTGGGCTTCATTCTGTTTCTGTGAGTCTGACGTCCTGCACGTTGTAAGTGCGTGCAGGACGTCAGACCTTCAAAAACCAAACGAAGGAAGAAGACTTCGGCTGGCGGGGGTTGGGGTACCTGCCAGCAAAGGTAGGCGACGGCAGGCAGGGGGGGGTCGAGAGGGTCATCAGGGGAGTCAAAGTTGTTGGAGGTGGTGCTGAGGGGGGTGTCGGTGCTGGCAGCGACAGGGAGGGGGTCGGCGGCGCCAGGGGGGGCTAAAATGTGCCCCCTCACCTCGGCTCTGGACCCCCCCTACCACTGAAGTTCAGATACTCTCCTGGTCCAGCACATGCTAAAGAGGGCACTGAGTCAAACAATATAAATATTCTTAAGGAAACCGACAGCAATGTGGAATCTTTCTAGAAAGAAATTTCGTGTGTGACGCTTCAAAGGAGTAGACTCAGGAAGAATGCAAGGGAATTTTTTTTCTCAGAAAGGTTGGTAGATGTCTGGAATACCCTACTGGAACAATGGTGGAAGCTAAAACAGTAATGGGCTTCTAAGGTTATGGGGATCTTTACTTGGCAAAAGTGAAGGAGTAGCAGACACATGACCTAGTGACATCACAGGCCTTGGAAGTAACCAAGGAATAACTTGCATAAAAAAGAATTAGAACTCTAACAGCACTGGTGTAACTATAGACACTGCAGTAACATGCCTAGAATGATAATTACAACTCTAACAGCTTATAGAGATAACTTGCATAAAGTGGCAGTTGCGACCCCAATAGCAATGTCAAGACTGCATCCGGGTCCCAGCAAAACATTGGGACAATCTGCATGCACCAGCGCCATCTACTGTGTTTACTGTGTATCTGCATAGTGTGACAGGCTGCCTCTTAACAACAAAACAAGTCCTGATAACCTCTTAAATTTATGTGGCCCAATATTCAAAAAAAGCTGAGATCCTAAATTTATGCTCTTAAGTTATGATCCTAAATTTGTGCCCTATTTTCAGTCAAACTTAAGAGCATAATTTTTCAGCTGTAAATTCTTAATTTAGGACCATAAAAGTTATGCTCATTAATGTAGGCCTATCATTCGTTTGCCTAGATTTATGAGCCTAGGGCTGAATATCAGTGCTAAGCTCCTAACTTCTTTTCCCACCCTAAATCTGCCCCTGTTATCACCCATTTTTTATGCTCCTAAATTTAAGATTTTACTGAAATTTTGAGTAAAAATGTATGCACTCAACCCTAGTAAATTTTCAAACAGCCTAATATTGGGACATAACTCTCAAATTTAGAAGCATAAAATCTTTGAATATTGGGTCCAAAGAACTTGAAATTGCTTCATCTCACATTTATCGTGTGCACAG
This sequence comes from Microcaecilia unicolor, assembly GCF_901765095.1. Classification (NCBI taxonomy): domain Eukaryota; kingdom Metazoa; phylum Chordata; class Amphibia; order Gymnophiona; family Siphonopidae; genus Microcaecilia; species Microcaecilia unicolor. Next base: position 153,012,770 of record NC_044038.1, on the reverse strand, counting down.
TTATTCAGCCATACTAATTCCCATCTTTTCACCATGGCTTTGCTTATTTTTATGTTTTAGGCCTTTCGATTTTTACTAAGGTGTTTTGAATTGCTTTGTGTTTACATCTTCAATAAAACCTTGAGTCAGTTGCTTTCAGTTTTGTGCTTTTAACAGTTAGGAACATAGGAGAGGAGTGGAAGCTTGGAAATTAAGTTTCTCCTAGAGAGGGAGAGCGAAAGAAAGAGTCATTGCCAATTCGTGGATTCTCCTCTTCCATCTGCCAGTTGTAGTCATAGGAGAGTAGAGATGCCAAGTCTCACTCATTAGGAGTGAGTCACACTCATTTGAAAGCTTTCTAACTCTCACACTCTTTGAGCCCTATTTCTCACCCATCAGAGCTTCAGTACCAGTGCACTGATTGATCACTACTTTTGTGAGAGGGAAGCCTTAGAGGCCTTTTTACTAAGCTGCAGTAAAAAGAGCCCTGTGCTAGCGGCTTCAGCAGTTTTTGCCCCGCACCGGGACCCCTTTTACCACAATGGGAGAAAAGGCCAAAAAAAAGAAATGACCATGCAGTAAGTTCACATTTGCCATGCAGCCATTTTGGGGTGGGAAGCACTTACCTCCACCCATTGAGGTTCCGGTGCTAACCCGACGGTACCAATTACCACCGGGTAACCCCTGCGCTAGAAAATCAAACCTGATTTTCTGTAGCACCAGAAATGGCGCACACTATGGGCAGAACTACTGCTGGTGCCCGTGTCAGGCCTGCGGTAGTTCCGGTTTGGTGTGCGGCAAACCCGTTGCCATGCACCAACCCTTTAGTAAAAGGGCCCCTTAGAGAAGTAAACCAAATGGTCCAATCAGTAAGAAGAAATCTGAGCACACCTTCCTACCTACTGCTTCCCCTTGCCTTGTCCCCTTTTCTCTTACTTGTAAGAACATATGCGCTGAAACTTCTAACTACTGGGTGGAAGACAATTTTCAGCTCAAAATATTTACCCAAATTGCTCGCCACTTTGTCTGACTTCTTTCAGATGCTCCAAAGTAAATCCAGTGTCATTTAATGCTGCTTTGATTCATGTGCAAAGCAATACTAGACTTAAATCATTCTAGATTTATACCCTGGATGTATCGTCTGAAAAATCTCACTCTTTGGACTTCAATCACAGTCCTTGGTGTGGTAAATCTCACTCTTTGGAATGGTTCCCCCCCCCCCCCCCCCCCCCCCCATCTCTGGGAGAGTGTTTATTAATTTTTACTGCTTCTCCTGTTCAGCTTCTCCTTTATGCTTTAATGTCCATATAACTTTTCATTTTACAACACTTTCTAAATCTAGACCATCAAAGGCTTTGCATGAGATCTGCTTATTAAGAGTGTTTCCCTTCTGCTGATTTTTATTACAATAGTCTTGTTAAAGACAACATTGCTTGTTAATGCTGAGAGACCGAGACAGCAGAAGGGAGGGAGAGGTTAGGTGATGTAGGGGAGGTCAGGTAGCCACAGGGATGAGGGAGAGGACAGGCAGTGGAGAGATATGGGAGAGAGCAGGAACAGAGGTATGAAAGAAGGAACAGGAACAGAGAAGGAAGAAAGGGGAGAGTTCAGTGGATGCTTACAGGGAAGGGAGGGAAAGGACAGAAAGGACCACATCAGGGAGAGGCATAGTAATCATATTGCCAAAAAGCATCGTATTGCTATCTCCCCCTGAATCAGCCAATAATTATTTACTTTGCAATATATCACGTCTAAAATATTAACCAATTAATGGTTGGCACAACTGCAACATTTGTGCAAATGTTACTGCGTGTGGTGAACATGTAGTTTTTTTTTTTTTGATCGACTGCAGTAAGGATATTATACGAGTGATGCTATCATAGACATGCTTGACAATTTTCATGCATAAGCATTTTGGCTAATCTGAATGTCAAAGAGTCAAGAATGCAAGAAAGCTTGGGGGAGGGGAGTGAAGAAGAGGAGGGTTATTGGGGGTTAAATGTGATTGTTTCCTGGATCTAAATCAAATGCATCCCATCCAAAAACAAACCTGAAGAAATCCAGAGATAAGGTAAAATAATCCAAAACTTGTTATGTTGACGTTGTAGTTACAGGCAACAGTTCTCAAGCCAAGCCACATACCACAAGTTACTTCAGAGATGTGAGAGTTTTGTTTTAATGGGTTGTCAGTGCTTCCTTTAAACGTGGAAATGTAGTCAAACAGTTGGATTCTGTACCGAGGTATGTGCCAGTCATACTGATTGGTAAATCTTTATCTTCTTTGAAGTGTCCTTGAATGTAACTCATCTTCAGCTACTACTGGAAAAGATGTGAAGCTAAATCTAGATAAATAATAATAATGGAATAAGCAAGCTGTATCGAAGACCTAGAGGCATATTTTCAAAGCACTTTGGGAGGCTAAGTTCCATAGGTTTCTATGGAACTTTGGGAGGCTAAGTGCTTTGAAAATGAGCCTCTTAGTCTTTTAAAAAACTTTCCCTAAGTATGCTAGAATTTTTTGTCTTATACAAGTACATAAGCATCGCCATGCCGGGACAGACCAAGGGTCCATCGAGCCCAGCACCCTGTCTCCGACAGTGGCCAAAAGAATAAACAATTTGTCCCGCCCATCCCAGAAATAGTGGATTATTCCCATGTCCATTCAATAACATTCTATGGCGTTTTCCTCCAGGAAGCCGTCCAACCCTTTTTTAAAGTCCGCTATCCTGCTTATAATCGAACGAGAAAAACGCCCAAGTTCCGACCTAAATCGGGAGATGGACGTTTATCTCACAAAAACGAATAAAGCGGTATAATCGAAAGCCGATTTTTGGACGTTTTCAACTGCACTCCGTCGCGGATGCGGACAAAGTTGATGGGGGCGTGTCAGAGGTGTGGCGAAGGCGGAACTGGGGCGTGGTTATCTGCCGAACAAAGATGGGCACATTTCACCGATAATGGGAAAAAAGTATGCGTTTTTAGCTAGAATTTAGGACACTTTTCCTGGACCCTGTTTTTTCACGAATAAGGCCCCAAAAAGTGCCCTAAATGACCAGATGACCACTGGAGGGAATCGGGGATGACCTCCCCTGACTCCCCCAGTGGTCACTAACCCCCTCCCACCACAAAAAAATGATGTTTCACAAATTTTTATTTTCACCCTCAAATGTCATACCCAGCTCCCTGGCAGCAGTATGCAGGTCACTGGAGGAGTTGATAGGGGGTGCAGTGGACTTCAGGCAGGTGGACCCAGGCCCATCCCCCCTACCTGTTACAATTGTGCTGCTTAATGCTTATTAGTCGTCCAACCCCCCCAAACCCACTGTACCCACATGTAGGTGCCCCCCTTCACCCCTTAGGGCTACAGTAATGGTGTAGACTTGTGGGCAGTGGGTTTTGAGGGGGATTTGGGGGGCTCAACACACAAGGGAAGGGTGCTATGCACCTGGGAGCTCTTTTACCTGTTTTTTTGGTTTTGTAAAAGTGCCCCCTAGGGTGCCCGGTTGATGTCCTGGCATGTGAGGGGGACCAGTGCACTACGAATCCTGGCCCCTCCCACGAATAAATGTCTTGGATTTATTCGTTTTTGAGCTGGGCGCTTTCATTTTCCATTATCGCTGAAAAACAAAAACGCCCAGCTCACACATTGTTGAATAAAACATGGGCGTCTATTTTTTCCCAAAATACGGTTCGGTCCGCCCCTTCACGGACCCGTTCTCGGAGATAAACGCCCATGGAGATAGGCGTTTTCGTTCAATTATGCCCCTCCATGTCAACCGCCTTAACCACTTTTTCCGGCAATGAATTCCAGAGTCTAAGTATGTGTTGTGTGAAGAAACATTTCCTCCGATTCGTTTTAAATTTACTACACTGCAGCTTCATCGCATGCCCCCTTGTCCTAGTATTTTTGGAAAGCGTAAACAGATGCTCCACATCGACCCGTTCTATTCCACTCATTATTTTATAGACCTCTATCATATCTCCCCTCAGCCGCCTTTTCTCAAAGCTGAAGATCCCCAGCCTCTTCAGCCTTTCCTCATAGGGAAGTCAGCCCATCCCCTGTATCATCTTTGTTGCCCTTCTCTGCACCTTTTCTAATTCCACTATATCTTTTTTGAGGTGCGGCGACCAGAATTAAACACAATACTCGAGGTGCGGTTGCACCATGGAGCGATACAATGTCAGAATAATATCCTCATTTTTGTTTTCCATCCCTTTCCTAATAATACCCAACATTCTATTTGTTTCCTAGCCGCAGCAGCAAATTGAGCAAAAAGGTTTCAACGTATCATCAACGATGACACCTAGATCCCTTTCTTGGTCCGTGACTCCTAACTCTGAACCCTGCATGACTATATGCATAGCTATAGTTTGGGTTCCTCTTTCCCACATGCATCACTTTGCACTTGTTCACATTAAACGTCATCTGCCATTTCGATGCCCAGTCTCCCAGTCTCTTAAGGTCATCTTGTAATTTTTCACAATCTTCTCGCAATTTGACGACTTTGAATAACTTTGTGTCATCAGAATATTTGATTACCTCACTAGTTACCCCCATCTCTAGGTCATTTATGAATATGTTAAAAAGCAGAGATCCCAGCACAGATCCCTGAGGGACCCCACTAACTACCCTTCTCCATTGCGAATATTGACCTTTTAACTCTCTGTTTCCCATCTTTCAACCAGTTTTTAATCCACAGTAAGACACTACCTCCGATCCCATGTCCCTCTAATTTCCTCTGTAGTCTTTCATGAGGGACTTTATCAAACGCCTTCTGAAAATCTAGATACACAATATCAACCGGCTCACCTTTGTCCACCTGTTTGTTTACCCCTTCAAAGAAATGCAGCAGATTGGTGAGGCAAGACTATAACATATGTTTTCTTATTTTTGTAAAAAAAAAAAAATAATACTTTTTATTGTGAGAAAGGAGAAAGTAACTGAGTCAATTTTTGAAACTAGTTATCCAAATAACAAGTGCTGCTAATCGGACCAGTGGTGCTGACTAGGGCTATCCTGTGAAATTCAGCAGCAGCAGTATCCGGATTGTGCCGCCGATTATCTGACAGGCCATCTCGGCATGATCCAGATAGTGCCAGGGAAGAACATGGGCACTCCTGGGATTTTTCCAAACAAGAGGACTGAATATCGCTGCTATTCGGATACTGCAGCCGGTGACCACTGGATCTGGATATACAGTGCCAGCCACTATCCAAAAACCGCGCTATCTGAATTATTTTTACCGACTGCTGCCAGCATCTTAAAAAACCACTGGCCACAGTGTCTTAATATTGACCCAAATCATTTTTGAAAATTAATTACTTCTCACCACTACTTTTTGTCATTTTTTCCCTTGCTAACTGCTTGAAAAGTTAAATGCCCAAAATGCGGTTACTGGTGCCATACTGTTTCTCCCCCCTACTTCCACTTTCTCTTTAGAGACCCTGCAGTAATTGTCAGATAATCCCCAGCAGGGAGTTATGCATCAAAACAACTTGAAAAAGGCCAGCTTATTTCAGTATCCAATCTGTCTTTTCCATTTTCTTTCCAAGTTATGCTTGCTGCCTCTGTATTCTGCTGCTTTATGCCATACACGGAAAATATAAATCAAGGTTGCTGCTAGAATGCAAATATTTTGTTTGCTATGTAAGTGAAAATCATATTTTTGACCATAGCATTAAATCTTGTCTTCTCTGTTGGAATATAATAGCTTCTAGTGTATTAGCATTTATGTCCAGATGGTAAGAAATTAAAAGGCGGCCTTTTACTAAGCTGTGGTAGTGTTTTTAGCTTGCGAAATCAGCTGACAGTAAATGCCAAGACACCCATTATATTCCTATGTGCATCTCAACAATTACCGCCCGCTGATTTCTACCGCAACCTAAAAAAGCTATCGCGGCTTAGTAAAAGGACCCCTAACACATAATTTGGAAGCAGTATAATATTAATATGAAATGCAGAGATAACCAGTTCCCTTGTACATTCCAGGGGTTTGCAGGGTTTAGTATTTAGACTAATGGACCTGGGAAACAGAAGAAGTAGTTACAGATTCAACTTTTGACACTGATACTTCTGACCTTGGGCAAATCACATTGGGTGGAATTCAGAAAATGGATGATCCACAGTAAGCTATTATTCTGTAAAGGACATTCTGCATATGGTGGACAAATTAGGTCTTATTTGATCATTTTCTTCCATTATTCCTTCCCACTATTCCAGAACCTGTGAAATAGTTGTGTCCATCAACCAGCAGGTGGAGATAGAAAGCTGAAAACTGAGCAGAAACATATCTCTCTTGGCACTCAGTCCAGCTCCTCAGTATTTTCTATCTCCAGCAGGTGGATGGACACACTATTCAGCCTCTGGTCCTGAGTGTTTTGTTCCTGGTCCTGGTCCAGTTGGTCAACTGGACACCAGATGAGCTTTGCAGGTGGCTTGAGTCTGCAGAACCATATCTGGAGATCTTCAGATCCCTGTCTCTGGTGTCCCATGAATTTACTTCTTCCTTTCCTTCACCTCACCCCTGGTTCTTGTGGAGCTCTCCTTTCCCACAACAACCTTAAAAAAAGAGGAAAAGAAAGAAAGAGGTACACTGGAGAGCATGGGACAGAGTATGAGTCCTGATTCTGTCTCATCTGTGATAAGACTTATAGAGACTGTGAGCTTGGGGGGGTTCAGCCGTCAGTGGTAGGTCAGATTAAAGTCTGACTCAGAACCCCTTGGAGGGCTGCAAGTTCTACTTGGTGCAGTGGAGGGATCCTGACTCAACGCTTGGCATGGGCATAGTTTGACTGCTTCATTTGGGTGGGGGAAGGTGGGGACAAAGGGTGAGGCTTGACAAATTAGCATATTAATTTGCATACATACATCTCATATGTATTTATTATGGTTATTCAAAAATCACATAATAATCAAGAAATGGCAGCAACTGTCCACAAATCAAAGTTAACACTTTAACAACAGAATGGACAGGACAGATCCAATAATTGAAGTAAAAAGATTGAAGGAAAAATTAGAGGAAAAGACCTCAGATATCACTTTAGATCTTATGTAAAACCCAAAGTATAATGGGCCGAAAAATTGGTCTTGTTGTGACAATTCAATCACTTTTTAATATGCATAACTTGATATTTCAATCAAACAACAACTGCACAAGAGCCATAGGCAAAATAGAGTGGCACAATTGATTGACTAAAATATCAAGTTAGGTATATTAAGAAGTACACAGATACAAGAATTAATAAACACAAGGATAAATTATTGCACACTTGCACACTGAGGTTTTTGATGAGTGATTGAATTGTCACAATAAGATCAATTTTTGGCCCATTATATTTTGGATTTTACTTAAGGTCCAAAGCGATATCAGAGGTTTTTTCCTTCATTTTTAAAACACTGAATCTGAAGCCAGCATATCAAAACAGTGGAGATATATATATTGTTTTTAACCATGGGAAATTTCTCTCATTATGCCCCCTGTCACATTCACATAAATTAGCAAGAGGAGAGTGCGCTTTCCCTTTCCTCTTACCTAGGCCTGACACCATCACCCACCCATCTTCTCCTTCTTCAAATCCCAGTTCTTTTTTCCTCCTTCCTTACCAGAACTTCCCCATACCATGCACATGGATAGAAAAACATAGCCCCCCCCCCCCAACAGGCAGCACTTTTCTCCAGGGGCCATCCACAGGCAGCACTTTATCATCCCCCCCCCCTCTCTTTACAGGCAACACTTTTTTTACTAGCCCTCCTCCCCCAGAGGGAACACTTACCCCCTCCCTGGCATAACTTTTTTCCTCTTGGTCCTGCACTTACCCCCAGGGGCAACTCATGGCAATCTGCTGCCTGAGGCAACGGATGAGGTGGCACCCCCCCCCCCCCCAAAGCACCCAAAAGAGAAGACCCCTGAAAACTCTGATCAGGAAGGAGGGTGAAGAGGTCCCCTCACACTAAACACTAGTTAGGCAGTTGCCTCAAGAAAAAAAGAATGTGGACCAAAATCATGGCAAACCAGTAGGTTCTGGCAGTGGCGTAGCTAGGTGGGGCGCCAGGGAGCGGCCACTCCCCCAAACGGAGTTCTGCAGGCACCTATTTTTTTTTCATCCTGTTGCACTGAAAATGTGTGCCGGTGGAAGTCTGCTCTCGCTCCCCCGGCACCATCAACCTGGCTCTCCACTTCTGGGTTCTGGATAGTCTTACAGAAGGTTACAAGTTGGAGTTCCCCCGCCTAGTTGCTCCTCTCTTCTTGCAGTCTCTTTGTCGAAAGGGAAACCAAAGCAGTTGAGGTTCAGACCACTATAGATCATTTGCTGGTGCTCCGGGCCATTGTTCCAGTTCCCCAGGCTGAACAGGGACAAGGCTGATATTCCATCTACTTCATTGTTCCAAGGAAGAAAGGAACCTTTTGTCCAGTCTTAGATCTCAAAGGTCTAAACCGCTGCCTCCAAGTGTCTCGCTTTTGCATGAAAATGCTAAGGGCAGTCATAGCCTCGGTTCAAGAAAGAAAATTTCTCACTGCCCTCAGTCTCAAGGAGGCATACTTGCATATATTCATATGGCCGTCATATCAAAGATTTCTATGTTTTGCGGTGCTGAGCCATCACTTCCAGTTCATGGCTTTGCTCTTCTGTCTCACCATTGCACCAAGAACATTTACCAAGGTTATGGTGGTGGTGGCGGCCTTTCTTCAGCGCCAGGGAATCATAATTCATCCGTATCTCAACAATTGGCTCATTCATGTTTTGTCCTATTCAGCAGCTGTTGGGTTGGGTGATCAGTTCCAAGAAGAGCAGAATAACTCCATTACAGACGCTGGAGTATCTAGGCATTCTATTTGACACAGCAAGGGAGATGATCTTTCTCAAGGAAGGCAGGAGGTCAAAGCAGGTTCAACAGATTTGTCTTCTCCTCAGTCATGGCAGTCATTCCATATATGGTACAACCCTAAATTTCTCAGTAACCATAATACTATTTACTGGTATTTTTGGAACTCTTTGGAATCAACTCACTGGATCATCTTATGCATAAACAATTTTATAACTTTGATGAACTGTCTCTAAAATACAAGTTGCCTTCTTCGCTATATTTCAACTGGTTGTGACTTACCCAGATGATCAAAAGAAGCTCACTAGAAATAAATACATTGTGAGGCGTATTCTCAAAGCACTTACTCCCCCCCCCCCCCCCCCCCACCGTTCACTAAGCCACCCTAGCACCTGCTGTACACTAATACCAACACAGTCCATTCACTTTGAAAGGACTGTGTAGGCATTGCTGTATGGCTTAGTGAACAGGGGGATTAGACTTACAAAGTTACGTGGAGGGGCATAATCGAAAGGGACGGTCAAGATTTGCTGAGAACGTCTTCGCAAAACGTCCCGGTGGAGGAGCGGGGAAACCCGTATTATCGAAACAAGATGGACGCCCATCTTTTGTTTCGATAATACTGTCGGGGGGACACAAATCTTGACATTTAGGTCGTCCTTAGAGATGGTCATCCCTAGACTTGGTTGTTTCTGATTTTCGGTGATAATGGAAACCAAGGACGCCCATCTCAGAAACGACCGAATGCAAGCCCTTTGGTCATGGAAGGAGCCAGCATTCGTAGTGCACTGGTCCCCCTCACATACCAGGACACCAACTGGGCACCATAGGGGGCACTGCAGTGGACTTCAGAAATTGCTCCCAGGTACATAGCTCCCTTACCTTGTGTGCTGAACCCCCAACCCCCACCCCCAAAACCCACTCCCCACAACTGTACACCACTACCATAGCCCTTACGGTTGAAGGAGGAACCTAGATGTGGGTACAGTGGGTTTGTGGTGGGTTTTGGAGGGCTCCTATTTACCACCACAAGTGTAATAGGTAGGGGGGGATGGGCCTGGGTCCACCTGCCTGAAGTGCACTACACCCACTAAAACTGCTCCAGGGACCTGCATACTGCTGTCATGGACTTGAGTATGGCATTTGAGGCTGGCATAGAGGCTGGCACAAAATATTTGTAAAGATGTTTTTTGAGGGTGGGAGGGGGTTAGTGACCACTGGGGGAGTAAGGGGAGGTGATCCCCAATTCTCTCCAGTGGTCATCTGGTCAGTTCAGGCACCTTTTTGTGGCTTGGTCTTAAGAAAAAAAGGGACCAGGTAAAGCCGTCCAAGTGCTCGTCAGGGACGCCCTTTTTTTCCATTATGGTTCGAGGACGCCCATGTGTTAGGCACGCCCAAGTCCCGCCTTAGCTACACCTCCTACACCCCTCCCCCCCCCCCCCCCCCCCCCCCCCCGTGAACTTTGGTCATCCCTGCGACGGAAAGCAGTTGGGGACGCCCAAAATCGGCTTTCGATTATGCTGATTGGGTGACTCTGTGAGAACGACGCCCATCTTACGATTTGTGTCGAAAGATGGGTGTCCTCTTTCGAAAATGAGCCTGATAGTAACCTACAGAACTTTGTAAATCTAAGTGCTTTGAAAATGAGCCCCTACGTGACACATTTTCTATATGTGTCCTTAGTACAAAGCTGATGACTGAAAAAAAATTATCTCATCTATCTACAAACTGATAAATCATTCTATATTCAACTTAGACAATAGATTGATTTCCCATTGGACTACAGAACTGAATTTAACAACATATTCAATACCATGGGAACACTTTCGGACCAGAATTTCCAGTCCAACACAGTCAGCCAGCTTGCTCCAATCTATGTACTTTTTAGCTCATAGAGCTTTATGGATTCCAGAACGGAAATATAAAGCAAAATTTACATGTTAATAATCTTTGCTGTCATTGTAACTCTTCAGCTGGAGCTTTACAACATTTTTTGTAATAATTCTTCAATCACTGCATCCTGATCTTAACTTAGAAAATTATCACAATAATTTACTGAACTTACTTCTTTCAATTGCTCTTCAAATGTTTTTAGGATCATGGAATAACGCAACCGCTTTAAATGAAACATTTTGGTAGCATTCTATATGCCTTGTATATAAATATGAACTTAAAGCATTGAAAAAAACCAGTAGGGTCTGCAAGATAACATCTATATAGAAACCTCTGGAACAATATTTAGAAATGAGTATGAATATTCCATCATTGCATTTTTGTCATTGTCATCATTTTATCCTTCACTATTTTCTCTTTTCCATTTGGTTTACTTTTTATTTTTCTAATCATGTCATTATTCATTCTCATTGTTCACCGCATTACTGAATTGACATGGCTAATTGTTATTTCCAGGAAGGTAATTATTTTCATTGTTCTGATTATATTGGCTAATTCAGCCACTGTTCTCTTTATTTGAAAATTCAATAAAAATTGTTTGAAGTAATCATGAATGACTGTAACCTGCACTGTCCATTGAGCAGACTGGATGAACTGTTCAGGTCTTTATCGGCTCTCATTTACTGTTACTGAGAATATCCTATACCATTACACAGATCTATATATGCCCTTCTTTAAGGGCAATATTTTAATGCAAATCTATTTTCTTCATAATAAATTGTGTCTTCTTCCTGACTGTGGTTTGTCACCCTGGTGGGGATCTCAGGAGGTTATGATCTCAGAACAGCACCGTAGGTCTGTGAGAAATGAGATGTAGCTTCCAAAGCAGGACCCATCCTGTCTGATAATACTAAGGCTGCTAACTGGATCCAGATTCACAGGACAGGGTTGATCCAGTTCTGGGGAACATGTAATTCTGATTGCCCCATTGCAAGCCCTAAGAAAAGCAAGACTACAAGTCCCAGCATGCACTGGAGTAAACTCAGGCCTGGCGAATCTGGATCCAGTTGGCAGCCTATCCTATACTATGCAGAAAGAGCATTATTAAACTGTTGCATTCTGCATCTGCTAAGGTTTGAACCATCTATGAAACCTAACAGAGGGCTAGAGGGCAACCAGAAGGTACATCAATGCCCAGAACGAGTCACAACAATATTAAAGAAAAAATGTCAAAACTTTGTTGCATTATTTGCACTAACAAGGTCATATCGCTAATAATAGAAGTTGTCAATCAAAATAGCTCCTAAGTCTTTTCCCTCCTATTCTGTGTCTTGGGAAAAAAATAACGCTTTCAACCTCCCCTCTGCACACAGACCTGAGCTATATTTCTGCTATGTTTATTTTGCGTAAATCATGTGACTGATTCTATCACAAGTTCTTTGTATCTGGCACTTCGCCAACCAATTGGGGCCAGAGGCTTGCAGGAAGTTTTTCTCCAGATCTGGAAAGATAATCGATGTTTCGCTTTTAATTCCAGGCAGGCAAACGAGTGAACAGACCTGGGCTACGCTACCAGAAGAAACTAGTCTCTAAACTCGACTAAAAGAAGGTAAACGACAGAATTGAACGGGGCTTCCGTGGGATGCAGAGAGCAGACGGGTCTGGGCAACCCTAAGCTTGAAAGGAGGGAAAAGATAAACGATCCTCCCGGAGCCCTGTGGTAAAATGTTCAGACCTGATATTTTTCTGCCTCCCCCTCTATCTAAGTGGACTCCCGACATGTTATTTGCCTCGTTTGTTGTTTTAACTCTTCTTAAAGCTGCCGAAGAGTCTCCAGTGAAGGAGCGAACAGGAGAGAGAGAGAGAAATCCACGCTGGTGGTGTGTGTTTGGGTTGGGGGAAAACTTTCAACAAAAATTTAGTAACTGGACTGGAAGCAAAAGATCCGTAGGATCCGTGTTTTACCCGGACCCTTCTTGGAAGGGTTAGGAACGCATATCTTTTAATGTAAAGGGCTTTTGCGGGTAGAGCCATTACAGTTTATACAAGCAGTGCCAAACTCCAGTTACTTTGTTGTTATTTTCAAAATCCTGCAAACGTAAAGTGGAAATTGACATCTTTAATCTTATACATAGCAGTTGCTTGCAGAATTTCTGGAGGGAGAATATGTAAAATGGCAGCTACCGATAAGCTTCCCTGGAAGACTGAGGAGTAAGGAATTTAAAATATGTTTAGGTAGTAAGTTTGGAGTTCCTGTAAGAGAATAGGAGGTTTTGTGTTGCTGATGGAGAGACAAAAATATGGTGAAAGTCACAGGCATGGTTTGAAGGGGGAGGGGGGGGGGGGGGAAAGCAGCACTGGTGCTAGCACATGCCTTTGAATTCATAGTAGAACAGATCCATTGAGGGTGTAGCTGAATGGATTTGAGAGTGCCTTCTCCTTGGGAGGTGCAAGGACTAATGACCTCGTAGAGTGCTAGCGGAGTAGAAGTAGATAGGGAGGGGTAATGGGAGGTTTCATAATCTTCCCCCCCCCCCCTGCAAGGGCTGACTCTGCTTTCATAAACGTGACCAGATAGTGCCACTGAATATCAACAGTAACCGTGAACCTTGAAGCTGCCAATTTTCTGGACAGTTTGGAGACAAGAGTTGGCTCTTAACTGTATAAATGATCTGAATGACTAGGGCCACTTAAAACACAGTCCTTTTCATTTATGCGGTTAAGCATGGGCGTAGCTACATGGGGGCATGGGCCCCCACAGATTACACCCTGGTCCCCTGTACATTTGACCTGCCCCGCCGCCGCATCATCACGTACCTTATTTGCTGGCAGGGGTCCCCAATCCCCGCCAGCCGAAGAGTCTTCTTCAGCGCCGGTCGACTCCGGCGCCATCGTTGTGTGATCATCTGTTTGACGCCTTACGTTCTGAATGGGGCTACATGCACGGTGCAGGACGTAAGGCGTCAGAAACAGATGATCACACAATGAAGGCGCCAGAGTCGACCGGCGCTGAAGAAGACTTCGGCTGGCGGGGATTGGGGACCCCCACCAGCAAACAAGGTACCTGATGCAGCAGTGGTGGGGGGGGGGAGGGGTTGCAGTTATGGCGGCGGTCCAAAGTGGAGGGGGGGGGTCGGTGGTGAGGGGAGGCGGCTAAACAGTGCCCCCCCACCTCGGGCTCTGGCCCCCCCTCCCGCCAAGGTCTGGCTACACCCCTGCGGTGAAGTGCTGACTATCGCACTTATTCAGACAAGTGATAGCCGGACGCATATACTCAGATATTCAGTGCCAATGCGCAGACATGGCCCGGCCTTGACTATCCAGGCATAATGCTGGCAGCAGCCAAAAATAACCACTGAGCACCAGCAGCTGAATATTTACCCCCAATTTCCTGTCTCCTGTATTTAAAACCATTTAGCCAGACAGGAACGGCCCCTGACTGGTTAAATGGCACTTAACTGCTTATCTGGCAATATTCAGCAGGAGATACTGGTTATCTCCCACTGAATATTGCCGGTTAGCACTTAGCAGATAACCGGTTATATCACGCAATATAACTGGCTATCCCCTAATATTCAGTGCATCACCGGGTAAGTTTGGTGGCCAAATTAGGCCACCAAAATAGCAGGTCTGTCTTTGGCCGGTGTAAACTTAGGGCACTGTTTACTTAGCCGTGCTATAGGCTTGCTAGCGAGCGCTAATTTTTAGCATGCGCTAAAAACACTAGCGCACCTTAGTAAATAGGGCTCTTAACCGGCTAGTGCTTAATATCAGCTTGGCCGGTTAAGTTTAAAATGGCCAAAAATAAACCGGATAGCCAATGCTGGTCACCGGAAATGGCGCGGCATTGAATATCCAGGCTCAGCGCTGACCACGGGAGGCAGCTCAGCAGACTCCTGCGGTCTGAATATCGGCCCCCTGGTCTATCAATTAGATTCTAATGGCTCTTTGTAGGTTATCTCGCTTTGTAGAGTCATGACAGTGCAGAGAGAGCCTGTCCCGGAAGCTGTACGCTGCATTTTAACTCTAAAACAATCTTGTTTTTCTAGACAGCTATGGCAGGTGACCGACATACGGAGCAGAACTTGAAAGATGAGCTAACGTGTTCCATATGCTGTGAACTGTTCAGAGAGCCAGTGATGCTGGAATGCATGCACCATTTTTGCAAGGCCTGCATCCTGCGTTTCTGGCAAGGATACCAGAAGGTCGCTTCCTGCCCTCAATGCCGCAGGGAGTCTCCCAGCAGAACCTTTCGGACCAGCTATCTGGTGGCGAGGGTGGTGGAGAGAGTGAGACAGTGCATCACTGAACAGCAGAGAAGAAAACTGCAGGTGAGTAGAATACACTGAAACACAAAAAGTTGCTACAGGATGCAATCAACAGCATTTTGGCGGAGGTGGAGGGAATGTATCCAATTTCAAAATAAGGCACAGACATACCGACCTAGGATAAGGAACCAGACCCTGCATTTTACGATAGGAGAAGAGGGGGCTACTCCTTCCAGGTTGACAGTGAATGCCTATAAAGTCTCAATAGAAATATGGTGTCACAAAAGCCAGATTCACATCCGGTGGTCTCAACTGGTCACAGTAGTTTAGGAACATAGATTTCTTTCATATTAATATGATTTATCTTAACTCTGTAACACAGTGCTCTTCAGTGCAAGGCCTGGGACCAGTGATAGCCCCTATCATCGTGCTGGGTTTTTCTACCCAAGCTCACAACAGAAAGGGAGAACATGGAGGGAAGAGCTGCATGCTTGTAGAACCAGGCATTTCTCAATAGAAGAAGAAAATGCATTTGGAAGCACCCACCTCCTTGAGGATCCCCCAGTGAAAAGGTTGAAGGCAGGCAGGTGGGAGGGATGTTATTATTACATAGTGGTTAGCAGCATTGTTGCCTCACTTGGGAAGATATGTGGCAGCTCTTCTTCAGTTAATTTGGATCCAAAGTGGCCCACTGCAGTGAAGACTGCTGATAGCTCTAACTTTACCAGGGCCAGCTGAAAGGACTGTAGCACCCTAATGCATCAGTGCCCCCCACCCCACACTGCCTGAATCCGGTATCTCTCCCTCTACTAGTATTTTGCCCACTCTCTAAAGTCCGCATCCACCCCACCTCCCATTGGTGATGAAGGGTGCCAAAATTCCAGTCCAGCATCTCTCCCTCTCAACCACCCCCCCCCCCCCCCCAACCCCAGTCTACTTTGAAACTCCTAGAGGGTGCCGGCAGCCGCAACGATACACACGTGCTGCCTGACCTGACCTGGAGACTTCTCTCTGCTGACTTGCTGAAAACAAAGTTGCTTCAGAGGGGGTGTGACATGGCATAGAGAAGGCTCCATGCTGGGTACAGGCAGCATGGGCAAATTGCTGGTGCCCTTTAGATGTATGAAGGTAGACTAGGGGTAGGTGGGATTGCAAGAGAGGAGGATGCTACACCGCAGGCAGGTGGAGGGAAGAGAAAAGATGCCGGACTGGGATTTTGGTGCCGTCTATCACTGGTGCCCTGAGCCAGGGCCTCACCCGGTCCATAGGTTGAGCCTACTCAGCAGGACACCTGCCAATGATTAACTGAGGTACCTACAGTACCACAGCAGGGAATGACAGCTGCTTTGTTGGCTCCCTGGTCAATTCTTTGTATCTTTATGATGTTTTTGTCCATCAATAAAGCTGGATTGTTTTTCAGTTGGTGTGATTTTTACTCTCTTCTACCTGTGCTGTGCTTTATCTACATCAGTTTTAGCCACGACAATTAATTTTGCCATGTGTAACACAACAGTACTGACTAGATAATGAGTGGAGAACTGCAAAGGAGTTTTTCTCTATTAAATATGCCACAAAAAAATTAATGAGCATTTGTTAAATTAACTCTAAATCCAGAAAATGGCCTGCAAGCGTACAATTGCTTTTCATTGTGTCCCAAACTGCAAATCAGGTGTTCTTGAAGTGGCATGTAATTATGTTCTGTAGACAATGCCCAGTGGCTGTTTTCTGTCCTCTGCTGTATTTTAAGACAAACCACATTTTTATTTTAAATGGGACGGCTTTAGAACAATAACAGGACAGGTCTTCATTCTTACTGCAGTGAAGCTGGGCATCGTATACATGGTGAATGCAGGGGTGGGGGGTCATCTGTTTAGTCTGTGCCCTCTATCTGATCCTGCTATGTGTTTATTGCTACAAATTATTACAAATTACTTTCTTATGCATTATTCTTTGTTATGTATCCTATACTGTTTATTGTAAGCCACATTGAACTCAAACTTGTATGAGATAACGGATATAAATGTCGCAACTAAATAAAAATAAATAAATTATACATAACAGGGAGTAGACAGGGAAAAGAGACATAGGGGAGTGGGAGAAAGTGGTCTGTATTCCAAGCAACAGGAACAATGCAAGGAATGTAATCGGTGGTATAGCTAAGTAGGTGGCGAGGGGCGCGACTGCTCTCCCAAACGGACTTCTAACGGTGCCGGCGACTAATATTTTACAGAGTCCTGCCGGTCCATCATGCCTACATGTGCCTGCCCAGTCCGTTATCCTCACCCCCAACGACTCACCCTGGCTAAGCTTCTGAATGTAATACTGGGTGGGGGAGGAGGGGACATAGAGACTAGGGCTGTACCGAATATTCATATTCGATTCCATTTGGCCCCAAATACGTTATTTGTATTCGATCGAATAATAATTTAAATTCGAATATGAATAATCCGGGGCTCTGCTGTGCTAAATCCTACTAAAGTAAACCCTTGATCTCTGATTTCATGTTGCTTCTTTTATTATTTATGTTAAACCTCAATTCAGCCAGATACTATTTTTCATTATCTATATTCGGCAGAATAGTAACATTTGCAATTCGGTGCAACTCTAAAGACAGTGCAGTAGATCATGGAGTAGGGGAAAGTGGTTTGCATTTCAAGCAGCAGGAACAATGCAAAGAATGTAATACTTGGGGGGGGGGGGGGGGGGGGAAGGGGCATAGAGGCAGTGCAGCAGATCTTTTTCTGCTCTAATCTGCATGGGGAATGTAGGAATGGCATGGGGTTACACAAATCAATCCCACTATTGATTTCCAGGGCAAAGCTGGAAGCAGTATAGCTGGAGATTGTCAAATATATGGCAGAAGCCTCACTTCTCTGAAGAGGTAGCGTTTGGGCAAAGTACCTCACCTTATGGAAAGAGGAGTGTGTACTACCAATGGGTCTGCTCAGAGCCGCCGGGGGGGGGGGGGGGGGGGGGCAAAATTTCTCAGGCCCAGTCTCCAAGGGGGACCCAGTGCCAGGGTCTCTCTCTCTCCTGCTTCTGACGGACCTGGGTGATCACGTCCCAACAGAAGCAGGAGAGAGAAAACTCCAGCACCGGGTCCCCCTCCAGTGCTGCTCTTTGCTCCGTCTCTACCGCCATGCCAAGCGGCTGCTTTTCCCTTCAGGCGCATGCTCGGTTTTGAAACCAAGCATGCACAACAAGAAAAAAAAGCAGGGGCAGGCATGGAGTGAAGAGCAGCGCTGGATTCTTCCGCTGGCAGGGCATCTGGATCCCCGCCACCCACAACGTATTTGAGTGGCAGCCCCAGGCCTGGCTCAGTCTTTCAGTGACCCTGAGTCTCTGATGCGCTGTGCGCCTTAAACATCAGAGGCAGCATAACTACTACTACTACTACTTGACATTTCTAAAGCGCTACTAGAGTTACGCAGCGCTGTACAATTTAACATAGAAGGACAGTCCCTGCTCAAAGGAGCATACACGAGCTTGAGACAGTTTTTCCCTGATTTTGTTTTTTAGAAGCAACTGGAAGATGCCCTGAAATCTCACCAGATTAAATTAGAGGATTTGGTCCAGATGAAGAGAATGGCAGACCAGAGAATTTACACTATAAAGGTAAATTGACTCCATCTTGCACACTTTCTCTCCTGTGCATGACCTATTTTCATCGTTGCATTTCTCTGCCAAACCAGTCTAGGCTTGACATTAGGGGAGCAATTCTAAAAGTGGGCACTACAATTTAGGTGCAGTATTTCTGCAGGCAGGGTGCCTAACAGGATGCTAGGCAATATTAGGAAAGGGATGGTAAATAAGGCCAATAATATTGTGACGCCTCTGTATCGCTCCATGATACAACCTCACGTTGAGTACTGCATTCAGTTCTGGTCGCCGTATCTCAAAAAAAGATATAGCGGAATTAGAAAAGGTTCAAAGAAGAGTGACCAAAATGGTAAAGGGGAAGGAACTCCTCTCATAGGAGAAGAGGTTAGGGCTGAGGGGAGATATGATTGAGGTCCACAAAATCCTGAGTGGTGTAGAATGGGTAAAAGTAAATCGATTTTTCACTCTTTCAGAAAGTAGAAAGACCAGGGGACACTAAGTTATGTGGAAATACTTTTAAAACAAATAGGAGGAAATATTTTTTCACGCAAAGAATAGTTAAGCTCTAGAACTCACTACCGGAGGATATGATAACAGTAGTTGGTGTGTCTGGGTTTAAAAAAATATTTGGATAAGTTCCTGGAGGAAAAGTCCGTAGTCTGTTTATTGAGACACATGGGAGAAGCCACTGCTTGCCCCGGGATTGGTAGCATGGAATGTTGCTACTATTTGGGTTTCTGTCAGGTACTTGTGACCTGAACTGGCCACTGTTGGAAACAGGATACTGGGCTAGATAAACCATTGGTCTAACCCAGTGTGGCTATTCTTAAGTTCTTATTCTACAACAGCACTTATACGTGTACAGGTTCTTATGAAATACTAGTGTAAGTTGACAGTTGCACGCCTAAATGTACGTGCAAACCTTTACACCAAGTCTGTGGCTGGCATAAACATCTGCACCTAAATGTGGCAGTTACACAAGTAGCTTACAGTATTCTGTAAATTATGCATGAAAATGAGTGCCCCGCCTATGGCCTGCCCATGTGAATGCCCCTCTGACACATCCACCTCATTCCACTGAATGCCTCTGCAGTTTAACGCATACTAAAATAGCATTTAGGAGTGGAGGAGTAGCCTAGTGGTTAGTGCAGTGGAACATGGAATGTTGCTACTACTGGAGATTCTACATGGAATGTTGTTACTATTTGAGATTCTACATGGAATGTTGCTAATGGAGGAGTAGTCTAGTCGGTTAGTGCAGTGGACTTTGATCCTGGGGAACTGGGTTCAATTCCCACTGCAGCTCCTTGTGACCCTGGGTAAGTCACTTAACCCTCCATTCCCCCAGGTACAAACAAGTACCTGTGTATACTACATAAAACCACTTTGAATGTAGTTGCAAAAACCACAGAAAGGCAGTATATCAAGTTCCATTTCCATTCCATTTAGGTGCTGAAAGGCTGGATTTGGTAAATGACGCCGAAAGTTTGGCGCCAGAAAGATCAGCGCTAAGCTGGTATTCTGTATAGAGTGCAGCATGCCCTTTATAGAATACTGGCTTAGCACAGATTTCATGCCTTACTTTCAGCGCCAGCATTTACGACTGCCAAAACCTGGTGCCCGATTTTCAGTATTTGGATGCATGTTTCATAGTAGTCTATTACATCACACCTAACTTCTCGGAATGTCCCCTGATCCACCCATGCCCCTCCCATAGCCACACCCCTTTGGAGTTGCTCGCTATAAAATGTAGGCACGGATGTTATAGTATATTGCCTAGGGCAGATGCATGCATAACTCCAAAATTGTTGCCAATTAACATCAATTATTGATTGATGCCTCATTAACTAATTACTTTGTGCTTGCATCTGCCCTCAGCACCCAAATTTGGGCAACCTATATAGAATCATTGGGTAAGTATATACTTATCTATGTGGACGGCAGTATTCTATAAATTTACAGGCACAATTGGTGTATAAATTAAGTGCCCTGTTATCGAATGAGTGAACAACTGGCTGTGCAGCTTTTTGTGCAAAACCAGAGAACCAAATTTAAGATGTTCTTTGTGTGAAAAGGAGAAATAAATTATCTTGTACTAATATGACATTTTTTTTTTTTTACTTCTTCACCCTGTTATGCATCTGTTTGCCTGCTCTGTTCTAGTCACAAGAAAGAGTTCTTCCCCTTTTCACGCCTCTCCAACCTTCATAAAAAGCACCAGCATGATTTAAATTGTGATTTCTGTGTCTTGACTTAGGAAAACTCTGAAGCACTTGCTGAGAAGGTTCGCGTGGAGTTCAAGTGCTTGCATCAGATCCTTGAAGAAGAGGAGAGGGCCACATTGGCTGAACTAGGAAAAGAAAAAGAAGGAGCAGTGTTGATGCTGAAAATGCACATCCAGCAGTTGGAAGAGGGGATCTCAGAGCTGAAAAAGACAATGGAATCTATTCATCAAGCTATGAGCAAGATGGGTGACGAGTTTCTTCTGGAGGTGAGCTCTCAGCAGCCTTCTGAACCCATCCCAGGAAAAACTGAAGGTTTAGGAACAGTGACGTGTAATTCTGTGTTTTGAATTCCCACCTAATGCATGCTGATGCTAAAATTAAAGTCATCTTTTCACCACGGAGGTCATGGAGACAAGGACTGTGTCTCAATTTAAGAAAGCATGGGGCAGGCACGTGGGATCTCTTAGGGAAAAGAGAAGTTAGTGGTTACTGAGGATGGGCTACTTGGCTCTTATTTGCCATCATGTTTCTCTATGAGAAAAACAGGACTACCAGACAGTAATTCTCAACCCTCCCCTGGAGAACACCCAGCCAATTAGGTTTTCAAGATATCCACAATCATTATTCATGAGGGGAATTTGCAAAGAATGAACACCTTTATATTCATTCTCTCTCATGCATATCCATTGTGGTAATTCTGAAACCCAATTAGCTACTTGTTCCTCTAGGAGAAGGTTGAGAAGCAACTGGTATAGGAATTGCATAACCAGAGGATTGAGCCGCCCTGTAGTTAATGGCTTTGACACAGCTGTAGTTTCCTTATCCTGGGGACAAACCGGCTGACATTCAACCCGCTGGAGGCAGGCTGGCTAAGTCCCGTGATCGGTGCTGAGCCTGGATATTCAATGCCAGGCTGTTTCCGGCAATCAGCATTGAATATCCTGGGGGGGGGGGGGGGGGGGTTCGGCCAGCTTACACTTAACCAGACAAGTCAATATTCAGCGCTGGCTGGTTCAGTTTATAGTGGCCAAAGATAGACCTGCTATTTGGACAGCCTGATTTGGCTGCCAAACTTAGCCGATATTTGCGGCTAACCAGCTATATCATGTGATATAACCAGTTAGCCGCTATGCACTAAGCAGTAATCTCCAGCAGAAATAACTGGCTTTCTCGCACTGAATATTAGCACTTAGCCGGTTAAGTGCTATTTAATCTTCTAGGAATTGTGCCTGGTGTCTCAATGCCTCACACCGAGTGCCAATTTTTTAATGGCATTTTGGCGTCACGAGTCTATATGTTGGCATTGATGCGCCTACATTTAGGTGCGCCCGCTTGTGCCATGTCTGTGGCTGTGATAAATTGGTGCACCTAAGTGGTTCATGCAGTTTCCTCATCTTACAATATTTAAGTCAGAGATGTGTCCATGTCATAAGTACATAAGTAATGCCACACTGGGAAAAGACCAAGGGTCCATCGAGCCCAGCATCCTGTCCACGACAGCGGCCAATCCAGGCCAAGGGCACCTGGCAAGCTTCCCAAACGTACAGACATTCTATACATGTTATTCCTGGAATTGTGGATTTTTCCCAAGTCCATTTAGTAGTGGTTTATGGACTTGTTCTTTAGGAAACCGTCTAACCCCTTTTTAAACTCTGCTAAGCTAACCGCCTTCACCACGTTTTCCTGCAACGAATTCCAGAGTTTAATTATGCGTTGGGTGAAGAAATATTTTCTCCGATTTGTTTTAAATTTACTACACTGTAGTTTCATCGCATGCCCCCTAGTCCTAGTATTTTTGGAATGCGTGAACAGACACTTCACATCCACCTGTTCCACTCCACTCATTATTTTATATCCCTCTATCAAGTCTCCCCTCAGCCGTCTCTTCTCCAAGCTGAAAAGCCCTAGCCTCCTTAATCTTTCTTCATAGGAAGTCGTCCCATTCCCGCTATCATTTTAGTCGCCCTTCGCTGTACCTTTTCCAATTCAATATATCTTTCCTGAGATGCAGCGACCAGAATTGAACACAATACTCAAGTTGCGGTCGCACCATGGAGCAATACAACGGCATTATAACATCCTCACACCTGTTTTCCATACCTTTCCTATAATACCCAACATTCTATTTGCTTTCCTAGCCGCAGCAGCACACTGAGCAGAAGGTTTCAGTGTATTATCAATGATGATGTAGCTATAATTTGGGTTCTTTTTTCCCACATGCATCACCTTGCACTTGTTCACATTAAACGTCATCTGCCATTTAGCTGCCCAGTCTCGTAAGGTCCTTCTGCCCTATCCATGCTCCATCTACTTCCCCCCCCCCTTGCAGTTACGCACTTTCCCTGAATTCTATATATGGTGCCCAAAATTGTGCCTCCAAATTGCACATGCAACTTAATTGAATAATGAGCCATCAACTAGCAATAATTCGGAGTTATCAACCAATTATTGAAGTTAATTGGCTCCAATTAGAATCTGTGTGCGCATCTTGCTAAACGCCATTCTATAAAGATCTGCACACAAATTTTATAGCCTGCAACTCAAAAGGGGGTGTGGCCATAGGAGGGGCATGGGTGGGTCGGGGCGTTCAGTAGAGATGCATGCAATGTTACTGAATACTGGGGATCCACGCCTAACTTATATGCCAGGATTTACACCAGTTTTCGGTTGGTGTAAATCTTCACACCCAAAGTTTGGCACAGAAATTGGCTCTAAGTGCTATTCTATAAATGGTGCGCAGTTCGGAGCACCATTTAAATAGTGCTCCGTGCAGATTTTTTCAGCACCCAAATTTAGGCGCTATTTACAGACAGCTTGAAAATACTCGGCATCACACTCGACCGCAACCTTACTCTCGAGAGTCAAATAAACTCTGTAACAAAGAAAATGTTCTATTCAATGTGGAAGCTCAAAACGATTAAAACCTTTCTTCCCAAGAGCAACCTTTCAATACCTAATACAATCAATGGTTCTAAGCCATGCAGATTACTGCAACAGAATCTACGCGGGTTACAAAGAACAACTCATAAAAAAAAAACTCCAGACCACCCAAAATACAGCAGCCAGGTTGATATTCAGCAAAACACGCTTCGAAAGCGCCAAACCTCTTCGTGAAAAGTTGCATTGGCTCCCACTCAAAGAACGGATTATCTTCAAAATCTGCACCTTAGTCCACAAAATCATTTACGGCGTTGTTCCAGGATACATGATAGACCTTACTGAGCTACCAATAAGAAACAAAGTCAGACTGTCAAGATCCTACCTGAATCTACACTACCCAAGTTGCAAAGGACTGAAATACAAAACAACTTACGCATCCGGCTTCTCCTACATAAGCGCACAACTATGGAATGGCCTCCCAAAAGCCCTGAAAACAATCCACGACCACCTGAACTTCAGGAAATCACTAAAAACTATCCTCTTCAAAAAGCCTACCCCAACGACCCCACGTAAACCTCTTCACTCAGCAACACTGCATGATGTTGACCGTACTGGACAACACGCAATCTTCATCCCTCCCGACCCTGCACATATACCTCATACAATCACTTTTCAACCTTGTACTTGTTATCAACCGACTGGGCAAACGCCTTTGACGGTACTATGTAAGCCACATTGAGCCTGCAAATAGGTGGGAAAATGTGGGGTACAAATGCAATAAATAAAAATCTAGTCCTTAGCGGACCCTTATAGAACAGTGCTTCTTGCACCTGCGTGTGTAAGTGCCAATTAAGTGCACATAACTACATACACCAAGTTCTAGAAAAGTGTTTCACAAGTCCGGTCCTGGATTACCCCTTGCCAGTCAGGTTTTCAGGATATCCACAATGAATGAAAGAGATTTGCTTATAATGGAAGCAGTGTATGCAAATCAAGTTCATGCATATTCATTGTGAATATCCTGAAAACCTGATTGGCAAGGGGCACTCCAGGACTGGACTTGGGAAATAGTGTTCTAGAATTGCCCTTAATGTCTCATTTTGTTTGACTTTTTTATTAGGTGAGATTCTTAAGCTAGGCTCATACAGACTGAATGAGTGGAGAAGAATCCTTAGGCAGAGCAAAAGGGTACTAGTATTGGATTGCTACAGCAAGTAATTGGCAGGATTCCTGTCAAAGCAGGATTGTTAAATGCAAGCAGTCCAGTGTATCTGTCGTCTGGTTTTGGATAAGATTAACTTTGTTTTCCTGCAGCTGTGTATATTTCTTTGGAGTCAGGAAGAAAGACACATGACTGCTAAAGCTTAGTATTCAACAGGCAGAAGACCCACAAGGAGCTTCAACCTTATCAACTGAAATTGATTTATGTATTAAATGCTCTGGCTGAGATCATATTATGGTTCTGTTTATCAGCGTTGGTCTTCTTAAGATGTGAAGAACAGTGGTAAGCTCACATGCTGATTCCGATAAAGAGGAAGTCAGAATGCAAAAGTCAATTATAGAGAATATAAGATAGATAAAAGTATAAATTTATGGGAGTGAAAGTATGAGGAAGTGTATAAGAGAACCCCATTCCTCCTTAAAAACATTCTCCCACTGGACCACCTTAATAGGGCCAAGGCTGGGGAATTCAGCCAGAAGGGTGTGGTCCCAGCCAGGGAAGATAAAATCTCAGAGTTGAAAAAAGTTAGAGAGGCCCACAACAGGAAGAAGCAGCCTTCCAGACTACACCTGCACACAGTATGAGTAAGGAAGGTTTTCTGGGTCACCTATTGGTTTTGCCTGAAAGATAGGACTGGCTCTCTGTGTTTTGCATTGCTAGTCTGAATAAAGGGTGTGTTTTGTGTTTTCTTAAAGCTGCCTCAGTTGTTTGTTGACAGGTCTCCCAAAGGCTAGTAATATCAAGAAAATAAAGACAAACTCATGGATACCCCTTCATCTCCCCCCCCCCCCCCCCCATGATTTCTAAAGCTTAATAAAGAAGAACAGATCTTTTTCCATCTGTTCACATTGCATTAATTATTTCTCTACTTTTTCTGCAGGTGGAGGATCTAAAGACCAGGTACGTTACTAGAACGAAAATCAGAGCTCTTCTTTCCCTCGGTCCCCCCTTTTATATGTGACCAGTTATTTCCTCTGCTTATTTCATGCTTGCTGTTCAGAGTCGTCTGAATGACTGCTTATTTCTTGCTCCACTGGTTTCTGCTGCTGTGTGTAGATAGCTTAAAGATTATAGCTTCTTTCTAAAGTGTTTATTGCTGGTTCAGAAAGCTTTGGAATGAAAATGGAAGTAGACCAAAACTCCCATACAGAATGGAGACATTGAGGAGTGAGGGGAGCAAATTTCCAGAGTCTGTGTGTTGGTACCAAAAGATTAAGCATTCTTTCCTAAGAAAAACAGTTTTTACAACAGCTCAATAAGATGTCAACAAGTGTTCACCAGTGTACCTGAGAGAAATTTTTTTGAAAACTGCAGTGAAAAGGAAGCGCTGTCACTCCATGTCAGTGGCGTAGTTATGGGGGGCCTGCCCCCCCAAATTGGCTCTGGGGCCCCCCGGTTTGGCTGGCGGGGGTCCCCGACTCCAACCCCCGCCAGCTGAAGCATTTTATCTGTCCTGCACTGGTCTCGCACTTGCCTTCTCTCCTGTTTCCAGTTGCGCCGTGCATTCTCTTGTTTTAATGAAATTGAGCATGCTCGCACATGCTCAGTTTCATTAAAACGAGCATGCAGTACACGGCGGGCTGAAAACAGGAGAGGAAGCAAGTGCGAGACCAGAGCGGGACAGATAAACGCTTCAGCTGGCGGGGTTGGGGAACCCCATCAGCAAAGGTACCTTGCGGTGGTGGTGGTAGTGGTGGGGGGGTTGGAAGCAGCGGCGGTGAGGGGGGTCGGAAGCGGCGGGGGATGCAGCCTAAAATGTGCCCTCCCCCCCCCAAACACACACACTTTGGGCTCTGGACCCCCCTCCCGCCGAGGTCTGGCTACGCCTTCTCCACGTATACCGTAGACCCTTCATTTTATAATCTTGTGCGTTCAAATTTCTGACTACGGTGCAAATTTGTAGATATAAGGTCAGTTGTAGAATAAGGTCAGTTTCGTACGGAACGACAGTAATTGGCAGTTAATTGGAGGAACATTGCTTTATACAGTCTTCACTATATTCATTTTTTCCTCTTTCCAGCTAATCCTGTTTTTTCTGTTTTCAGCAGAGCTAAGTGTAGCTACCTGGGCCAAACCAGGTTCAATTCCACAGCCTGACAGCTGCTTCTCAGGCCACCTTGGGCTGGAGATGCTGCCAAGCTAACATTCACAGCACATGAAGGGCTGATGGGTCTAGCCTCTTCACAACAGCAACACCTAGGAGAAGTAGCCTAACAGAACAATGGGCTGAGCACCAGGGCATGCTGGTTCAGTGATTAGAGCAGTGGGTTGAGGACCAGGGCAGGCCGGTTTATATCTCACTTGTATTTTTGTGATCTTGGTCAAGTCATTTAACCCTGCATTGCTTCAGGTTCAAACTCAGATTATGAGCCTTCCGGGGCTCAGGCATGCCCACTGTACCTGAATGTACACTGCTTGGATAGCTTTTGGGCTTGCAGACAGTGTATAAGAAATTAAATAAAATAGTAGCCAGATTCAGGAAACATCCATACCATTTTAGGAAAGGGCTGTGTTTGTGGTCTTGGTCAAAGATTGCCACTTGAATGTTTAAGAAAAACTCCAGGAAATTGCAAATGAAAACTCATGATGGAAAGGATGCCAATTCCTTTTGAACAGGAAGTGCCAAGTAGCACACGAAACTGCTAACCCATAGAAAACTCAAAATACCCCCATGAACTCCTACATAACATCCCACAAGGAAATAAGTCTGCATGCTTGCTCTTACTGTGTTTATTTTTTTAAATACTGTATCTGATTGAAGCTTTCTCCCTGTGAGTTCACTTTCATTCTTTCTCTGTGTCTCTTGTATTACATAGTAACATAGTAGATGACGGCAGAAAAAGACCTGCACGGTCCATCCAGTCTGCCCAACAAGATAACTCATATTTGCTGCTTTTTGTTTATACCCTACTTTGATTTGTACCTGTGCTCTTCAGGGCACAGACCTTATAAGTCTGCCCCACCTCCCAATCACCGGCTCTGGCACAGGCACAGACCGTATAAGTCTGCCCAGCACTATCCTCACCTCCCCTCCACCAGCCCTGCCTCCCAACCACCGGCTCTGGCACAGACCGTACAAGTCTGTCCAGCACTATCCCCGCCTCCCAACCACCAGTCCCGCTTCCCACCACCGGCTCTGGTACAGACCGTATAAGTCTGCCCAGCCCTATCCCCGCCTCCCAACCACCAGCCCCGCCTCCTGATCTTGACTAAGCTCCTGAGGATCCATTCCTTCGGCACAGGATTCCTTTATGCTTATCCCACGCATGTTTGAATTCCGTTACCGTTTTCATTTCCACCACCTCCCGCGGGAGGGCATTCCAAGCATCCACTACTCTCTCCGTGAAAAAATACTTCCTGACATTTTTCTTGAGTCTGCCCCCCTTCAATCTGCATTTCAAGTCCTCTCGTTCTACCACCTTCCCATTTCCGGAAAAGGTTCGTTTGCGGATTAATACCTTTCAAATATTTGAACGTCTGTATCATATCACCCCTGTTTCTCCTTTCCTCCAGAGTATACATGTTTAGTTCAGCAAGTCTCTCCTCATACGTCTTGTAACACAAATCCCATACCATTCTCGTAGCTTTTCTTTGCACCGCTTCAATTCTTTTTACATCCTTAACAAGATACGGCCTCCAAAACTGAACACAATACTCCAGGTGGGGCCTCACCAACGACTTATACAGGGGCATCAACACCCCCTTTCTTCTGCTGGTCACACCTCTCTTTATACAGCCTAACAAACCTTCTAGCTACGGCCACCGCCTTGTCACACTGTTTCGTCGCCTTCAAATCCTCAGATACTATCACCCCAAGATCCCTCTCTCCGTCCGTACCTATCAGACTCTCCCCACCTAACACACATGTCTCCCGTGGATTTCTACTTCCCACTTGTTAGCAGGCTCAATGCAGCTTACATAATATAACAAATTTACAAGGTAACACAAAATGGATAAAACATCTAAATAGAGTATATGAAGAGGTGGACAATAAAAAGGGTACATCTCTCTGTATTAGACCACAAGACTACGTGGAACTAAAGGTTGATAAACAAGTTTCATCTCCTCACCTGCAGCTTAATCACTTTCTATTTCCATTCAGAACAGTTCTCAGTTTGGGTGTCTGTGTCTTCTAGGCGGATAAAATATGTGGAAACCCAACCTATCAAGAACCTAGAGCTGCACAAGGAGAAATACACAGGGCCTTTTCAGTATAAAATATGGAAAAGAATGTTAAAATCCATCCATCCAGGTATGTATGACACCACAGTGCAAACACAGGCTAAGAAATTCTTAAAAGCTATAAAATGCACCCCCCCCCCCCCCCCCCCAACAGTCTCCTACAATCCATCCCAGTGCTTCAGCTATCCAGACAGATGTAAGGTATCTTCCCCTGAGGGCATTTTCTTCAGGGTATGAAGGGTTTGCTTTGAAGACTAATGGTACTCTGTAATGTTTCAGTGGATTTGATGGTTGAAGCCCTCTAGGCAGAGGCACATCCCTTTAACATTCAGAGATTGCTGTTACATAGGACGTTGTAGGGCATAAAATAATTTGAAAAACGTATTTTCAGGAGAAAAAAAAAGTATTCTGTTCTCTGAATGTTAATTTTTTTATCACTTTAAGGTTGTCTTGCATTTCTCTACTATTTCGTTTCTATTCATAGTAAAAGGACCCCTCAGAGTGTTAGAGCTTTATTGTTCAAAGAAAGAACAGGATGTTCCTCTACGGTAATCCAAAGTCAACAGAAGAAAAGTAGAGGATGATAGAGGATGACGCATGACTCGCAGGCTGGAAATTGCAGAAACACTTTATTGTAGCACCGATAAAAAAAGACCCAAAACGGGTCCATGTTTCGGTGGACAGGCTGCCTGCTTCAGGGGTCAGGTTACAAACACTATATATGAAACAAACATAAGAAATAGAAATACAATATAAAAAGGGATGTAACCACTTACAATACAAAAATTGCTGTTGAGTGTAACATAAAAATATGTGTTTTAAAACAAATAAAAGACAAGTTGTATGCATGATGAAGAAATATGTAAATAGTCCATAATAGTGTCTAGTAGAAGGGCAGGAACAAACATCTTTATGATTGAGAGTGTTGTACTGGTGCAAAACACTGGATATTCAACAGAACAATATGTCTGTCAGAAATAAAAACATTAAAATATAATTGTCATAAATATATAGAGATTTAAAACGTATAGTAATGAAACATACAGAGCGAAAAGCACATGTACTATGAAACCTAGATACCCAGTAAAAGATAACGGCATCTATACTTTCAGAGAAAACCGCCAGGCAAAAACGTACGTAACCCATTAAACATTATAACTGGTTATCTAAAAAGATGCTCAAGCCACATAAGTTAACTATAAAGGAGTATTAAAAAGGACATAAAAAAGATAATATCTATTGAGGTCTCCATAAAGGAAAATGAATATAAGAAAGGATGACTATAATAAAAAATATATATATTAAACCTTGCTTGTCTTGCTATCAGAGATAACCAGCAGGCTAAAAAGAACGTAAATGATTAAACGTTAAAGCCAGTTAGGTACTAATAACCGCTGAAGCCACATGAGCTAACTATAGAATGGCATTAAAAGGTCCATAGACAAATTAATCAAGGTCCACATGGAAGAAAATATAAATGAATATAAGAAGAAATAATATATAAAAACTAATTCATCGTTCTTAGTATTGCTGGTCAAGGTGAGAACCAGCTGATCAAAAAGGTGCCAAAGACCACGTCAGCAAAAAATATATATATTGTGATCATCCCAAACTTTAAAAATGTCTAAAAGGTGATAGTCTAACCACATACACCTTACTCGTGTGAACAGGAGCATTGAAGTAAAACCATAAAAATCTGAATATCAGTCTGTTTACCTGCCGTTACTGGGCACTAAACGGAAGTGCGTGGCTGAGAACTACATATTCATAGGATTAAAATTACATATGGATGAGCTCAAAATGCATACTCAATGCGGGATTCCTAATGAACCTGTCACTGAAC
The DNA here is from genome assembly GCF_901765095.1 of Microcaecilia unicolor. NCBI lineage: Eukaryota > Metazoa > Chordata > Amphibia > Gymnophiona > Siphonopidae > Microcaecilia > Microcaecilia unicolor. The sequence goes on along the minus strand of NC_044038.1, from coordinate 152,981,854 downwards.
TGCCAATGTGAATAACCGGTTATGGACTAAAGACAGTTAAAAATAAAATCAGTTAGAGTAAAAGCTGGGTGACGTATAAACTGATAAAATAAGATGAAAACATGTAAGAAGATATAAACACTGCATGGAGACATAATTAAAAACAAACTGCATGGAGATACTTAATTAAAAACAAGTATAAGGACAAATATTGGTCCATGTCTACAAATTACTTTCCAAAAGAAACTTTTGCATAAAAGACAAATAAAAAGACAGGTATGTGCAATACATATTATAAAAGTAAGAAACATAGTAGAGGTTACATAAGTACATAAGTATTTCTATACTGGGATATACCAAAAGTCCATCAAGCCCAGCATCCTGTTTCCAACAGAGGCCATCCAGGTTACAAGTACCTGGCAAGATCCCAAAACAGTACAATACATTTTATGCTACTTATCCCAGAAATAAGCAGTAGATTTTCCCCAAGTCCATTTTAATAATGGTCTATAGACTTTTCCTTTAGGAAGCTATCCAAACCTTTTTTTTTTTTTTAAACCCCGCTAAGCTAACTGCTTTTACTACATTCTCTGGCAACGAATTCCAGAGTTTAATTACACATTGAGTGAAGAAAAATGTCTCTGATTTGTTTTAAATGTACTACTTATAGCTTCATTGTGTGCCCCCTAGTCCTAGGTTACATATATGTTATGAGGGAGGGGCCCCTAAACAACCTTCAGTCAAAGTGGTACATACAAAAAAAGGGGGTACAAATGTACTGTATAAAATCATAGGAAGGGCCTTAAATCAAACTCCGAATTAAAGCCAAGTGGTTCCAAAGTTTGCATATAGAAAATAGTCCTTCATCTGTCAATATCTCCTCCTCTCCATGAGCTGTGAAGGACTCTGAAAACTAAAAATTTCAGGTCAGCTATTGTACAGTTAAGGCCATTCCAATATGCCACAAGTGGTGCTGATGTAACATTCGTACTAATACAGCTGCTTTGCTCAATGATACGTGTCTTGGTATTTCGTTTGGTTTTTCCAGTATACAGAAGTCTGCATGGGCATTGGATGATATATATAACTTTAGCTGTGTTACAATCAGATGAATGTTTTAAGGCAAAACTCTTACTGGACTTTGGGTAGTGCCTCTGAATACCCTTAGAGACCACCACTGCACTATGCAGATAGTGTCGGGTGGAGCATGGACAGAACCAGGGTGGTTCCAGAATTTATCTGGATAGTGGCATTATTCGGTCTGCTTTCTAGATAACTTGGCAGATACGAGTTAGAAAGCTGTTCTAAGCTGTCCAGATAGCAAATGGACTATTACCATTATCCGGATAAAAATCCGGCCCTGACCACCTTATCCACATTTTTAATATCATCCACTATCCAGATGGTGGCACTGAATATCCAAAGATTTTTGACTGTCGCAGCCTGCATTTGAAAAAGAATCTCTGCCCATTTCAACTGAAAATTGCGTTGCAACTCTGTATGTGAGGTTTTAATAGTTTGCAATGATTGTCTTGGTAGCAGATTTTTTTTTTTTTTAGTGTTCAACAATTTTTTTATTGATGACATTTCAAACCAAAATCCACATTCTGAACATTACCAACACAATCCTATATAAGTACATGGGTAGAACAGTTTACTACTTATAGTCATCAAACTTTTATCATGTTATTTCCTCCCTCCCACCCCTCTCTCTGCTATATATCCGCATGGTGAAATTTTACATTTAAATCTATTAACAATCCAGATATACATCAAGAACTTGCAGCAAAACAAATGAAATCAGGTATACCCGAGGCAACATACACAACCGCAACCTGAACCTACAAAGGGGATCTTGTTTCTGATAATCCCATACTAAAAAACTTATTGCCTCTAGCGTGAGCTGCTTTGCTGCAACTGGGCAGAATAAAATATCTTTTGTATTGACACCCTTAAAGCGCAATTCCAGCATTTTTGTGATAGACATATCAGTGCCAATACTTTGCAAACTAAGATAGATTTCTCAAATTTACCCAGTCGACCAAAAGGAGATGTTAGCACCTGACGAATAGCAAAGCAATTATCTTATCATCTAAAGTTTTTACAAATTTTTATAAACCTCCCCACCCCCAACCCCAAAACTTCAGAATTACAAGTAACTATGCTGGTTCCCAAAACCACTACTAACGTGACAGAAAACCTCCCCCCTCACCCCCTCCATTCCCCCCCCACTAAGGTAGCAGATTTTAAATACAGTGCATTCTTGCTGTTCGCGATGGTATGGTTCAAAAACATAGTGAACCGTGAATTCATGAATACCGAAACAGTGTCCATATGGGAAAATAGGGGTTAGGTTCCAGCTATACCAATGTTGCCATGAAACCGCAGAAAGTGAATAATTATTCCTATAGGAACTACTACTACTTATCATTTCTATAGCGCTACTAGACGTACGCAGCATTGTACACTTGAACATGAAGAGACAGTCCCTGCTCGACAGAGCTTACAATCTAATTAGGACAGACAAATAGGACAAACAAGAGATAAGAGAATATTAAAGTGAGGATGATAAAATAAGGGTTCTGAACAAGCGAATAAGGGTTAAGAGTTAAAAGCAGAATCAAATAGGTGGGCTTTTAGCTTAGATTGAAGACAGCCAGAGATGGAGCTTGACTTACAGGCTCAGGAAGTCTATTCCTGGCATATGGTGCAGCAAGATAAAAGAAACGGAGTCTGGAGTTAGCGGTGGAGGAGAAGGGTGCAGATAAGAGAGATTTACCTAGTACAGGGTTAGGTTCCTGCATGGGACAGCGTTTAACAAAAACCTGTACTGGAGCTTAGGATTGGTAGCTTACAACTCACTCCATGGACACTTGGTGGCCATTTCCAGAAGCAAACGCCAAAAAACGCAAAAAGAAAAGTGAAAGCAGTTTTGAAAGGCGCATGTCTGCAAATACGTGAATAAAGCAGCGAGGATTGCAACCTCTATTTGCACCTCCACGGTTGCACGAAATAGTGAATACTGATCACACAAATAGCACGAACTCACTAGATATTTCATATTAATGACTTGGAACATGCGACATATGACACATTTTCCCTTAATCCTTTGGCAGATTTGAGCTTGTCTGTGTGGGAAAAGATATGGTAAAGTATGTATCGATAGAGTGACAAAGGATGTGTGGGTGGACGAGGGTATATGAGATGTGTATGTTTGTGTCTGTGGAGAGGGGATAAATGTACGTATTTGGGGGTGGGTGTGTTCACTTAGGCTTCCGCGGCTAGTGTCACAGTTGTTGCAGTTGTCCGGGTCTTGCCGCATCTGAGTAGTAGACTTGACGTTTCAGCCATTGTACTGTGAGGTCTGCAGTTTGTCTTTATATATAATAGGTTCCCAAAACCTGATTGGCTGGGTTTGAGGTGGGTGGTTTCCTCAGGTTGGGCTGTGGTTGGAGGGCTGTCGTGGGAGGAATGGGAAGTTTGAGAGTGGAAGCGATAGGGGTATGCTTGGAAGGTATGTGGTGGTGGGGGAGAGACTGTGTGTAGGGATGGTATGAGGGTAGATCGTGTGTGCAAACAAGCGTGTAATGGGTCAGTCTGTCTGTCATCTGTTCACATGTATAACAGGTGCTCTCGCTTTGGCAAAACGGCTAAAAAAGGTCTTACCTCAGATTAGATGATGTAAAATGAATTGTGATTAATTTGTGTCATTGCCTTTTTTTAAGAGACTTTTTAATATGAGTGAAAAAAGAATATCTTAGACACTGATCAGTCCCCCACATTCACACTGTTTATCTTGGTAAATAGAAAGTTCCCATGTTCAGAACTGAGAGGAAAAACTTTGACAACAAATCTTCAACTCACTACTTTTCTTCTTTTTCAGCTCCAAGCTTGTTGACATTTGACCAAGAATCAGCCCATCCTAACCTTGTCTTCTCTCGGGACCTTACGGGGGTGACAGAAACTGATATACCCCAGGTTGTCTCCAACAGCTCTAAACGGTTCTTGCAGTGTGTAAATGTTCTGGCCTCTGAGACATTTGAGAGTGGGCGCCATTACTGGGAGGTTTGGGTGGGCAACAAGATCAAATGGGACCTTGGGGTGGCTGCAGAATCAGTGGACAGGAAGGCGAAAGTCAAGCTGTGCCCTGAGAACGGGTACTGGACGCTTCGCCTGAGGAATAGGAATGAGTACTCGGCCATGACCAGCCCACTGGTACGACTGTCACTGGAGAACTGCCCGAGGAAGGTCGGTGTCTACCTGGACTGCGGTGAACAGAAGGTGGCATTCTACAATGCTGAGGATATGGTGCATCTTTTCACCTTCACCCAGGCAGATGCACACAGATTCTGCCCCTTCTTCAGCACATGCTTCAGCGAGGGCCATCAGAATGTGGAGCCAATGAGAATTTGCCATTTAAATTTGTAGAAATAACAGGAAGCGTAACATAAGGTCTCTTGATGTTTGAAGATGTCATTTTCCTTACAAAGGGACTGTATCAAAGTTGGAGCATTCATCTTCCTTCAGTCCCCCAAGTAATGGATAAGAAGGTTGCAGAGAGGGGCTGAAAGTAGCTCATGTACTGTATCATCTGTTTTTCCCCCCTCTCTGGTCTAATTCTGGAGGGACAGCTTTATCAAGATTTCAACTTTCTCTTAGACCAATGAGAATTCTAGAACCTTGCACAATGAGATTAATGCACATGCTATAGATGAGATTCTAGCCTTTCATTGTTATCATAATTGTTATTGTTTGTCTTGCACACCCCTGAGCATCCTCATGGAAAAATAGAATAAAAACAATCAAAGTAGATTTTAAAAGGCCAAAGCCGTGCTCTCTGACAGGGAAAGTGATACCCTTTAAAAGCAAGATTTTTCATGGAACATCTTACATGGTGTTCTAAGAACAGAGAATGTGCCAAAATTTGAGGTGGCAGTCGATAGAGTAAAATAAATATATTTGTTGCAATTAGCATTTCTGGTTTTTTGCTAGTGTAATAAAAGGTTTCAAAGACATCATAATTGTAGTTGTGAGAAGTAATGGTAGCAATAAGAGCATCTGCCAAAGTAAATGTATTCATATATGTGTGAGAATTATCCAAGGTGAATAAAGACGTGTGCGTTGTTGGATGAATAGATGACTGTGAGCACAGTGCAGGATGTTAGTAGCACAACCAGATGGCCTTAGCCTGCTGCTTCTGCATACTGGAAGTCTCATTTAAAACAGACAGCCTGTGTTTTGCTGTTGAATGCATTACAGATGGAATTTGGGGTCCTTAATCACAGCATCTTCAGGGAACAGGTGGATGCTGCATCCAGAGTTTGGAAGTGAACTCTTCCAGGACTGCAAACAGTTGGAGGACAGGCTTTTTCCTCTCTAGTAGTCTTATGGGTTAGACATGTATTTAGTATGCTGATCCATATCATTTGTAGATGTTTTTCCATCCTCATTTAAAAAAAATGTTTAGATAATTCAGCAATTTAGTAGCTTTGATTTGTCTTGGTTAGTTTAAGTAGTTTAAAATTCACAAAGTACACAGACAGAATATTTTTAAAAAATCAATCATCACAAAGGATTTTCCAGAACAGATGAGCTGGATCAATGGCGCCTGATTTAAGATGTGAGTGGTGTGGCAGTGGATGATTTGTTACAGTCCCTTTCCACCACATGTGCCTAAGTTGCTAGGAATGTGGAGTTCAGTTTGCAGGAAGATTGGGGGGGGGGGGGGGGGGGGGGAGAGACCACTATCTCCCTGATAGGGATGTGCAAATTTCTGCAGAAACTTGCTTCCCGCCACTTCTACCCAAGGAGTTCTTCCATTCAAGAGCCCTTACTCTGGTTTTCCTGTACCGGAGCAAGCGAAAAGAACCAGAACTGCAAAATGCTAATACCAAAGATAACGGGGAAAAATTGGCTTCTGGCCTTGAGCTGATGATGTGAATTTTATTTATTTATTTATTAGGCTTTATTTTACTGCCTTTTTGAAGGAATTCACTCAAGGCGGTGTACAGTAAGAATAAATCAAACATGGCAATAGACAATTACAGCAGTAAAAATATTCAAATAACAATACAAAGTATGGATAGTATACTACTTACAATGTCAACGCAATACATAATAGAACATTTTAATTGATAGTGTAGGGTATAATCAACTCCCATGATCACCAGTCTAGGGTAATTCAGGGTCACTTGAGTAATCAGGTCTAGGAGTTCTTGCACAGATAATGTGTTGTTACAAGGTGCTTGGTATACCATGAGGAGCCAGATTGGTTTCTCCTCTTCAAGCTGGATTAAAAGAGATTCTGATTCATCTAGCTGGAGGATGAATACCATCCTACTACTACTACTATTTAGCATTTATATAGCGCTACAAAGTGTACGCAGCGCTGCACAAATATAGAAGAAAAACAGTCCCTGCTCAAAGAGCTTACAATCTAATAGACAAAAATAATAAAGTAAGCAAATCAATTAATGTGTAGGTAGAAGCGAGAGGTACAAGTGGTTACAAGTTAAAAGCAATGTTGAAGAGTTGGGCCATCCTAGAGTAATAGGCAATTTGCAGTAATAAAACTTTTGATTGATGTAGTACAACTCTCTTGTGACTTCTAGGTCATACGTGTTCATGGATGAAAAACACATTTTGCGAACCTTGTTATTGCATTTTTGCCCTACGCTTATTTTGCAAATTTCAAGCTATGTTAGTTTATGGAAGTAATGACATCAGACAATTTATTGGGTGTTTTTTTAGAGGAGAGGGGTCTGGTACCTTTCAGATCAGTAAGGCTTCTAGCCCAATCAGAATTTGCCCTAGCTGGAGCTGTGATCATTTAGTCCAGCTTTTGCAGCTACAGTCCTTGCCACGGCTAACAGTCCGCAGCTCCTTTCAAAACCAGGTACACATTCTCCCTGAGCCTGCTCAGTAAGCCTCTTTGTTGAGTGATGATTCTCCAGAGGGCTCTGAATGTGGATTGTCTAGCACCTTAAGTCCTAATCTAAGGATCAATTCAGTACTGGAACCCAGAATATTTGCATGGTCATGGAGCTTCGCACAGTGGACTATATTGCTGTCTTGTCTAAAGGTATCAGCTCCTGAATGAACACAGTCTGAAGCCCTCCATCCTATGTAGTAACTGAGAAGGCAATATTCAATTGTGCATCATCTGGTTAAGCAGAAATTCAGACACGCATCCAGTTAAGTTGGCACCATTGAATGTAGCCAACTTAGGCAAGAGAATGGGGTGAACCAGTATTTTGCCCAACACGGCATCAGCAACTAGAGAGCTTGGAGTTGCAATTACACATTTTAATCAAAAGACAGCTCTAAAGATATTAAAGAATGAAAAGTCATGTAAGAATAAGAAATACAAATTATAAACTGAAAAATTACAAAGTAAAGAATCTAAAACAACATGCAAAATAGCTATAAACAGCCTTATAGTTTTCACAGGCTACTTCAGAAATACAGCCCTAATAATAAATAACTGAATCAAACCAATATATTATACTAAGATCACCTGACTGACCAAATTGTACACAGTGTTGTTTGCACTGATGGAATTGTTAGTTCTGTTTTCATTGTACACGGTGGACCAGTGATGCAGGAAAAAGTATTGACTGACTTTGGTTTCTTAAATTATTAGTCGGATGCTAGTACTGAGGCTTTATGACCTGATTAAAATTTTTGAACCACACCAGTTCTTCCCTCAGCATTCTAATCTGTTTAAAGCTGGCCAGTACATTTCTGAAAAATGTACCAAGATAAATTACATCCTTGATGTGCTGCATAGGACGCAGTGCGAATACAGAACCAAATTCCCATTTGAACCCCTCATTCTCAGTTGCTACAGCTAATCAATAGCTAATAAGCCAAGCTAATGAAGGTCCCCTGCTGTCTCATCATAGTGATAAACTGGGAAGCCTGAGGTCATGATGGCAACCTACAGACTGACTGGCATCAACCCAGCCTTATACTTAATGTGTTACACAGCGACAGCTTTAGAAAATGTTTGACTATTCAGGATTAGAGATAGTCACTCTGCCTTCAGGAAGGGAAAGATTGTATACCCACAGACAGTATGCCTTGAAGATGACAGATGAGGTAGCATTTCGTAGGTTGGGGGTTGGATGGTAAGAGGATCTGTATCATGTAAGACCCAGCATGCTTTCTCTCAATTCCTGATGCCTGTATATGGAAGTGAGAATGGCCACTCCCAGGTATTCGAAAGAAACATGCACCAAGCTGCTACCATTAGCAGCAGTGAGATCAGTTACAGCCAAGTCTCATTTTAGGACCCTTCCCTTCATTCTGAAATGCGTGCACATGACTCTTCAATCATTCATGCATGAGGACTCTTCATATTGTTTTCTTGTGCTTGCGTTATCTGTTGGGAATTTTAAGCATACTTAGACTTTCATGACAAAATCTATTTTAACCTATCAAAACATTTTAAAGACTTAATGTGATTTTTAAGTGACAGTAAAAGACTTAGATGTCCTTTTACTAAGGTGCACTAATGAATTTGGCATGTGCTAATTGATACGATGCCCATTATTCCCTGGATTCTATATAGTGCGACCAGATTTGCGCATGCAAATCAGGTTGTATTCTGACTTGTATGCACAACTTAATTATCCGAACAAACCAATCAGTGCTGATAATTTCCACTTCACATGCAATTGTTGATGCTAATTGAAAGTGAAATTTATTACTTCTAATCTGCCCTTATCCAAGGCAGGGTACAAAAAACATACATATTCAATAAACAAAACATACTCATAAAACACAAAAAATACAAAGAAAGATAATGTACAGCAGCAACCAGGAGTCCATATCTATCATTGCCATCAGCTGTTAAACAGAATCATGGTAAGCCTGGTACAGTAAAAGTTCTTTCAAGCCTTTCTTAAAGGCGGATTGAGAAGTTTCACTTTTGAGCATTAATTAGAATTTACGCGCAGATCTTCCTAAGCGTATTCTGTAAAGTGCTGTGCGTAAATTCTGACACAGCTCCAAAAATGGGGTGTGGAATCTATGCGTGCTGATATAGAATACACTCACTTCACGCCTACCTTAGTCACCAGCATTTATATCTTTTTATTTGGCGTAAATACCTGTGACTAAATTTATTTATTTGTTACATTTGTATCCCACCGTTTCCCACTTATTAGTACGCTCAAAGTGGCTTACATAGTTCCGGAGAGGTGGTTACAGACTCCGGTGTGAACAAATACAGTATAGAATATGCTTAGGTAAAAATGTTTTCCACGTGGATTTTTTTAGGCACCATATATAGAATCCCCCCAAGTGCCAATTCTATAATGGCATTAGGGTGCTCGTAACCCATTATAGAATACTAGCATACAATCCAATTTGGCACACCAAAATTTAGGTCAGTGGCAGGTGTAAGTTGGCACTTCTATATGTGACTTGCAGTTTGCACAACAGACAGTATTCTATGAGTTGTGCACATTGCAAGGCAGAATACCCTTGATATGCCTATGTTCTGCTCATGGACATGGCCCACTTGCAATGCTAACCCCTGGATTCTATATATGGCAACTAAAGTTAAGCATGCAATTTAATTGTTTAACAAGTCAATCAGCACCGATAATTGGCCACTAACAAGCAATTATCGGTCCTAATTGGTACTAATTAGAATTTACGCATACAACCTTCTAAGTGTATTCTGTAAAGTGGTGCACAAAAATTCATATGCACGGATCTCAAAAGGAGCATGGCCATGGAAGGGGCTGGGTGTGGGTGTTCCTAAAAATTACATGCACTGTTACAGAATATGCCAAATCCACGCCTAAGTTAGGTGCAGGCATTTAAGCCAGGTTTTAGTAGGCGTACATGGTCAGGCCTAAATTTTAGTTGTAGGAACAAGTGCTACTCGCATTCTATAAACTGTGCCTAACTGTAGGTGAGGTTTATAGAATAGTGCTAAGCGCATTTTTCTCAGTACTGATTTTTTGATGCCATATATAGAATCTGGTCCTAAGTGACATATGCACCATTGAATCACACCTAACGCTTGCTTGTGTAACTGCCAATTTATGATGCCAGTCGTGCACATAAGTGTAGCTATTTTATAAATGCGGCACATGAACTGGTGCCTTAGGTTAGGTGAGCCTTTGGAATTGCCTTTGTAACGTGAGAGAAATTATGCCTGAGTTTTGCTGGGACCTTTTGAAGACAGAAAATTGTCTGGCATGCATTTGTTATAATCAGGGTCTATAGATGGCTCTCCAAACCTTTGCTCACTCTCTGACTCTCTATGAGTCCTTTTTACTTTTCAACACTCAATATCATGTTGAGCATTTTGCTGGTAAAACTGCTTAAAAACATTGGGGTAAATATACATCTGGCGGTGGTCAGAGTGTTTTTGGCCGCTACCAGCGTCATGCCTGGATATTCAAGGCCGGGCCATTCCCTGCCACTAGCATTGAATATCTGAGTTTATGCTTCTGGCTTGCCGCGTGCCAATCCGGAACTACCATAGGAACCTGGCGGTAGTTTCCACCCCCCCAGCATGCACCATTTCTGGTGCTATTTCTTTTCCAGAATGACAGACAACCTTTACCCGCTGCGGTAACTGCAGCTTAATAAAAGTACCTCTCTAAGTACTGACTCCACTCCCGGACTGCCCACAAAATAGCCAGTTTTCACTGGTGCTATTTATTTATTTGGATTTTGTTCACCCCTTTTCAGTAGGGGTACACTGGGGTATTTGTCAGTGGAGGACTCATAATCTAATTTTGTATTTGAGGCAATGAAGGGTTAAGTGAGTTTCCCAACTTCACAAGGAGCAGCAGGGGGATTTGAACCGGACACCTCTGGATGTCAAGCCAAGTGCTCTAACCACTAGGCCACTCCTTCACTCCAGTTAAGTGCCTCTGCATATCAGTGAGTAGCCCTGCACAAGTGAGCTAACTGGCCAGGAGTCTGTCCTCTGATGTAGTGATATATACGTGAAGCAGAATGCATATCTGCCTTTATTCAGTCCTGCTATGGAGATGCAGGATGTCTGTTCTTTTTTCCTGGAGACTTAGGGGCAGATGCACTAACCCCACAGAAAAAGCCCTTCCCTTACCGATTCCTTAGCGAATCGGTAAAAAACGGGCATGCGTGAAGGAAATCGTATGCAAATGAGCTGCTCGCTGTTAGCTCATTCGCACGTGATTTCCTTCCTAAGGAGGGGAAGCCATTCGGCCAGCTGAGCATGCACAGAGCAGCCAATCGTTATGCTGGCTGCTCTGCGCATGCCAAAGACGTCCTTCACAAAGAAAAGGACGTCCCTGACGAGCACCTGGACGTTTTCCTTCAGCTTTTGTGATGGGCGTCCTTCTCGGACATGTTTTTCTTATGTGCCTGAAATGACCACAGCCATGGAGGTTCTCTCAACCTTCTCTGTCCCCTCCAAGGTTGTTTTCAGCTTGCACACCCCCCCCCCCCCCCAGTATTGGGACGTGCAAGGACGTCCAAATCAAAACTATTTGGACGTCCCTCCCTCCAGCTCTCTTCAGCCAATCACAGCGCGTTTAGCAGATACCGGTGACAGCTAGACGTGCTGTGATTGGCTGAGAGAGACCTGGAGGGAGGGACGTCCAACTAGTTTTGATTTGGACGTCCTTGCACGTCCCGATCCTGGGGGGGGGGGGGCGCAAGCTGAAAACAACCTTGGAGGGGACAGAGAATGTTGAGAGAACCTCCATGGCTGGTCATTTCAGGCACATAAGAAAAACATGTCCGAGAAGGACGCCCATCACAAAAGCTGAAGGAAAACGTCCAGGTGCTCGTCAGGTACGTTTTTTTTTTTTTTTTGAGTGAAGGACGTCCAAAAAAATAAAAAAAGGACATCCCTGACGAGCACTTGGATGTTTTTTTTTTCCCTTCCGATTCCCTCACAGCAGCCCCAACGAGAGGTGCAGACCTCCCGTTAGGTTTTCCAAGGTAAGGGGATCGGAAAACGGTAGTGCATTGCATCGCATACACATTATAATACTAATTTGCTCATTTGCATTCCATTTTCGTTAGCTGCTACCGTGACAGGGAAATGGCTCGGAGAACCCTTTTGTGCATGTCCCGGTTTACTACTTGCGCGTTAAACTGGCTAGAACCAGTTTAAAAACCACGTTGCTGGCTCATTAAGTTTAGTGCATCTAGCCCTAAATGTTAGAAATCTTCCTGCAAGTATAGGTCTCACACTTTTATTTCTGGGCAGCCACTGAATATATCTGCTAGGCTCTCAGTGTCGCTCTTCTGTATTGCTGTGAGTGCCAACACCCAAGTAATCAATGTCTATATACACTGACTACCTTGTTTCACATCACTAAGCACGGATTAGTGGAGTTTTACTTTTCTATATTAAACTAACAGCTCGAAGTAATGCAGTACTGCTTGGCTCTGAAGCTGAAAATAGTTTGTAGCTGCAGGTTAGAAGGGGAAATGGACTGTGACAAAGATGCGAACCTGCTGTGAATTAATGCCGAACCCAAATAAAAGCAACTTTATCTGTAAGCCCTAGTGCATGAATATGTATTAATGTAAAATGGATCTTCAGGGTTTACAAAGTGCTGCCTAGAAGAGTGTAAGCTTCACAATTCACACAGTCAGAAACAGAAATATACAGGTAAAATATATACAGTGGTGGAAATAAGTATTTGATCCCTTGCTGATTTTGTAAGTTTGCCCACTGACAAAGACATGAGCAGCCCATAATTGAAGGGTAGGTTATTGGTAACAGTGAGAGATAGCACATCACAAATTAAATCCGGAAAATCACATTGTGGAAAGTATATGAATTTATTTGCATTCTGCAGAGGGAAATAAGTATTTAATCCCTCTGGCAAACAAGACCTAATACTTGGTGGCAAAACCCTTGTTGGCAAGCACAGCGGTCAGACGTCTTCTGTAGTTGATGATGAGGTTTGCACACATGTCAGGAGGAATTTTGGTCCACTCCTCTTTGCAGATCATCTCTAAATCATTAAGAGTTCTGGGCTGTCGCTTGGCAACTCGCAGCTTCAGCTCCCTCCATAAGTTTTCAATGGGATTAAGGTCTGGTGACTGGCTAGGCCACTCCATGACCCTAATGTGCTTCTTCCTGAGCCACTCCTTTGTTGCCTTGGCTGTATGTTTTGGGTCATTGTCGTGCTGGAAGACCCAGCCACGACCCATTTTTAAGGCCCTGGCGGAGGGAAGGAGGTTGTCACTCAGAATTGTACGGTACATGGCCCCATCCATTCTCCCATTGATGCGGTGAAGTAGTCCTGTGCCCTTAGCAGAGAAACACCCCCAAAACATAACATTTCCACCTCCATGCTTGACAGTGGGGACGGTGTTCTTTGGGTCATAGGCAGCATTTCTCTTCCTCCAAACACGGCGAGTTGAGTTCATGCCAAAGAGCTCAATTTTTGTCTCATCTGACCACAGCACCTTCTCCCAATCACTCTCGGCATCATCCAGGTGTTCACTGGCAAACTTCAGACGGGCCTTCACATGTGCCTTCCGGAGCAGGGGGACCTTGCGGGCACTGCAGGATTGCAATCCGTTATGTCGTAATGTGTTACCAATGGTTTTCGTGGTGACAGTGGTCCCAGCTGCCTTGAGATCATTGACAAGTTCCCCCCTTGTAGTTGTAGGCTGATTTCTAACCTTCCTCATGATCAAGGATACCCCACGAGGTGAGATTTTGCGTGGAGCCCCAGATCTTTGTCGATTGACAGTCATTTTGTACTTCTTCCATTTTCTTACTATGGCACCAACAGTTGTCTCCTTTTCGCCCAGCGTCTTACTGATGGTTTTGTAGCCCATTCCAGCCTTGTGCAGGTGTATGATCTTGTCCCTGACATCCTTAGACAGCTCCTTGCTCTTGGCCATTTTGTAGAGGTTAGAGTCTGACTGATTCACTGAGTCTGTGGACAGGTGTCTTTCATACAGGTGACCATTGCCGACAGCTGTCTGTCATGCAGGTAACGAGTTGATTTGGAGCATCTACCTGGTCTGTAGGGGCCAGATCTCTTACTGGTTGGTGGGGGATCAAATACTTATTTCCCTCTGCAGAATGCAAATAAATTCATATACTTTCCACAATGTGATTTTCCGGATTTAATTTGTGATGTGCTATCTCTCACTGTTACCAATAACCTACCCTTCAATTATGGGCTGCTCATGTCTTTGTCAGTGGGCAAACTTACAAAATCAGCAAGGGATCAAATACTTATTTCCACCACTGTATATATATATATAGGGCTGTAAAAACAGTTCTTTCTTCAGTACAAATTCAGTAAATGGTGTACTGCAAAGCAATACCGTACTGTGTGTGCTGGTATTATCAGGAACGCCAGGTACAACGTTTCACAGCACTACTACTACTACTTACCATTTCTGTAGCGCTACTAGACGTATGCAGCGCTGTACACTTGAACATGAAGAGACAGTCCCTGCTCAGCAGAGCTTACAATCTACTTAGGACAGACAAACAGAACAAATAAGAGATAAGAGCATTACTAAGGTGTGAATGATAAAACATGGATACTGAACAAGTGAGTAAGGGTTAGGAGTTAAAAGCAGCATAAAAAAGGTGGGCTTGTAGCCTAGATTTAAAGATGGCCAGAGATGGAGCTTGACGTACCGGCTCAGGAAGTCTATTCCAGGCATATGGTGCAGCAAGATAAAAGGAACAGAGTCTGGAGTTAGCGGTGGAGGAGAAGGGTGCAGATAAGAGAGATTTACCCACTGAGCCTCAGAACTGAATCCCAAACCTGAGCAAATGTAAACTGAATAAAAAGACATGGAATCACACATATTCTTTATTCTCCATCGACAAGCAGGATGAATCGACCACACATTTGAGGAAGATGTCATCTAATGGTAGGACACAAATGCTCTCTCCAAGTTCAGAAAAACCTTCAAGGGTTTTCTGAGGATTCACAGCATTTCTAGTGGAACTGCTACCTTGTGAGTCCTTCCTGGACTATTTTGGTCCATGTAATCGCCTGAAGATCGTAAGGCTCTCTCAAAAAAAGAAAAAACATTGCCTATGCCACTGAAGAGTTCTTTGTGTTTGTATCTTCTCTTAAGTTCTCTTTTCAGCTTGGAGAAGAGACGGCTGAGGGGAGACATGATAGAGGTATATAAAATAATGAGTGGAGTGGAACAGGTGGCTGTGAAGCGTCTGTTCACGCTTTCCAAAAATACTAGGACTAGGGGGCATGCGATGAAACTACAATGTAGTAAATTTAAAACAAATCAGAGAAACCTTTTCTTCACCCAACACATAATTAAACTCTGGAATTCGTTGCCGGAGAACATGGTGAAGGCGGTTAGCTTAGCAGAGTTTAAAAAGGGGTTAGACGATTTCCTAAAGGACAAGTCCATAAACCACTACTAAATGGACTTGGGAAAAATCCACAATTCCAGGAATAACATGTTTAGAATGTTTGTACGTTTGGGAAGCTTGCCAGGTGCCCTTGGCCTGGATTGGCCACTGTCGTGGACAGGATGCTGGGCTCGATGGACCCTTGGTCTTTTCCCAATGTGGCATTACGTATGTACTTATGTAACATTATGGAACAACTTTTGATGTTCATGGCAGTGGCATAGGAAGGGGGGAGCGGTGGGCGGTCTGCCCCGGGTGCACGCCGCTGGGGGAGTGTCGGCTCCGCTGGTTCCCTGCCCTGGAACAGGTTCCTGTTCCAGGGCAGAGAGAGCAGGGAGCCAGCAGAGCCGACGCAGCTCCCAGCGATATGCACTCGGGGCGGTTCGGCCCTCCCGCCCGTCCCTCGCCGCTTTTCCATGTAAGTACGTGCTCCGGAGGGGGGAGGGTGCACTCCGGAGGGGGGAGGGTGCGCCGCCCCGGGTGTCAGCTGCCCTCGCTATGGCACTGGTTCATGGGCTTCAAGTGATACCCTTGCAAGTGAAACATGACTCCTACCAAGGGTGCTACTACTGCT
Source organism: Microcaecilia unicolor (assembly GCF_901765095.1). Taxonomy (NCBI): domain Eukaryota; kingdom Metazoa; phylum Chordata; class Amphibia; order Gymnophiona; family Siphonopidae; genus Microcaecilia; species Microcaecilia unicolor. The sequence goes on along the minus strand of NC_044038.1, from coordinate 152,965,916 downwards.
TAGGATAGGACTACAGAGTCCCACACTGCCCTCACTGACCTCAGATGTCACTGAAGGCAAGGAGGTTCAGAGGCTTTAGAATGAGAGGGCCTGCAGCCTTCTCCATCCATCGTACCTATGCCTTTGAAGAAACTAAGGGGCCCTTTTACTAAGCTGTGATAAAAGGTTCCCTGCACTAGCAGCGGAGGCCATTTTTGCCATGTGCCAGGGCCCCTTTTACCACAGTGGGTAAAAGGCCGAAAAAAGAAATGGCCGTGTGGTAAGTTCACACTTGCCATGCAACCATTTTGAAGGGGGGCACTTACCACCACCTATCGAGGTGATGGTAAGGGCTTCCGCACTGACCCAGTGGTAACTCCCTGTGGCAATATTTTTGAAATATTTCCTCTAGCACCAGAAATGGCACACGCTGGGGATGGAACTACTGCCAGCACCCGTGTTGGGCCAGCGGTAGTTCAGGGTTGCCGCATAGAGAAGACAGAGGGAGGTTTCTACAGAGAGAGCAAAAAGCTATTCAACCCCAGGGAGTGAGTGGTCTTCAAGGGATGCAAAGAAAAGAAGACATTTGTCCAAGGATGATGAGGCCTCAGAAATGGGAAAGCTAAATCCTAAAGTGTCACAGGGATCCTTGGCACAAACAGCAGCCACTAGACAGCTACAGTCAGATGCTAACACAGAAAGCTAAGAAGCCACAGCATAGACATCCCTAGGGGTAAGGAATCCAGTGCAGAAGGAGAGGTCTCTACACTCATTCATTTATTTAAAGCCTGATACTAAGAAACAAATGCTGAGCTCCTAAGGTGGCGGCCTTTTACTTAACTGCGTTAAAGCACTAATGCACACATCTCCGGAATCTATATATCTTGCTGAGATTTCCACGTAGAAATCAAAGTGTATTCTATAATAATGCACATAACCTAATTGGTTAACAAGCCAATCAGCACTGATAATTGCCCATTAACAAGCAATTATTGACACTAATTGGCATTAATTAGAATTTATGCACAGAACTGTCTAAGCGCATTTTATAACGTGCCATGTATAAATTCTAAGTCGCACAGTTGAAAAGGGGGTGTGGAATGGGCGGGTCATGGGCATTTGTAAAATCTATGCATATGGTTATCGAATACATCTGGTCTTCGTGTAATTTAGGCATCTGCATTTACACCAGGTTTTACTTGGCGTAACTGCCCGTGACTAAATTTAGTTGCAAGGACCGTCACTCGCTGTATTCTATAAAGCACACAGAAATGTAAACTTATTCTATAAAGTACACCTAAATTAAGGTATTCTTTATAGAATGTGGTTAGGTTAAATTCATTTCGGCACTGAATTTTTAGGTTTGAATCTAGCCCTTAACACAGGAAAAAAAGGCTTATTAATAACATGTTAAAGAGTGGTGGAGTAGCCTAGTGGTTAGTGCAGTGGACTTTGATCTTGGGGAACTGAGTTCAATTCCCACTGCAGCTCCTTGTGACTCTGGGCAAGTCACTTAACCCTCCATTGCCCCTGGTACAAAATAAGTACCTGAATATAAGTAAACCACTTTGAATGTAATTGCAAAAAACCTCAGGCAGTATATCAAGTCCCATTTCCCTTTCCCCTTTTCTAGTAATGTGCTTGTCAGTGCAAGCTAATCGCACGTCATGTATTTTTTTGTAATTTTTTTCCAAAGAGGTGTGTAATGGGCGGAGAATGAACGTAGAAGTGTTAACCAGCTAGTGCATTTGTATTAGTGCATGCTAACAGATTAACACAGAATCAATACAGGAGAACGTAGAACCTCCTAAATAGGGGGCAGTAAGTGCTCCCACTTTTTCAGTTAACACACGCTAATGTGAACATTAACGCATAACCTGAAAATAACATCAAAAAATACCTACAATACTGCTGCATTTAAAATGGGCTTAGCACGTGGGAAAGTCCTGCGTTAAAATGTGCTAAGCCCATATTCCAATGCAGCTTAGTAAAAGGTCCAAGAAAACAGCAAGACAGACGATTTGCAAACTCAGGTGGAAATCAACGAAGCAGATCAGTAGGAGATAAACACAAATTTATTGAATGAAAACCAAATGATATAATGAGCTCGACACAGGCCATGTTTCGCCCAGCAGGGCTGCGTCAGGGGCTACACATTGATCCTTAGTTGTCAATATCTGTAGACATATGAACTATTGGAAATGAATGTACAGGAAACTTAGATCATGGATCTTCTCAAATATAAGGTAAAAAACAGCAAGGCAATCTTAAGTACCTCATATTTGATTGTTCGTACATTCAAGGTTTTTGGGCGGATATTTGGTCTCTGATGGTAGACGTTTTCCAGCTTCAGGGCTCACTACTATATCACTATGAGATACTTCAAGCCTGCTGCTTTCAGAGCACCTTATCGTCTAGTGAGTGTGCACTTGTTAATACCATGCTTTCATTGGCTCTAAAGGTCATTTTCCAGCATTGGAAATCCCTGAACCTGGTCACATATCAGGAATGGTGGCATTTACTGTTTCAAACTTATAAATGTGAAACTTATCTTGCAAAGAAATCATTTAAGCTTGCCTTGCATGAGGAGAAATGGTCTCCACTTGTGTCTTATTTTCAAACTGTGCCACGCCTTGCCTAATGTTATTTGCTACTTCTCATTAGTTGTATATAGTTTGTGCATGTGCTTTTTTTTCTCCTTTTCTCTTTCTCTTCTTTTTCTTAAGTAGCCTTGTATATTGTTTATGACTACTACTGTATAGTTGTTGTTTTTCTCTTGTAATGTTTTGAAAATCAATAAAAATATAAAAGCCCCCCAAAAAAGCACAAACTGAATGATCCTAAAGGGTGATAACGTGTAGACCATCATACACCGTCGCGAATCTGTGGGGTTTTTTCAGCCATCACAGAGTCACGAGGGTGTATGACTGTCTACACGTTATCACCCTTTAGGATCATTCAGTTTGTGCTGTTTTTTTACCTTAGATTTGAGAAGATCCATGATCTATGTTTCCTGTACATTCATTTCCATTAGTTCATATGTCTACAGATATTGACAACTAAGGATCAATGTGTAGCCCCTGACGCAGCCTTCTAGGTGAAACACGGCCTGTGTTGGGCTCATTATATCATTTGGTTTTCAATCAATAAATTTGTGTTTATCTCCTACTGATCTGCTTCGTTGATTTCCAGCTTAGTAAAAGGTCTCCATTAGGATTCTAAATTTGTGCTCTATTTTTCAGCTAGACTTATGAGCCTAATTTTTCGGCTGAAATTCATCTTAATTTAGGAGTTGAAAACATTTAGGCCTGTTATTCATTTGCATAAATTTATGAACTTAGTGCTGAAAATCAGTGCTAAGATTCTACATTTTCCCCTCTCCCTTAATCCACCCTTGTTGCCACCCACTTCTCATGCCCCTAAATTTAGGAGTTTTGTGAAATTTTGAGTATAACTTTTTTTGTATCAAATCAATTTTTATTCCATTTTGAGTATAAATTTAGTCAGCCCTGGTAAATTTTCAAACAGGCCAATTGAGCAGGATAAATCCTTTGAATATTGGGTCCATGGATATATATACCATCTTAGTAACATAGTAAATGACAGCAGAGAAAGACCTGCATGGTCCACCTAGTCCTCCCAACAGTCACATTCATTATCGATTCATGATTAAACCAACAATCCAACAGTATTACTAACAATATTTTACTTAATAAATTCAAGTTTTAGATGTTTTTCCCTCTCCCATTGAGATACACATTATGATTTGAATGGAAGTCCAGCAGAGCTGCTATTCAAGATGGCCACAATATACTGAGCTCCCAATTGCCTTTCTCCAGACCTCCCCCACCCCCCGCGAACAAGTGAAAACGTCCGAGACCCTTGAAGTGCAGAACACTAATAAAAGGAGTGATTTGCCTACCCAGGCCCAGTTTGGAAGAACAGTTTGATATTGTGCTGTCGGAGATCTGAGAGCAGTCTGACGGAAGGCTGCAGGGCCAAGTGGTTCCTGAAGCCGCCAGTAAGAGTTTGCTGGGTGACAGGAAGAGATGCTTTGACTTGCCTTGGAGTGCAGTGGTGCCATACGGGGATTGAGACACACCATTGTGAACTGGCAAATAACTTTGGTAGAGTGCTCCTGCCCCTACTCCTGTTAGCGCCCGGTGCGTGTGGACATAATTATTCAACATGGTTTACAAATATTAATAAAAACGCTAAGGGCTCTTTTTACTAAACCGCACTAGCGATTCCCATGTGGAATGAGTGGAATATAAATTGTTTTCAATAAATACTTGAACTAGTGGAGATCTCCAATCTCCACCGGCTGAAGACCTTCTCTGATCCAGCAGTCAGAACTCTCCAAGCTCTGCAGTCACAGCAGTCTCCTCAAACTGCTGCCGTCACTGCATCACTGCTGCCGCAACCCTTCCCCTCCCGCGCATGCTTGATTTTCATTAGGGCGCTGCCACCAGCTGCACAGCTTGAAGAGTTCTGGCTGCCAGCCATAGCAAAGGAAATGGCTAATTTGGGGTACCCTGAGCTCAACGTGTGTGTGTGGGGGGGGGGGGGGGGCCAGGCCCACCCTCATGACTACACCACAGAATTCAGTCCTAACTTGCTTGAATATCTATCCAGGTACCAGCAACAAATATTGGCACTAAACTGGTAACTTCCAGGAGCCATTGAAGACCTCAATATTCAGTGTCTATAATTCTGATCTGGACCAGCTCTGAATATCTGGATCTAATTCAGCCTATGGTAGCCAACATTAAAGAAAAAAAAACCACTGCCTGCCACAGGCTAAATATTGCCAGGTAAATTTGTACCTGAGGCAATGGAGGGTTAAGTGACTTGCCCTAGTTCACAAGGGGCATCAGTGGGATTTGAGCTTTGACTTCCCTGGTCCTCAGCCCTCTGCTGCAGTCACTAGGTATGTTCCTCTAAACATGCCTCTCATGCCTCCAATTTATCCATGTTATGAACTTATGCACCTAGTTTTAGGTAGCTGAATATCCACTTAAGTGTCTTCAGCCAGTTTATGCATGTTGGAAATAGTGGCGTAGCTATGGGGGGCCATGGATCCAGGGCCCCCGGTTTGTGTGTGAATGTGTGGTTTTAGTGAAACTGAGCATGTGCGACACCTCGAGCATTCTCAATTCATTAAAATTGAGCATGTGCAATGTGAGGAGAAGAGCAGGCAATGTAAGGAGAGCAGCGCTGGCGAAACACTTCAGTTGGCTGGGATTGGAGACCCCCACCAGCCATTGTATATGGCATTGCAGTGGGGAAGCGGGCCAAAATGTGCCCCCCCACACACACACACACACTTTGAGGTCTGGCTATGCCCCTGGTTGTAAATGCTTCATTTATCTCTGTAGGTACCAAATAGGCTTTTGAAAATATATTCCATAATAAGGTATTTTAGCTCCCAAGCTGGTTGAGTCACTGGTCTAAAGCTACATCAGAGAAAACTCAGATATTGTTAGTTCACAATGGAGCTACACGTTTACTCTGCCATGTATTTCATAGGCAGTTTTCTGGCATCCCTTTTTTTTCCAAACTTGTTTGTTCTTGGTTTATTAAACATCCCTTTACATTGTAGTTTCTCTGAAAGCCTTAGATGTCCAAAATTCCCATATTTCCAACAACCAACAGCTTTCGTGTATAGAAGGGGCTTTATTTCAGTTCAGTCCTTTCATCTCATGTTGATTATGCATATCTCAGCCCAGTGGTAGAACTTCCTTCCCTTTTAACTTTAGTTTCCTCAGGATGCAATGTTAAGTGCAGGGGGAGGTCCTGCAGCATCCTTGCATAACTCAGACCTACCAGCAGAGGGCACCTTCTGCCCATAATATCATTGTTGGAATAGGGAGGATAAGTTTTATGTTCAAGTAAGTGGAACCCATTCTGGGTTATTCAAATTTGAGAACACATCTAGAAATATCTCTTTCAAAATAATGGCAAAACAAAAACAACAACAACTTTCTCTAATTTCATAGTTATTTACTTTTGCTTATTTATTACTTTACCCCCAGATTCAGCTGCCCAAACATGAAATACAAAGTCTGATAATGCAAAATGTAATGTCTGTATTTGATTTGAAGGGAGGATATGCAAAGTATCTTCATGTACAGTGGGGGAAATAAGTATTTGATCCCTTGCTGATTTTGTAAGTTTGCCCACTGACAAAGACATGAGCAGCCCATAATTGAAGGGTAGGTTATTGGTAACAGTGAGAGATAGCACATCACAAATTAAATCCGGAAAATCACATTGTGGAAAGTATATGAATTTATTTGCATTCTGCAGAGGGAAATAAGTATTTAATCCCTCTGGCAAACAAGACCTAATACTTGGTGGCAAAACCCTTGTTGGCAAGCACAGCGGTCAGACGTCTTCTGTAGTTGATGATGAGGTTTGCACACATGTCAGGAGGAATTTTGGTCCACTCCTCTTTGCAGATCATCTCTAAATCATTAAGAGTTCTGGGCTGTCGCTTGGCAACTCGCAGCTTCAGCTCCCTCCATAAGTTTTCAATGGGATTAAGGTCTGGTGACTGGCTAGGCCACTCCATGACCCTAATGTGCTTCTTCCTGAGCCACTCCTTTGTTGCCTTGGCTGTATGTTTTGGGTCATTGTCGTGCTGGAAGACCCAGCCACGACCCATTTTTAAGGCCCTGGCGGAGGGAAGGAGGTTGTCACTCAGAATTGTACGGTACATGGCCCCATCCATTCTCCCATTGATGCGGTGAAGTAGTCCTGTGCCCTTAGCAGAGAAACACCCCCAAAACATAACATTTCCACCTCCATGCTTGACAGTGGGGACGGTGTTCTTTGGGTCATAGGCAGCATTTCTCTTCCTCCAAACACGGCGAGTTGAGTTCATGCCAAAGAGCTCAATTTTTGTCTCATCTGACCACAGCACCTTCTCCCAATCACTCTCGGCATCATCCAGGTGTTCACTGGCAAACTTCAGACGGGCCGTCACATGTGCCTTCCGGAGCAGGGGGACCTTGCGGGCACTGCAGGATTGCAATCCGTTATGTCGTAATGTGTTACCAATGGTTTTCGTGGTGACAGTGGTCCCAGCTGCCTTGAGATCATTGACAAGTTCCCCCCTTGTAGTTGTAGGCTGATTTCTAACCTTCCTCATGATCAAGGATACCCCACGAGGTGAGATTTTGCGTGGAGCCCCAGATCTTTGTCGATTGACAGTCATTTGTACTTCTTCCATTTTCTTACTATGGCACCAACAGTTGTCTCCTTCTCGCCCAGCGTCTTACTGATGGTTTTGTAGCCCATTCCAGCCTTGTGCAGGTGTATGATCTTGTCCCTGACATCCTTAGACAGCTCCTTGCTCTTGGCCATTTTGTAGAGGTTAGAGTCTGACTGATTCACTGAGTCTGTGGACAGGTGTCTTTCATACAGGTGACCATTGCCGACAGCTGTCTGTCATGCAGGTAACGAGTTGATTTGGAGCATCTACCTGGTCTGTAGGGGCCAGATCTCTTACTGGTTGGTGGGGGATCAAATACTTATTTCCCTCTGCAGAATGCAAATAAATTCATATACTTTCCACAATGTGATTTTCCGGATTTAATTTGTGATGTGCTATCTCTCACTGTTACCAATAACCTACCCTTCAATTATGGGCTGCTCATGTCTTTGTCAGTGGGCAAACTTACAAAATCAGCAAGGGATCAAATACTTATTTCCCCCACTGTATATTATCCAAGCCTGTACAGGTTTCTCTCACATCATCCATGTTTATTTTTTTCTGTATAGTATAACTACATTTGTAACTACCAGGGCCGCCGAGGGGGGGGGGGGCAGGGGGGCAAGAGTCCCACAGGCCCGGCCTCCAAGGGGGTCCCTGTGCCAAGATCTGTCACTCTCCTGCTCCTGATAGGACCCAGGTGATCATGTCCCGACGAGCAAGAGTGAGAAAACTTTGGTGCCGGGCCCCCCTTAGAGGCTGGGGAGGAGCAGACACAGGGCTTTTGGGCCTCTGGTTTGGCTGGCAGGGGCCCCCAAGCCCCGCCAACAGAACCCTTCCTCCAGCGCTGTTCTCTGATGCATTGCCTGCCCTGGCCTAACTTTATAAGCCTAATTTATGCCTGGCCTAGCTTTATAAGCAGTGGCGTAGCTAGCTGGGGCCACGGGGGCCTGCCCCCCAAAATTTCATCCAGGCCCCTGGTTTTGTTGGCGGGGGTCCCTAACCCCTGCCAGCTGAAGCCTTCTTCAGCGCCAGTCTCCGGCGTGCCACATTCCCTGCCCTGTGCTCTTTCTTCTTGCTGACGTCCTGCACGTTCCTTTAAGTGAAACTGAGCATGCTCAGTTTCACTTAAAGAAGCGTGCACAGGACGTCAGCAGGAAGAAAGAGCAGGGCAGCGAACACATGAAGAAGGCTTCGGCTGGTGGGGCTTGGGGACCCCCGCCAGCAAAGGTATGCTACTGTGGGGTGCGGCGGGGGGAGCGACGAGTCGGTGAGGGGGAGCGACAGGGCGGTGGGACAACAGACTAAAATGTGCTCCCCCCACCTCAGGCTCTGGCCCCCTCCCACCGCAAGGTCTGGCTATGCCCCTGTTTATAAGGCTAATTTATGAAGCTAGTAGTGAAAATCAGTAGGGAAGACCCATGTAAGGGTATGCTGAAGTGACTTTTCCCCGCAGCTTTGTAAAAGGGCCCCTTATGCTTTTAGCTGAAAATTCATTTTAATTTAGGAGATTAAGGTCCACTTTTACAAAGCCACATTACCGCACCAGCAGCCACTAGCTCAGCTTTGTAAAAGGGGGCCTAAGTAATGCTTACAAATTTAAGCCTGCCATTCATTTACCTAGATTTGCGAGTCTAATTTATGAGCTTAGGGGGGGGGGATTCTATATATGGCACCTAAAAAATCCACGTGGAAAATATTTCTGCCTAAGCGTATTCTATTAGTGGCTTTTAGATTTAGGCGTGGTATGCATAATATGCTTAGTTGATATCCAAGCGCCTAAAACTACGCACGTCTATTTATACTAATGAAAACATGGCGTAAATCCCACCATGTAGATTTAGGTGCACTGCCCATGAAATACCCATTTCCCCACCCTTAATCACAACCCTTTTTGTCTGCGTGCATTAGTAGTTAGACACAGTGCGTTACAGAATATGCTTAGTGATTTGTGCATGTAAATTCTAATTATTACCAATTAGTGCAATTAGTGATTGCTAAGTGCTGTTATCAACGCTGATTAGCTTGTTAAACCAATTAAGTTGCATACATTGTTAGAGAATCTGCCTGGATTTCGGTGCGGATTTCTAGGCACGCTATATAGAATCCGAGGGGTAAGTGCTGAAAAATCAGTGCTATGCTCGCAACTTTTTTCTCCTCCCAAAATCTGCCACTCTTGCCATTCACTTTCTATGCCCCTAAATGTAGGTGCCCAGTGAAATTTTCAGTATAAATTTAGGCACTCAGGGCCCCCTTTTACCAAGCTGCGGCAAAAGGGGAGCCTGCATTGGCGTCAGCGCGTGCTTTTGATGCACTCTGAGCCCCCCTTTTACTGCAGTGGGTAAAAGGTAGGTCTTTCTTTTTTTAAAGAAATAGCCATGCGGCAAGTGAAGCACTTGCCGCATGGCCATTTCAGGGGAGGGGAGAGCCCTTACTACCACCCACTGAGGTGGCAGTAAATGCTCCCGCTGTACCCCAGTAGTAACCGGGCAGCAAGCAGCACTGCCCGATTACCACCGGGTAAACACTGGCACTACAAAAATAAATATATTTTTCTAGCACCGGATATGATGGCACGCTGGGGGTGGAAAGTACTGCCAGGCTGCTGCAATAGCCTGGCGGTATTTTCTTTTTAGCGAGCAGTAAACCCGCATTGGGCTTACCATCGCTTTGTAAAAGGGGCCCTCAGCCTTGGTAAATGTTCGAACAGGCCAAGTTAGGAGCATAAATCCTTTGACTATCAGGCCCATTATATACAATTTTCATAAGGCCATCTGCAGGCATCCCAGGAGACAAGAGTCACAGAGCACTTGCTGTTATTAATAGGATTACGTAATTATCCACAATTTATGCTATCCCATCTTCCACTGTGTATAAAATGTTGAGCAAGAACTGAAATAACAAATGCCCTTACTGTGTATGAATCAGACAGTCTGTATTAATAGCAGGATCCTTCTGGGACCATCCATAAAGAACATCTGTATGGCTAGAGACAGAAGGGCAGGGAAAGGGAAAGGGGGTGGCTAGCAGCCCTTGACAGCTGTGAACACGTGCGGAAAGAGAAGGGCGCAGGTGGGGTCACAGTGGCGGAAGTCCTCATCCCTTTTACATATTTTGAAAGCTTGTAAAATGTGTTTTTGATGTGAAGTTGTCAACACTTCAAAGATTTTGTATCAGCTCATGAAATGGTAATTTATACATTCAAAAGGAAAGTCCTTTGGCTTCCAGCGAGAGAGAATTTTTTTGCAGACACCTTTCCGGCACCTGAGTTTCCAGATGATGCAGTGACAGATGTGAGAGAGGTGAAGACAGTTCACACAGTACTGTAATGGTGAAACATTTTGTAAAGGACACTGCAAAGCATTTAAAGTTGTCAAGGGCACACAAAAAAAAAGCAGAAAAACTGGTGAATTGCTGGGTATCTTTGAGGGGGAGGGAACATTTTTTCTCCTCAAGACTTGCTGATTACCTTCGCATGGTGGCCCTGTTGTATAACATCTATGCCAAATCCCAGTAAGGCGACACTGCTGTGTAAATACGATTCAAAGGAAAAAGAAGGATACATACTAAGCACATATCATCCAGATAAAAAGGTGCACTAGGGCAAATGATGATGGTAGTGATAATACAAAACCTTCTGGAGAAGATAACTTCCCTGATCCAGCCATAAGCCATGATGAATTTGTTCATGGATCCACGGAAGCAGGAGACAAACCACAGAAACTAATGAAAAAGATGAGAGAACTACAAACTGTAAGGTCGACTCCTGAAGATGAAAAGGAGATAATGTACTGCTTATTCATTCTGGTAAAATGTATATCAAAACAATTTTCCATTTCTAATTACAGCATCCTTTATGCACAGAGGGGTCCTTTTACAAAGACGCGCTAGCATTTTTAGCGCGCGGTAAAAATAAGCACGCGCTAAACATTAGAGACACCCATATTTCTATGTGTGTCATAAGTACATAGGTATTTTGCATGTAGTGGAGGCAGTGCATGCAAATATTTCTCATGAATATTCATTGTGGATATCCCCAAAACCTGACTGGCTGGAGTGCCTCCAGGATCAGGTTTGGGAACCACTGGTCTGCAGCAAGGGGTGAGAAATATGTCAGGAACTAGCTTTTTAAAAAGTGTATAAAATATTTCTACTGCTGATTAAATATTGAAAATCATGGTATCAGAGCTAGTTAACAGTAAGTAATGAAACTATTGGATCTCCTGGGATGTCTTTAAATACTATCCTACTTTTGGTTGATGAAAGATCAATCAACAATTTATTAAAATGCAAATCCACAGGAAAAACAGCACACTGTCCAGCTCTGCCTTCCCTTCTTCTACCTCATTTCAGTGCCTGTAACTTTTCAACCCATCAGCCTCCCTCCCCACCACCTTCCCCCTTCAGAGTCATCAGAATGTTTTATATGATTGACGAGTATTTTCTGGTAATGTCTTCTTTTGATCATCCTGCATCTTGTTATTTTTTTATTATTATTATTATTTGTTAACCTTTGGGGCCCCTTAACTAAGCTGCATTAAGCAGTTAATACAGATCTTATCATACTTTTAATGTTAGCGCAGATCTGCGCTAATGTCTAATGTGCGTTAAAATAGGTAGTGGAAGGAAACCCCATGCTAGCTGCTTATCAAGGAGTGGGCAGTGGGTGGGCATGACCGGAGTGGTGTGGAGGAGTAGCCAGCAGTGACAGCTAGTGTGTGTGGAGCTGTGCCATGTGCTATATGTCATGCCTGCAGGGCCGCCGAGAGGGGGGCAGGGGGGGACAAAATTCCCCGGGCCCGGGCCTCCAAGGGGGGCCCGGCACCGCAGTCCCCTCCACTCACCCCCTCCTTCCACCACCGGGCCAGGCCCCCCTGAATTAAAATCATAGTGCCTCACCTTGACCTCGCTCCGTGTGAAAGAAGCGCAGCAGCGGCAGTCTGCAGATTACCTCCCTTCGGGCCTTTCCTCCCTATGTCCCGCCCTCGAGGGCGGCACATAGGGAGGGAAGGCCCGAAGGGAGGCGATCGGCAGACTACCGCTGCTGCACTTCTTTCACATGGAGCGAGGTCAAGGTGAGGGATTATGATTTTAATTCAGGGGAACCCAGCCCGGTGGTAGAAGAAGGGGGCGGCGACTGCGACAACCTCGGGGAGGGGGTGGCAGGGGTGGGGGCGGCCTTGCCCCGGACCCGGCCCAGTGTCTCGGCGGCCCTGCATGACTGCTGATAGCATGGCTGAACTTAACATCACCTCAAGAGCTGGCTTTAATGGAAGCTGCACTACCTGCAGTCCGGTATCATAGTCACAGCTAAACATAACAGACTACCTACTATCCTCACATCCAATCCCTCACACATAAGAACATAAAAATAGCCATACTGGGTCAGACCAATGGTCCATCTAGTCCAATATCCTGCTTCCGGCAGTGGCCAAACCAGGTCACAAGTACCTGGCGGAAACCAAATTAGTAGCAACATTTCATGCTACCAATCCTGGGGCAAGCAGTCCATGACCACTCCCATCCTGTCCCACTATTCCACGAGGGACGACTCTCAGGTAAGTCCTGGGGGTGATCAGGGGGTCTGGGAGGGGCTTTGGGTCAAGGAAGGGCTTGGGGGAACAGATTGGGGGGGAGGATTGGATGTGAGGATCAGGGAGATTGGATCAGGAAGTGTTTTGGGGGTTCTGATTTGGGGCAATTAGATTAAGGGGTGCTCTCATGCTAGCTTCCACTGCATGTAATGTGGTGCCATACAGTAAGGGCTAGATTTTATATATGGCGGCAAACAATTCAGTGCTGAAAAAAGCACTATTCTATAAGCCTCACTTAAAGTTAGGCACAGTTTATAGAATAATGCTTACTACTACTACTACTACTTATCATTTCTATAGCACTACTAGACGTATGCAGCGCTGTACACTTGAACATGAAGAGGCAGTCCCTGCTCAACAGAGCTTACAATCTAATTAGGACAGACAAACTGGACAAACAGGGAATTGCGTCTAACTTTAGGCACAACCATTTGCACCAAGTGAAATGTGGTGTAAATGTTCATGTCTACTTTTTTGATGCTGCTTTTAACTTCTAACCCTTATTCACTTGTTCAGAACCCTTATTTTATCATCCTCACTTTAATATTCCCTTATCTCTTGTTTGTCCTGTTTGTCTGTCCTAATTAGATTATAAGTGTACAGCGCTGCGTACGTCTAGTAGCGCTATAGAAATGATAAGTAGTAGTAGTATGTCTGCATTAGTTGCATATCCCCATTATTCTATAACAATGTACGCTAATTTTAGGAACACCCCTGTTCCGCCCAGGACCCTCCCATTTCCACGCCCCCTTTTCCAAATTGCACGTAAAATGTAGGTGCGGATCCCATGCCTAAATGTACATGTGTAAAGTTCAATTAAACTGAATTAGTGCCACCAATTGCTTGTTAAAATGCCAATTATTGGCGCTATTTAGCTTGTTATTTAATTAAATTGTGCATGCAAATTGAGCACACACCCAAGTTTGAATGCGCAATTTTTGGCGACTTTTACAGATTTAGAGGGTAAGTGTCTGCCCTTTGCATTTATCTCACACTCTTTGCACTTACCCTGTGCTAGTTTTTGCATCTAACGCACAGTAAGTATAGCACATCACTTTAGTTAAAGGTCCTCTTTATTTTTGTGCAACCAGGGCTGAAAGTGATATATTCATTCCACTTGTCCAGTCTGGGGGCAAAAAATCATTTATGGGGAAAGAAAGAGAATGGGCCTGGCACCTGTCCTATTAAAAATTAGTTCAGTCTGAGTAAACAGTTATTATATGACCATGGAAAAGAGCTACTTGCTTTTAAAGAAAACGAGAAGAAAAAAAAACCCAAATCTCAGTCCTGGAAATTATAAAAGGTTACCACACAAGTGGCCCTAGTATTAGTCTCCTGGACTGGTGTTTCCAAGATTTCAGTAAGATTACTCCTCACAGACAGATTTAAAGAACTCCCAGCCAAACTCTTAATAAAGCTTGGAACATAGCAGGCTCAGAGAGAGACCCTGAGTCAAAATGCAAAATCAGAGCACAGTATTGCTTTAACATTTCAATTGAAGAAATCGAGGAATGATAAGGAAAATTTAAAATCTTCAAATTATTTGTTCTGAGAGCATTTTCTGCCTATTCCAATTTAGCTTCCAGTAGCAAATAACTCATGATCAAAGCAGAATTTAATGCTTCCAGCTCATCCAGAATTTAATTTCAGCAGTTCCTTCCAATGTCCCTTCACATGACCCTCCAAAGATAATATTTTTTTTCATCTCTCTCATTAGAGAATCTACATATTTGAGAGAGGTACCCTAATAAAGATGACTCTATCCTTGCCACCAAATGCCAAATCTCCAAATTGGTGAGTTTGTTTAGGTCAAGACATGGGAATAGAACTTCTCAAAGCACCAGAAAAAAAACAGGTTTCAGGGATCATCCTACTAGAGAACCCCTAGTCTCATTCAGATGTAAAATTGGTTTGGCCCTTTCCACCTGTACAGAGACAGAAACAATGGGAACATCTTGATTGGATAAACCACCCCTTTCCACAACAGAGTCCAGTCTAGATGGTACACCTTCACCTTCCATAAGTCTGTCCGGGCTATGGGACAAAGAAGCACTACTGGATTCTAATTTCGGAGGTTTAGGCAGTGAGTGTCTGGGCGCAAGGAAACAACCTCCTCCAGAGAGCTATTAGTGCAAGGCCTATCTCCACCTATAGGTCATACTTCATTATAAATTGAGAAAACACAAAGGAATTTATAGACCCACCCTTCACCGTGGAATGTGGAATCTGAAGAATACTGTTCTTCAGATTTGCCTTTACATTCTCCACTCTCTAACACCTTCAATCTATCATCCAAATGAGGAAAGAAAAGTTAAAATAGTACCTTAACAGGTCCAAAAAGGGGGTGAAACTTCAAAGTCAGCTCCAAAATTGACTCTGAAGAGGCCTCCAAAGGGATCAATCATGCCCTTTAGGAACATCCCTTTGGATACATGCCCACAGGCACATATCTGCGGGCTATGTTTGGCAGCAGGCCTCTGAATATTAAAAACAAGACCCTGGTGCAAGTAATAATATCATAGGTATGCAGACCAGTACAGGAGCCCCCCAAAGGTCTTCCTTGCAGCTGTAGATAAGTGTCATAACACCTACCCGTAGGCATGGATTGAGTCTACTTATTTCACCGCCCACCCGTAAGTGTAGGTTGAGTCTCTGCTTATCACACTACCCACTGTATGCATGAGCCATGTCTCTTGTGGATGTTCCCTGGGGAAGGTCTCCCTACAGGTTCCACTTCCTTGGTTCAAGCTCTCACAAATATTCAAATCAAAAATCAATACAACTCAATCATCAGCAAAAATCCAAAATATGTAGTGTCTTTAAGACCCAAAAGAAAAAGTGTTTACAACAACTGATTTTTTGGCTCAAACAAATTGAAAATAAAGATTCTCAAGTTAGAGCCTGGCCTTGGCCTGCCCACTCACCACCACCCACATAGCTTAATTTATTGCTACAACCACCCAGTGACAGGAAAAACACTATAATTTAGGTTTATTAAAAATATATTCAAAATTAGTAACCTGTGGGGAATAAAAATACACAACAAAACAAACCGCACAGGTTAAAAAAAGTATACAAGAAAGTATCTTCTATCAAGTGTTGCAGACTTCAGACCCAGCTTTCCCCTCACTTCCCTATGCTCTACCCTACAACTCAGTTGGAGGGCCATCGTGATCCATTGCTTCTTTTGGTAGTACATAGGAGCCAACTTTTCAAAATGATTGGGGGTGCTAAACCCAATAGAAATTACTCTTCCCAAGACACAGTCAAAGCATTTATTCAATACTGGGGGTGCTCAAGCACCCACAGAACCCACAGAGCTGGCTTCTATGTGGTAGTACCAGAGCACCTGCCGCTAAATGTTAGGTGATTTCCCTGTTCTAGCTGTTTCCTTGAGAATTGATCTTGTGGTTCACAGGCCCAGTTAGTTCTGTCTTCCCCTTCCAGGACTGAAGCTGGTTCTTTGGTGTCAGTTCCTGCCTCCACCTTTTACTCCCGATCCTGAGTTTTCCTATAGGACAGGACACAGGACACAATAAGACTCAAGCTGTCCTCTCCCTGGAACTCCGAGGCAGGCCTTTAAATTTAAGCAGAAGGCCTAGGCGTGTCAGTCAATTTTTCCTTTTCCTCTGTTTTCCAAGAAAGTGTTTCATCAACTATGCAAGAGCAGATGTAAAAGATCATTCTATAAGCTTGCACCCAAATGTAGACACCTAGGTTACAATAGTGGCGCTTAAGCACATGATTGGCACCAATAATTGACATTTACGCTATTCTATAAACAATGCACCTAAATCACTTAGGGGCCCTTTTATGAAGCAGCAGAAAGCACTATGTATGCTTACCACTCACTAAAAGGGAAGTACCGCAAGTCTATCGCAACAGCCTGGCTGTAGTTCCCTCCTCTAGCGCACACCATATCCAGCGCTGCAAAACTATTTCAATTTTTGTAGCACCGGTGTGTACCCGGCGGTAATTGGGCAGTGCCGTACGCTGCCAGGTTACAACTGGGTTAGTAAGGGAGCCCTTATCGCCACCTCAATGGGTAGTAGTAAGTGCTCCCCCCCCAAAGTGGCCGCGTGGCAAGTGGACCATTTGCTGCACGACCATTTCTTTAAGAAAAGGGAAACTTGCCTTTTACCCACTGCAGTAAAAGGGGGCCTTGGCGTGCGTCAAAAACACATGCCAAAGCCAGTGCAGGTCCCCTTTTGCCTCAGCTTCATAAATGGATCCCTTAGGGATTCTTTTGCAAAGCCACGCTAGTGATTTCTGTGTGATAAATGAGAGGAAGCCCATTCAATTCCTCATTTGCCGCTTGGGAATCACTAGCGTGGCTTTGTAAAAGAAACCCTTAATGCACAATTGTAAGGATGCGCACTCAGGGACAGTGCACGAGCATGTCATAGATGTGTCGCCAGGCAATGCACACAACTTAGAAGGTTGCAAGTGACATGACCACATCACACCAATTTTGCAAAAACTTCATTGGCTACCAGTACAATACAGGGCTAAATTTAAAACTCTATGTCTGATCTTCAAGGCCCTGAAAGGAAATGTTCCCGAGTATCTGAAGAATAGGATGATCCTCCACACACCGCCAAGGACACTAAGGTCCTCCCAAGGACTTTCACTAACTACACCCTCTCCAAAAGACATTACACGATGTGATACCCGCAAGCGAGCCTTCAGAGTAGCCCCCCACACTCTGGAATGCATTGCCTGAAAGGCTCCGCTTAACACAAGACTACCTCTACTTCAGGAAGCAGGTGAAAGTTTGGCTCTTCAACCAGACCTTTAACAGAAGAAGTAACTAACTTGTTAGTCGCACTCACACACACAAGGATAGACTCGGGCTGCACATACTGCAGCAGGACATGTTTATCCACTCCTACCCTAGCTGAGATAATATTTAACCATCTCTCTGACCTCACGTGCAACTTTCTTCAAATCAATCACCTTACTTTCTAATTCTTCCTACTTTCTTACTCATCTATATGTTAGAACTTTGCCTTACCCCTCACTACCAATTATAATGTTCTAGTACATATTGTGTTGTCATTGCAAGTAGTATACCATGCCATACTTTGTATTGTTGTTCGAATATTTTTACTGCTCTAATTGCCTCCTGCTCATGTTTGATCTATTCTTACTGTACACCGCCTTGAGTGAATTCCTTGAAAAAGGCAGTAAATAAATCCTAATAAAATAAACTTATAAAATACTATCAGTTACATTGCATGGCACACTTAGGCACACCCACCTATGCCAGTCATTGACCTGCAGTAAGAGGGCATACCTTACTTTTGGCACACAAATGCAGCTTGGCACTAGTATTCTATAAGAGTATTTCTCAAGTCTGGTCCTGGAGTAACCCCTTGCCAGTCAGGTTTTCAGAATATGCACATGAAAGAGATTTGCATATAATAGAGGCAGTATATGTAAATCAATTTCATGCAAATTAATCCTGAAAACCTGACTGGCAAAAGGTACTGCAGGACTTGGAAAACACAGTCAAATAACAGGTTAGGTGTACCTTAAGTTGTCATTAAATTGGCACATAGGGGTAAATTCTATACATGGCGCTGAAAAAAGCACTATTCTATAAGCTGTGCTTAAAGTTAGGCACGGTTTATAGAATAGTGCTTAGGCCTGGAACTTGCACCTAACTTTAGGCGTGGCTATTTGCACCACCTTCAACCTTGACACATTCATGAAGTCTTCAGCACCACTGAGCTGTTGGCTCAATGAGTTCTGGGGTTTCATTAATTAAAAGCTCAACTACTTTGCGAGCTCGGTGTGCTGGAGCTCCATCCTGTTGAAAAATAATGTACTCAGAAAGGTCTCAAATGTCAGGCAGAGGTTTCTGCTGCAGGAGGACATTTTGGGGTTATTTGGAAAAATGTTGTAGGTCCCATTTTTCCAGACACCGTGTATAATGTTCACATGCCACTATGGAATAGGCTTTCACTGCCAGCACCAGGGTGCCAATTTGGAGGTGCTCATTTATAAAATTGTCCCCTAAAAGGTTAACATACCTTTGTGACTTCATGTTTTCATCCCTCCACAACTGACTTAGGGGCTCTTTGACTAAGCCACTTTAGGCGCTAATGCACACCTAGCGCAGCTGAAATGGAATACCGCGGGACATGCTCAGGCATCCTGTGGTAAGTACCATTTCAGCCTGTGCTAATCCATGCACTAAAAGGTTTTTTTTTAATTTTTTGGGGAGGGGGTGTGTCGGGGGGGATGTTCCTACATTAATTAGTTAGTGCATCTACATTGCCGCAAGTAACTGGTTGGCGAAGGATTATCACAAGAGCCCTTGGGTGGCAGTAGGTGCTCACGTGGTAATTTTTATTAATGGTGACGCTAATGGTAACATTAGCATGAGGATATTCAACAAGCATGACAACATATGATATATAATTTAAGAGCACACACATTGGGACAGAGATTAAATTGCTATGTATGAGTGACCACTTAAGCTGAAGCATTAAAATATTTCAAAGGAAGTTTTTGACCAGTGATCGAAACTGTGAGCTGTGTAAGAAAAAATGGCTGTAGCCTTATGTAGGACCAGCAATTATATTGTCAAGTGACAATCAGACGATCACAGGCAGCTGAGGTCTTTTTTCCTCCATTTTTTGCTCCTCAAACACACACACACACACACACACACACACTTATTTATTTATGTATTTATTTAAGGGTTTTTTTTGGACTTGGAAGAAGTGAAATACTTGTTCCATTATTTGTTGTTTTAACATTAGCACACGGCCATTAATACGAAAAATGGAAAATCAACCATTTTATGGCTGCAGCAAAAATGGCCTTAGCACATGGGAAGAACTCATTCAAGGGTGTGCTAAGCCCACTTTTTGCTTCACCTCATTAAAGGGCCCCTTAGTCTAATCATTGCAGTGACAGTCCTTAGGTCAGGCCAAGCATCAACACTCCTTCCAGAACCCTGCAGTCATGGCTCCTAAACCCAGGGCTTTTTTTGAGGGGGTACTTGGGGGTACTTGAGTACTGGCACCTTTTCCATTGTCTGCTAAAATTGACCCATGGTCCCCAAGTTTTAATGAAACAGCGCTGGCTCTACACACCAATTCTGCCTTGTCATAGATTCCGTGACTGGTTGCAGGGGGCCTGGCTATTGTGGGGTGGGTCCCTCAGTGATCACCCCACCCCTGAAGGGTGGCCTGGCATTTCAGTACCGGCACCTTTTTCACTAGAAAAAACGCACTGCCTAAACCTGACCATTAGGTGTCAATAGTGTGCAATGACTGGGACTTCCTTGCTCTAGGGACTGTGACTGATGCCTGAGGGAAAGACCTGATCCAGGAATCAAATCCAGGTCCTCTGCATGACATCTGTTATAGTACTCACAGAATAATTATATAGTCACCAATCCGTGCTCAGAGCTTGAAAAGAAATACTGCCATTAGCAACAAAATACCACAGAGCAAGTGAAAAGACATTTATACTAATCACAGATATAAGAGTGAACTCCAGTAGTACCAGATCACAGAAGAGCATCACTAAAAGCAGCAGCATATGAGGGGGGTTATAAATGTACATTCCCAGCAAAGAGCAGCTGCAAGAACCATTATGTAAATAACTGCTGCTACTGGGGTACCTGCTGTTTCTCCCTGAGGGTCCCATCACTGCCCAGGTTAGACATCTGCTGTGCTAGACTCTGCAAAGTATATGGCTTTATTTTCTGAAGCGAATAATTATTAGAGGGGTTTTACATTTATCTGTCCCTTTGCTGCAAAGAATCTACCTTATCTCCTTCACATATATGGCCTCCTTTCACTGCTTTGGACTGTGCTGTCTCTCCCTTAGGAGAGCTGAGACTGCTTGATACAGGATACTGGCTCTGTTGTGTCAAAGCAGCTGTGACACCAAAGCAGGAAAAGGTTCTTCATTATCATTGGGCCACAGAGACAGAGAAAGAAAGAAGCCACGTTTTCTCTTCCTCTTCTCACGTCTGTCTGGGAAACTGCTTAAACCCCGGGAGGCTCCCGCTCCTGACCTGTCAGCACCATTTTAGAAAGAGGATGTCAGGATACCATCCCATCCCGTATGTGCGGGCATATATACATAGTCAGGCATATGGTACATGAGAAGGACATTCCTCGGATATCAGCCTCCTCTGCCTGTGCAGCTGCAGGGAAACAAACACTAGTGGTTGACAGGGCCGCTGGCCCAGTCATGTTTTGGAGCAGGCTCAGTGCCGAGTGGGTTAGGCTTCCGCTAAACACAGCAGCAGCCGCCGCACGCTAATCGACTTCCATCGATGGTGGCTAAGCAAATACAGTTTTCAACAATAATGCTTCCCATGAATAAAATAAATATCAGGGACAATATCGTTTTTCACTGCTGTTGAGTTACACAAAAATAAGGTTTACTAGTACCATTGTCTAATATAGTCACAGACAGCTTACCAAAGTTTGATGGTATGGTTCCTGAAAAGTTGTAGCTGGGTTTCTCTTTAATTTACTTACATTTATTGGTTTTATTTAAAACATTTCTATGCTGCTTTTCTCTTCAAATTAAGGCAGTTTGCACAAAAAACATTCAGGGGTCAATATTCAAAGCGATTTAACTGGCAAGAAATGGATCAGGGCTAACCATTCATTTTCAGTGGCACTTAACCAGTGTGGATGAAATTCAATAAATGGCAGCAGTGTACCGAGGGTGGGACAGTGGTGGCGGTCCACCCCAGGTGCACTCTGCAGGAGGGGTGCAGGGAGCAGCTGCGCAGATGTCGGCTTCTCCAGTTCACTGCTCCCTCTGATGTTACTTCCTGTTCCGGGGCACAGTGAGCAGGGAACCGGCAGAGCCGACAGCTGCATAGCTGCTCCCAGCACCCCAGGAGGTAACAACAATGCACCTGGGAGGGGTTGGAGGTAATATGCTGGGGGGAATGATGCTGCACCTGGGGTGTGTCGATGCTGCACCCACGGGGGGGGGGGGGTGCGCAACTGCGATCCACCCCGGGTGGCAGCCAACCAAGGAACGCCACTGATAAATGATGCCTAAAAAATCATTGCCGGAAAAAATTACATTTAGCGATATTCTATAAACGATGTATAAAGTTAGCCACCATTTATAGAATAGAGCTTAGCACCAGGAACCATAACTACTTTTAGAGGTGGCCATTTACACCAATGAAACCCATGCCTAAATTAGGTGTGGATCCCCTCTATTCTATTACAGCACTCATACATTGTAGGAATGCCCCCGATCCGCCCATAACCCTCCCTTGGCCCCACCCCCTTTTTGGAGCCATGCATAAAATTTACATGTGGATCCAACCAAGTAAATGTATATCTGAAAATTTTAATTAATGCCAATTAGCACTGATAATTAATAGAGCCCAATTATTGGTGCTAATTGGCTCATTATTCAATTAAATTGGGCACACAAACTGGACAATTTTTAGCACCATTTATAGAATTCAGCAATTAGTGCCACTGAAAATCTCCGGTTAGCGCCTAACTCAAAACTGGCTATTTTGGAGGCATTCCAGGGGTGGAGTCAGCACTTGGCTGGTTAAGTGCCAATATTCAGCACTTAACTGGCCAAAGTATCTGCATAAATGGAACCACATCTTTAGGCGATTTGCCATAGGCAGTTAAGGGGCCCTTTTACTAAGCCGCGATAGGCTCTATGCACGTGCAGTGCGTGCCCAATTAAGACTACCACCAGGCCAGTGCACCCTCCTGGCGGTAATTTCAGATTTGGCGCATGTCCATAATGCATGGATGAATTATTTATTTCCTCCTACATGTGCCAGTTCTGGCAATAATCGGCACTTGGCACACGCCGACCGGTCATCACACGTGTAGTGCGTGAGCCTTTACTGGTAGATCAATGGGTGGCATTAAGGGCTCAGGCCGATTTTGGGTGGGCTGGTTTCATTTTTACCACAGGCCCTTTTCCCGTCCCATTTTTAAAAAGCCCTTTTTTGTAGGTGCAGTAAAAACTGGCCCAGCACACGCCCTACACTACCACAGGTCATTTTTTACTGCAGCTTAGTAAAAGGGCCCCAAAGTGCTGAAAATCGCTCTTAAGCAGTTATGGTTTATCCAGCTCCGTAAACCTGGAAATTTTATTGCCGGAACCCAGACATGGCCCAGCATTGAATTTCTGGGTATAACACCAGCAGAGGTCAGCAAAACGCTGAGCACTGTCGGCTGACTATAGACACCTCAATATTCAAATACAATAGGAATCAATAGCTCTTTTCAAACTAATGATCATCACAGCTATTTCAATCTAAAAATCAAGGTTCAAGAATGTAAAAATCTGGTAATTTATGTAATCTGAGATAGCCAAGTCTTCAAACTTCACCTAAAAATGATTACTAAATCCTCCATCCTGGTTGCACAAGGAATTAGGTACACTACCTTTTCATTACAAATAGATAAACAAACAAACATTAAAAGCAGAAAAAATAAAATTACAGAACATATATCATATATAAAATCAAACAGAATATGTACAAACATTACATTAGAAGCTGTTATATCTAACAAGATCAAAAAATAATAGCTGCCCCTTCCAAATCAAATCAGTATTGCAAATTTCTACAGCAGAGGGCTGCATAAACTTTTAACTACCCATGAATTAAAATTGTTCATATATTTTTTATTTTTATTTTTGTTACATTTGTACCCCGCACTTTCCCACTCATGGCAGGCTCAATGCGGCTTACATATACAGGTACTTATTTGTACCTGGGGCAATGGAGGGTTAAGTGACTTGCCCAGAGTCTTCTTTCAGGAGAGTGTTTGATGTAATGTTAAAATTCGGACAACATTTTGGCCCTATTTACTAACTCATAGGATGCAATAATGATGTTATCACATGCTAAGCATTAATAAATAGGAGCCTTTATGTATGATTTGACACTGACACACAGCAATTCAATATTACTAGGTTTTGATGTCTCCACATTGAGATTGGCATCCTGGCTTCCATGTTACAGAAAAGTAAAGGGTCGTGGGTTTCATATACTGCCTTTCTGTGGTACAACCAAAGTGGTTTACATTTATTATATGTAGATATTTCCCTTGTCCTTAGTGGGCTCACAACCTAAGTTTTTGTACCTGGGGCAATGGAGGGTTAAGTGATCTGCCCAGGATCAAAAGGAACCACAGTGGGAATTAAACCAAGTTCTCCAAGTTCTCAGCCCACTGCACTAACCATTAGGCTCCTCCTCCACTCTGTTGTTCTTAATTGCATGGCTATGGGACTGGCCTGAAATCCTTCACACAGTTAGATATTTCTCCTAGAATGACTTTGTTGAATCTAACCCCCTCCCCCCTCTCCCCAGGATGGCGTGTTCCAAGGCAGCAAGAGAGGAAGCATATGGAGGCACTGACATCAGTTTTGCACCCAGAATTAAGACAATGGCACTGTTGCTTTGACCTGATGATTAGTCTAGTCTCTCAGACAAGGTGGCTAAGAATCAATCACAATGCTTTTGAGTGCAATTGCTGAACTGTACAAGGAAAATGAAAAAGTCTTAGAATACAGCTATGTCAAAAATCCAAGGCTGGAAGAGTTACAACATTAGAGAGGAGAGAAAAGCTAGATAGAGAATGGATGAGGAAAAACAAAGGAGAGAAAGACTGAAGAGGACTTCTAATTCTTGTCCCTTTCTCTATTCTCATGTTCCATTCATTGATTGGAATGCAGTTTTCACTTGGTTGCACATGTTAACTTCTAATTATATGCACTCATACACATCACTAGAAATAAGTGTTTGAGAAAATTTGATTGCATAACTATTTAGAAGTTATCAGTGTGTTAATCATAGCGTATTTCACAATACAAAGGCCATATTTTCAAGAGCATGATCGATTTTATTTCCTTAGGGCGTCCTTTTGATCTACTCTTCAAAACTATATTTCAATTAAAATTGAATTATTAAAAAAAACTGTGCCTCAGTAGCTTTAATTAAAGAGAAAGTAGAATGAGAATGATTTCTTTTTATGGGACACAAGCACAATATTTTTCTAAAGATTTCCTGTGGAAGATATGTATAAAAACTTCAAAACACAGTCCAGTCTCTCTATGGGTAGAAGTATAGTTATTTTTATCCACTGTAAAAAGTACATATGTATGCAGTTTGGTGGGGAAGGAGGTCAGAGAGTAAGTCTATGCTTGTAAACACTTTTAATAGACATTCAAACAAATATTTGTCATAATGACATCATGCTTATTTATATATATATATATATATATATATATACTAGTAAAAAAGGCCCGTTTCTGTAGGCAAGGAAATAGGCCTTAAGCAGGCAATTCCCCCCCCCCCGTGCTACGGCCCCCTCGAACCCCCCCCCCTTCTGCGAACCTGTCGTTCCCCCCCCGTGCCAGTGAAAACTGCCGCTACCGCCGCCGTTGTTGTGCTACCTTCCCTTCCCGTAGGTTCTTCAATCATCTTCTTAGAAAGTTTAACTCCGTGCGTCTGCGCACGGAGTTAAACTTTCTAAGAAGATGATTGAAGAACCTACGGGAAGGGAAGGTAGCACAACAACGGCGGCGGCGGTGGCGGCAGTTTTCGGCGTTCCAGGGGGGGATCGACAGGTTCGCGGGAGGGGGTGGGTTTCGAGGGGGCCATAGCACGGGGGGGGGGGGTGACAGCTGATTCCGAGGCAGTAGGAGGAGTAGGGAAACACGCTTGCCTTGGAATCAGCTGTGTTGACGTCAGTGACATCCGCGCGTGTCTGCCTCGCACACCACTTGCAGCCAGGGAGCCACGGTCCCAAGCATAGAACGTTGGAGGTGAGAATTATTATATAGGATATATGTAGAATAAGAGAAAATACATAATAGGGTCAATTTTCAAAGACTTAGCTGGCAGCAATGCAGGTAAAATTGGGGGTTATGGAAGTACAATGGTTGCAGTGGTCATTTTCTTTAGAAAAATGTTACAGATCAGAGCCAGCTTTAAATTCCACCTTCCACTCCAGCTATAAAGGGGGAAGGGAAGAAAGTTCAAAAAGATAGCAGGTCAGTGGTCTGGAATGACCAGTTGATGGTAACTTTCTAACAAGTTGAATTCACCTCAGTCTACCTGGCTTAAAAGTATGTGCATACTGGGGCATAATTTGGGTGACAACTTTCTGTTCCCATTGGAGGTGACTTCAAATATGCATGTGATTTTTATCTACATAAACATCCAGCTTCAAACACAAACTGTGTGGGTAGTTTGCATTGAACGTCAAGTTGGTTTGTGAAGTATGTGTGCATTTTGTCACCTTAGGCAGCTCATTGAAATTTTACCTCAGTATTTGTCATGAGAGGTTCTATTATCACATTCCATGGCTCTGCCTCGAAAGCAGCTAGCTTTAAGACAGGGTTATTGATGCAAGAAAGTATTATTCCAGATTCATGGGAAATAATCTTTTCCACAGTGAACATGGAACACTTCTTTGATTGGTGGGTCCAGCTCTACTCACAGCTCCATGCCCAAGCTGTCACCACTGATTTTATATTTTACACTTACACCTGGATTCTATAGAGGTCACCCAAAGTTGTGCATGCAAATTTGGGTACACAGGACAAATGCGCATGCAAATTAATGAATTAACAAGGTGTCAGCATTCATAATTGGTGTTAATTGGCATCAGTTTGGATTTACACATGCATCTGGCCTTGTCACTATTCTATAACATCCGAGCCTAAATTTTATAGTGCAACTTAAAAGGGGGTGTGGCTATAGGAAGGTTGGGAGCATTCCCAGAAATTAGACGTGATGTTATAGAATACTTAGAATTGTGCTCCTAGCTGCCATCCGTTGGGCGCGAGGATTTACACCAGATTTCAGCAGGAGTAAATCCTTGTACCCAAAGTTGGACACGGAAATCTACTTGAAGCACTATTCTATAAAGGTTGCTTAATGCTAAGCAACCATTATAGAGCTGGCACATAGCGTAGATCTTAACACAGCCTAACTCTTTCAATTAAAGGTCATTATATTCCACTTTTCTGAATGACATTACGTTATATAACACAACCTGCAAGAATAATACCAGGACTCAAAAATCTAAACATCCCCCAACAAAAATGATGGCAGCACAGCCATCCCACCCAAAGCTGAAGATGTTACCCTGGTTTTGAACTTGTATCCAAAAGTAATGTGGATTTGTAGTCCCAAAATCTGCCCATTAAATTAAGTGCTACAGGTTCCATCATGCATCAGGATAGGGTTATTAGAAATCCAGGACCTGGCCTGAAATCTCCTTCCTGGAATGAGGTAACATGGCAGTTCTGCCCATCCTTTGTGCAACTCAACCTCTACTCCCTCGCTTTCTCCTCCTGCCTTTTCCTCCAGCCTCCAGGTCTTCTCCCCCCCCCCCCCCCCCAAGTGCTCTCTCCTCCAGCAGCCCAGGCCTCCCCCAAGCTTTCTTCTCCTGCCTTCTCCTTTGGCCCCCAGGCTCCTCTTGTGCTCACCTTCAGCCCCCAGATCTTCCCCCATGCCCTCTCCATCTGCTTTTTCCACCCCTTCCTCCTGCTACTGACCTTCAAAGGGGACAACAATGAAGGCAGAGAGCTGAGCAGCTGCCAGGTATTAGCTATCTTCACTGGGGGCAGGCAGCTCCAGCTATAAGTGCTCTGACCTGGTCAATATCACTGGCAACCCCTGTGGCAGCAGAGAGGCAGGAGGGAGCTCTAAGTGGTAATCCGTGGGAGGTGATGCCCAAGGAGTAGTATACACATGGCAATCAGTATGTATAGTGTGAGTTGGGAGGACTTCAGAGCTAGGCTCAAAAATTTAGAGGAGGTATGGTCCCGGTTTCTCACCCTGTTTACATAATTACATACCCTCTGAGGTAGGTGTTAACTTTTAGGTTTTAGGAGGCATGCATGTGTATGTAAAATTGGAAACTATGCTATTTCATGTGCCCTGCTAAAGCCTAATTTGCATATCACTTTCTCTAATTGTTGTCATGCTGGGGACTAGTTTACCACGTATACTAAGCTATATATGCATTGCACTAAGCTTTAGTATACAGGTCACTTTGAGTAACCCTTAGGGGCCAGGAAGGCAGTATGAAAATATAAATACTCTTGAATCACTGAGTTAAATCGCATGCTGGAAAAATAATGGTAATAACTCAGAAGATCATTGTGCTACACCTTCTTATAATATTTTTGTTAATGATAAACAAGAAAAAAACCTGGATATGAATTCAAGATGATCCTTGCTGTAATCATTTTAGCAAAATTGACAGCCATGTATAGTAAAATACTAGGAAAGAGAACAAACTTGGAAAACTTTTAAGGCACAAAATGTATGCATAAATCTATCTAGTTACCCATGAAACTCAGTATTTAAAGCAATGCAAATAAGAAAAACAGCACTAGGGGAATGCAGAGGTAAAGCTTTTGTTTCAGTTTGCCTTTTGGGGTTACTTTTTTGGTTTTGTTTCATTTTGTTTCATTATTGTACATGGGTAAATTTATTTGTTTTCATGTGAAATCATATTTATATGCATAAAATCAAGTTTGTTCATGTAAATATGACTTTGTTTGTTTGTTTATTACATTTGTACCCCGCGCTTTCCCACATATTGCAGGCTCAATGCGGCTTACAGAGTAAATACAATTACAAAGTTTAGAGGAGAAATTACAAGTTGTAGTAAACGTAGTAGTTGTGAGGTTTGAGAAAATGTGAGTTAATATAGATCCAAGCAAGGATGGGATAACAAAAGGAAAAGAGATAGGGAAGGGAAGGGAGTAGGAAGGATGGTAAGGAAAGATAAAGGGAAGTGTATAAGGAGATTGACTTTATTGGGCCAGATTCTATATATGGTGCCTAAAAAATCTGTGTGGTAAAGATTTCTGCCTAAGCGTATTCTACAAGCATCACCTAGATTTAGGCACAGTATATAGAATATGCTTAGTTGGAAATCCTAATGCCTAAAACTATAAGTGTCCATTTAGGCCAATGAAAACGTGGCCTAAATCCCTGTGCATAGATTTACACGCACTGGGCCATATTCTGTAACTGAGTACGTAAATTTTGGAATGCCCACAAACAGTGGCATAGCTATGGGGGGGGCCATGGGGGTCTGGGCCCCCCAATTTGGCTCTGAGGCCCCTAGTTTGGATGGTGGGGGTCCCCAACCCCTACCAGCTGAAACATTTGTCCCACACTGGTCGTGTCACATTGCCTACTCTGCTCTTCTCAGTCATGCCGTGCACGCACATTTTAGTGGAACTGAGCACGTGTGACATTTTGCGCATTCTCAGTTTCATTAAAATGAGTGTGCATGGCGTGACTGAGAACACAGAAGGGCAAGCAATGCGAGCCCAGTGCAGGACAAATGCTTCAGCTGGTGGGGGTTGGGGACCCCCACCAGCCAAGGTACTATCGTGCAGCGGCGACGGCGGCGGGGAGGTAGGCTAAAATGTACATGCCCCCAGTTTGGGCTCTGGCCCCCTCCCATCGAGGTCTGGCTATGCCCTTACCCACAAAATGCCCATAGCCATGCCTCATTTGAAGAGCGCACATTAGAATTTAGGTGCAGTTCATTACAGAATACACTTAGCAAGATGTGCACATAAATTCTAATTATTGCCAATTAGTGCTCATTATTGCTTGCTAAATGCTGTTATCAATGCTGATTAGCTTGTTAAGTCAATTAAGTTATGTGTATTGTTATAGAATACACATAGATTTTGGCGCGGATCTCTAGGCGCACTATATAGAATCCAGGGATATATGCATAAAATTGTATAAATGCAAGGAAATGAAGTGAAACTGAAATGGAGTGCAAATCCCTAAATAGCGCCAAAGGCTTTACAGATGGGGAAGTGACTGGGATCAAGAGTAATTCCATTACAGATTTGTGTGAGCTCAGCAGAATAGGTGGAACTCTGCATTCATTTGATCAAAATAAATGCACAGATACTCTATTTCACTGTTAATTGTCTCTTAAACTTAAATATAACTATGTTTTGCTTTGTGGTCCTTATTTGGAAGGGGGATTTGATAAAAATTTGGTAATATGTTAACGGACAATTCAGGTGTAATTGTAAAAATTAGAGGTATTGCTTGAATGGGTATGTTATGTTTCTATGAACTGCAGTGCACTCCATTTAAGTGCACGTCGGATAAGCGCATGCTCTGTTTAACTGCATGCCGTATTTCGGTCCCATTTTTGGTGCCATCAATTTCTGTGGGGACAAACTTCAGTTTAGCGCACCACTGATAAATGCAAGGTTCGCTTATATGCATGGTTTAAGACCGCTCCTCTGCAGGAAAGACTCCGCATAAGTGCACGCACGGAATATGGAAGCCGATTGGCGCGTAACAAAGGGGCGGTAAATTTGAACTCTCATTGGTTAACTGTCACAGGCAGAAAAAGCGAAAGAATGTTGTTAGAGTGTACACGAGTTGTCATCGTTGCGCAACTGTAAGGCTTTAACACTGGATGAACGAATAGAAGTTCTTAAAAAATTAGAAAACAAACAAAGTCAAGCATCTATTGCTAAAGAATATGGTGTCAATCCCAGTCAAATTTCATGTATCTTGAAGCAGAAAGACCAGCTTCTGGAAGACTGGCAAAACAATAGAAATCCACACCGGAAACGTAAACGGGCGGGAAAAGCTGAGAATGTAGAAGATGCTCTTCTTCGGTGGTTTTCTCAAGTCATGAGCAGACAGTTTCCTGTCAGTGGTCCACTGCTTATGGAGAGAGCTAAACAGCTAGCTGAAAGTCTTGGACTAACTGAATTCAAAGCCACTGTTGGATGGTTGGAAAGATGGAAGGAGTGGAGGAGTGGCCTAGTGGTTAGGGTGGTGGACTCTGGTCCTGAGGAACTGAGTTCAGTTCCCGCTTCAGGCACAGCTCCTTGTGACTCTGGGCAAGTCACTTAACCCTCCATTGCCCCAGGTACAAATAAGTACCTGTATATGTAAGCCGCATTGAGCCTGCCATGAGTGGGAAAGCGCGGGGTACAAATGTAACTAAAATAAAAAAATAAAATGAAAACATAAAATTCAAGAAACAGCATGGTGAAAAACAAGACGCTGATGACTTTGGTGCTAAAAATTGGGTTGTTTCAGTTCTTCCAACCAACTTGAACGAGTTTGCACCTCGTGATATTTTCAATGCTGACAAAAACGGTCTCTACTGGCGAGCGATTCCTGATGGAACACTTTCATTCAAACAAGCCGAAACTACAGGAAGTAAAACGTTGAAGGACTGACTGACGATCCTCCTTTGCTGCAATATTTATTTTATTTATTATTTTTATTTGTTACATTTGTATCCCACATTTTCCCACCTATTTGTAGGCTCAATGTGGCTTACATAGTACCGGAGAGGCGTTTGCAGACTCCGGTGTGAACAAATAGAATTTGATGTTGTGGTAAGATAAAGTTCATGTGGCAGAGCCACATTAGGAATCGTAGAGCAGAAGAGTTGTATTATGCTCATTACATGCTTTAGTTTTCTTGTGTAGCCGAGATCAGGCATTTAAGTTGGCTCAGTAGGGTATGCCTTTTTAAACAGGGTGGTTTTTAGTATTTTCCGGAAGTTTAGGTGGTTGTACGTCGTTTTCAAGGCTTTTGGTAGCACGTTCCACAGTTGTGTGCTAATGTAGGAAAAGCTGGGTGCGTAGATAGATTTGTATTTGCATTTAAGGATGGGAGTGAGAAGTTGGAACCACTCATCATTGGAAAGAGCAAACAGCCCCGTTGCTTCAAGAATGTTAAGAGACTTCCTGTGTCATACGAGGCTAATGCAAATTCATGAATGACTGGGGAAATTTGGAAGCAGTGGCTGTTAGACACTAGAATGTGGGCACAAAAGCGTCAGATTTTGTTGCTTTGTGATAATTGTGCTGCACACAGTGATGATGTCAGGCTGTCTAACGTCAAGGTGGTCTTCCTGGCACCAAAAACTACCTCTCTGATCCAACCTATGGATCAGGGCATAATAGCCAATCCAAACAACATTATCGGGCTCTTGTGCTACGTCGTCTGATGAGCGTTATGGATGACCAGACTGGCAAGGATAAACGTGCTCTTGAACTGGCTCGTAATCTATCACTGTTGGATTCCCTACATATGCAGAAAGAAGCCTGGAATCATGTTATACAGGCAACCATTGTGAACTGCTACAAGCGGGCAAGCTTTGTTAGGGATGTGGAGAGGGACGAAACAGATGCAGCTGTTGCAAACGTATCAGATGAACAGGCTATTGACATCCCAGCCGGTGTTACTGAAGAGGAGTTTCATCACTACGTAGCTGTTGATTACGATCTACAAACAGCTGACGACAGCACTGATGTGGAGATGCACCTACACGCAGGCAACGGCTGATGATGAAACAGTTGATGAAATGAGCAGTGAGGCACATGCTGACGAAATTCAACAACCTCCACCTGTCACTTTTGCAAGAGCGCTGGAAAGTCTCAACACCGTGCAGGCCTATCTGGAGGCCACTGGATGACAGTGCTATGACAGTTTTTACCATCTGGCAGCCATAGTCTATGGAACTCACAGACACAAGAGTGTGCAGAGGACTATGACTGATTACTTCAAGTAAGCCTAATGTCAGTTAACGGAGACTGTGTAACGTCAGTTAACAGAGACTGTATACTGTACGTATAATAAACAGTACTGTACATATGTTTATCAGATATCAAGCTTCTTTGGGTCACAACAGTTAAGTGCACACTCCGGTTAACTGCATATATTTCTTTGGTCCCAGACCCTTGCACTTAAGCGGATTGCACTGTATATAGTTTTCTTTGTGGTTTTAAATGTTAGAGAATGTTGTATAATGAGATGCATGTATTTTTGATATACCAATAAAAAGATTTAATAATTAAAAATGGTAATATTCTCCTTTGGACAGAGCATGTATTATTCTAATGCCCCGTGTGGTTTAAAGACTCCGGCTGAAAATTATGATTGCTGATAACAGTTTTCCAATGTAAAAAGCCAGAGCTGTAGAAGATGATGCTCATGATGATTCTATCAAAACCAGACATCAGACAATAAAAAGGCATTATTGAATTATATTAGCTCCTAAAAGAATCATCCTAAGTGGCAATATAATTCTACTGTACAGTAATGGAATATGTAAAGAAAATGATTTTTCGTCAGTAAGCAGAGCAGATATCAATCCCTGAGGTTAAGTCTGGCTGGTTCTCACTCTTGCCTCCAGAGACCTGCTCTGAGTAATATTCAGGACTGGCAGTATAGCTTAATAGGCAAAGCCTTGACCTGAGTCCAGCAGCTAATGTGTGGTAAGACTTCAAGACTACAGACTATTCCCAGCCAACTTGAAAGAACATGAGCTATTGTGCCAAGGAAGAATAAGCAAACACTGTACCTACCCGCTGTGCAAAAGTAACAGATGGCTATTCTTCCACCAAATATCGAGTCAAGTGTGCAAAGACTTACACAACCCTTTTTTGTTTCTCGTTCCTATTTATTTCTTTAACATTCCTATAATTGTTCTTCCACATTGAACGTGTGGACTATTGTGTGTAGACCAGTGGAAAAACCTCCTACTTTAATAATGTGAAAAATGTACAAGGATGTGATGAATTTTTCTAGGCAGTATCCCACCGATTCTATAAGTGACGCCCAGATTTGTGCATGATCCTGAGATGTGCGTGCAACTTAATTGGATAATAAGCCATTAATTAGCAATAATTGGCTGTTAACAACCAAGTATTGATGTTAATTGGCACCAATTAGGATTTGCACATGCGTCTTCTTTTTGCTTCTCTTTGCTTCATGTAAATTTCTCATTCATAATAGATTTTCTAAATGTTAAACATTCATAGCTAACCCAGTATGTTTATGATATTGTATTGTATAACTGGAGTCTTACAAAAATTACTTTCTAGCAGAAACTTCATTTGATGTACTGAATTTAACACAGATAATTCAGGAAGAAGAGATGGGCACCAGCAACTCTAACAGTGACTTTTGTATTAGAACCTGATCGAGACTGAATTCTGAAGCAATTTTTTTGTCATAGAGATGAACTCTTTATGAACAATAAGATTAGAATATTTCCTGATATTGCAAGAGTAACCGAAAAGAGATGTCAGTCGTTTCTAAAATTAAGCTCTAAGGTTTTACAGCTGGGTGGATTATTTTGGTTGAATTTTCCATGTAAATCTTCCTCTCTACGATTCCCTAATGTGTCTGTACACACGAACCTTATTCTACCACAACATTACTGTATTTGTTCATACTGGAATTGGCGAACGCCTTTACGGTACTATGTAAGCCACATTGAGCCTGCAAATAGGTGGGAAAATGTGGGATACAAATGTAACAAATAAATAAATAAATAAAATTATTCTTTGTTATGTATCCTAAACTGTTTATTGTAAGCCATACTGAACTCAAAGGGAGGGCAGACCTGATTTATTGAGATCAATGCAATCTTTTAATTTGTCAACATTTTTGGAAACATCTCAGGACAATATATCAGAGAGTGTGCTACCCTGTTGATTTCCTTTATTTCTGAAAAAGATAAAATATCTGTGATTAAATCATATTTTAAGAATTTCCTTTCCTGCTGTGCTAAGCTACAGATATTTTTTTCCTGACATAGCTCAAGCCACACAAAAATGTAAAAAAAAAGTTTTTCTACAGCTAAAACCATGGGTTCTTGCAGTGGGTGCAAACTTCTTTTTGAAGTTCCCCTGCAAGTGTTTAATTACATTTCCTGATGAAATGTTTTCTATGATTCAGTTGGAATGTTTATTGCTTGATAGAGAAGTTAAATAATTTCCTGATGTTTTGTGTTTGTCAATTAGGTGGGAGAAGGATGTTATGAACATTTTTGACTGCCTTTTGTATTTCTGTTCTCTCCTCATTGACGTGGACTTGATTTGTTCTCATCTAGCTATAATGATGTTGTGTGTAAGACTTATTGCAAAAAAAAAAGGGAGGGTGGAAAGAGAAAAAATCAAGGAAAAAGCAAAGTGAAAAATGCAACAAAAAGGAGTGAATTAATATATAAAAAGGGGAATCATTTGCCTTAGCTCAAAACTTTTTTGACTGGCAACATAGTTTTGTAAATATTGTTCTAGTCCAGAAGATTAAAATTTCAAATTCTGCTGCTGCTCCTTGTGATCTTGGACAAGTCACATAACCCTCCATTGCCTCAGGTACAAACTTTTATTTATCTATGTTAAGCAGCTAATGCAGGTTTGACCACACAGTAAAAATTAGTGCTGGCCTGCGCTAATATTTACCCCTGGATTCTATAAATGGCACCCAAATTTGGCCACCCAAAATTGCACGTGATCCTGAGATCTGTAATATATAAAACTCACCCTCAACATTCTGAAGACAGTGACGTCAGTGAAGCCAAGCCCTGACTTCCTTCAAAAAGGTTTGAAGGTTCGTGGTGGTGAAGCCACCAAAATCGCTCCGGGCCCCGCCCTCGAGGGCGGAGCAATGGCAGAATAACCAAGGGGTTGGCAGGAGGGAGGGAGGCGGGGGGTGGCAAATCGCTACGGGCCCTGCCCTCGCGTCAAACATGTTGAGGGCGGAGCAATGCCACAACAACAAAGGGGTTGGCAGGGGGGGGGGGTGTGTTGCCGACGAAAACCTTCCTAGCACCCATTTCATTTGCTCAGAAACGGGCCTCTTTTACTAGTTAGTTAATAAGTCATTAACAATCAATAATTGGCTGTTGACAATTACTGATGTTAATTGGCTCTAATTTGGATTCACGCATGGATCTGGGTACACACGATACTATTAAGATCTGTGCCTGTATTGTCTCATGTGCAATGCAAAAGGGGGCATGGCTATGGGAGGGTTATGGGTGTGTCAGGGGTATTCCAAAGAATTATGCGTGGTGTTATTGAATTTGGGGTTTACACATTCAAGTTGCACGCCAGGATTTACAGCAGGTTTCAGTTGGTGTAAGCATGGCCGGCCCAAGGCAAGATGCCACCCCCCCCCCCCCCCCCCCCCACCAGGTCAAGATGCCGTTCCCCACCCAATGCTGAGATGCATCCCTCTCCCGGGCTCAGATGCTGCCCCCTTCCTACCTCCAGCCCGTTTGCGGCATATAACTCGACTTGTTCCAAACCCGGCAGCGGCAGTGATTCCCATGCACTGCCCTTCCACCAGCATCCACCTCTTCCCTTTACTGTGGCTGCCTGAGCTTCTGACAAAACATTACGTTACATCAGAGAGGAGACCGCAGTAAAGGAATGAGGCGGGTGCCAGCAGCAGGGCAGTGTATGGGAATCGCTGCTGCTGCTGGGTATGGAACATGATGAGGTAAATGCCATGAAGGGAGAGATGCCGCTCCTGAAGAGTGCCGCCTGAGGCTCCCGCCTCAGGTGGCCTAATGGTTGGGCCGCCCCTGGGTGTAAGTCCTCATTGTCAAAGTTTGGCACTGGAATACACGCTAAGGGCCAGATTCTAGCCAGATTCTATATACGGTGCCTAAAAAAATCCATGCGGTAAACATTTTTACCTAAGCGTATTCTATATGTGATGCTTTGACAGGCACTGTATATAAAATGCGCTTAGTTGATATCCCAGCACTTAAAATAACTCCAATGATATATGGCGTATATCCTGGTGCGTACCTTTATGTGCACTGGGCCATATTCTATAACAACATACGTAAATTTTGGAATGCCCATTGTAAAGGGGGGGTCCGATTCCTCATCTTGGGTGGAGCCAGCAAGCCTGCGGGACTCCCAGTGTTCTAGGACAGAATGCTGCTGATACTGGGACTCAGGGCCAAAGTATTTTATTATCAAGGCAATTTCATACCAAAAATCATAATATATTCTTCAAAACAAAAGGTACAGTACTCATAAGATAATCTTAAAAAAAAAAAAGGTACAGTCCAGGTCCCAAAATCCCTCAGCAAATGTTCAGCTCCTCACAAGTTCAGGCCCTATACTAGGCCTTAGTTTTCCCTTCCCCTTCCTTCAGAAGGATTTAGTAAGAGTTCAGCACACTTCCAATATAGGACAACATTTCAGAACAAATCTTCATGGACAGTCTTTGCACATCAAACCAAAATCACCTGCCTTTTCACAGCACAGATGGAACCCTGTAAGGAGCAGGGTTGGCAGTTTCTCTACCTCTCAGCACCACGCCCGGTGTGGCCTCCTCCAATGCCTTCAAGTGCTGGGCAGGGCAACCTTTGAATTCTCCCACTCCATGGTAGCTGGCTCCTCTCCCCTAGGCAGCTCTAGCGGCAGGCTCCTTCCTCCACATACTCCATGGAATCTCTCTCTCCATTCGTCTCCCCTCTCTCCTGGTGACTGAAAGGCGCCAGGAAATCTGCTATCCCCGTCTCACAGCTGGGGGGAATTATATACTGATGGCGAAGCCATGGAAACTGAGCTTCATCCTTCCTTCTCCCTCCAGTGGGGAAGGGAGTAACAGGCTCACCCTGCCTCGAGCCATTGCTCCCCCTGCTGAGGCTGGGAATCCATTCCATTTGTTTAGGACTACTCTCTGCTCTCATTCTTGCAAGGACATCTGGGACCTGTAGTTCTGGGCTGAACTGCTTCACTGGGGAATCTCTGGGGCTTGCCTTGTCACACCATTTCCCCGCCCATTTAAAAGAGCATGCACGCGACGTGAGGGGAGGAGCAGGGCAGGCAATGTGGCGGAGACCAGCACCAGACAAATGCTTCAGCCGGCAGGATTCCCCAACTCCCACCAGCCAAACCAGGGGCCCCAGAGCCAGTTTAAAGGGGCCCAGGCCCCCTTGGCCCCCCGTACCTACACCACTGCTATGCGGAAACAGAAAGCAGACCTGCCAATTTTCTCCTATTCAGCAGAGACTCCTGTTTCTGTAGGTCATCTCCTGCAATCATGCCAGGGAGCCGGGATCTCCTGCTGAGTAGCTTCCCCTTCCAGCAGCAGCAGGAGATGCCTTAATAAAATGTCATCTCCTGCTGCCCTGGGACCAGTCTCGTGATAGGGAAAATGCAGGATACAAATGTCATAAATAAATAAATAAATAAATAAGAGCTGTGGTACTGGTATCGCCAGCAGGAGATGACATTTTATTAAGGCATCTCCTGTTGCCACTGGAAGGGGTGGCGGCTGCTGGTGTAAAGGCCTGTAAATCGGGGTGTACCAGTGTGGAGCTGTGGGTGGTGCTGGGTGGCTTGGGGTGGGCTGAGACTGTGCCCTAACTCTCCTTGGCAGTTCTGAGTAAGTTGCCTCAGAGAGAAGGTTGGGGGCAGGCACAAGGAATGGGTATGAGTTGCTGCTCACTGCTGGCAAAGGAATGACGGCTTTAAAAGATAGGGGGTTGGGGGTGTGGAGTTAAGAGACACCCGATCCCCTAGGGGGGAAGAGGAGGAACAGATGCTGGGAGTCTTCAGCTGGCGTGAAGTATCCCCGCAAGCCACATCTCAGCTGTGTTGCTGCTGCTGCCCACCCAGGCCCAAGCTCAAGATGTGGTATCTCATTTGGAGCTCTCTGCCGTCCCAGCGGAGTTTCAAGCAGTGCACCAAAGAGCACAAAACAGGTCCAGACGTGGTAGAATAAAGGATTTATTTTACTGAAAAAGAAGAGAAAAATGCAAAAAAAAAAAAAAAAAGGCTGCTCGATAAGTAGAACCATGATTCATCTGCACAGCTGACTAAGATAGATAACCTCTGTCTTCCCAAAATGCAGAGCTGGCGAGCTGCTTTTCTCCCGGGCACAGCCTAATGGTGAGAAGTGAGGAGTTTGTGACTGGAGGAGCAGCAGGAGGGAAATGTTGCATGGCCAGCCCAGTGTGATTCATGTCACCACCCGGAGCGGGTTAGGCAAGGAGGTTTGGCGAAGTAAATGCACTGTGGTGTGAACAGGTTCCCTGATGCTACCTAGACACATTTTTTCTCACATATCCAGGCCTGAATGTTCTCTGATCTTGAGTTTGCCTTCCTTTCCTGTTAATTGCCTTTCTTGGATTCATTAAGGCAAGGACACGTTTCTAGAAGTCTTAGAGTTTCTCTTTATTTTCATTTTTTGGGAAGATGTTCATGTTTTTCAACTGAAACATTAGGTGCTCTCTAGATTTTTATTAGAATGTGGCCCTCATTGGTTGTATACAGGCTGATAGGCCTTGCTTAGGCCTTGCTGAGTTTTGCTGTACAAAATGCCCTTGCCAGCAGATGTCCTTCTTTCATAGTTCTGGCTTTTATATGACCTCTTCTATGATTTATCTCTGTACCAAAAATATATAACATATATGTCTGTATAACATCCTTAGTTTCTCCCATTTGGCATCCCTCTGATTCTTCTTTTTGTTTCATACCCGTTAAAATCCCCTTTTCAGGGATCAGTGCAGTTTACATCCAAAGCGGACTTGACATAGACCAAATAGAGCATATAAAAGTAATCAAGGTACATCACGAATAGTCTTGTAGACGGAAAAGGATACAGTAGTAGTATTGGTTTCTTGTACCTATCTCGTGACGCGCACTTCCTTCCATTCTTTCCTCATCCCTGTTTTCTTGTGTTGTGCTTCTTGTCTACACATCTCTCTTTGCAGTTCCTCCTCTCCAGGTTTGTTTCTTGGCAGGAGTTCCACCTCCTATTTTGAACTGATACCAGAACTCTAAAAGAAGGTCCCCTATATCTGCCCTAGTCTGCTCCTCTTTTCTGAATCCTTCCTTTTGAATCCTAGTCTTCTGAACGATGTTAATTTCCAGGGGCTGTTACGTATTCTGGTGAGCAATACCGTCTAAGGTCCTGGCCATGCTCCATAGCCCACATTCAGTCTCCAGGTGAGAAAAGGGAATCTGCAGTCTTCAACGTCTAGCCATTGCCACAACATTTTCCTGGTTGGAACAATATTTCTTTTTTTTTTAATTATATTTATCAGTTTGTACTCCCAGCCCTGTCACAGATCAATCCCAAGTATCTTCATTAAGTTAATTCTGACTCCACTACTAACCAGAGTACATATATATTTAGAGATATCCAGATGGGTTTTTCGTAGGTTTTCAGGATACCCACAATGAATATGTATGAGAGATATTTGCACGGAACGGAGGAAATGCATGCTAATACTTCTCATGCGTATTCACTGAGGATACCCTGAAAACCCAACTGGCCAGGTGGTCCCTGAGGACTGGGATGAAAACCACTGTGATATACCAGCATTCATTCAATATAGTTGCCAGCCTTGGCAGTGTTTAGAAGAAAGTGGCACATTGGTTCTTTCAGTTCACTTTGGGCTCTGTTTACTAAGCCGCGTTATAGGCGCGCTTACATTTTTAATGCACGTTAACCATGTACACGCATTAACTGTGTACACGCCTACAATATCCCTGTAGGCACCTATACAGTTAGCGCATGCGCTAATTCTAGGAGCATTAAAAATGCTAATGTGCCTTAGTAAACAGGGCACTTTATGTGTTAAGACTCAATATTTCCTTTCCTACAAGAAAAATCTACTTGCCTCCCTCATCCCTCCCCCCATCCCCCTCCATCTCTACCTTTATAATTTATATTGTTAGCACTGGGGGCGTGTCTAGGGGGTGGAGAGTAGGCGTGCCCAGTGCTAATTGGTTAGTGTAGCTACATTGCTCTGCATCAACTGATTAGCACATGGTTAGTACATGAGCCCTTCCTACCTACAAAATAGGTGGCAGTAAGGGCTCATAAGCTAATAGCCACACGCTAATTGGGCAATTAGTGCATAGTCATTAATGGGGGGAATAGGAAATTTGGCCATTTTATAGCCATGCTAGTCAAAGCACCTTTTAGCACAGCTTAGTAATAGGGCTTCATAATTTGAAGCGAACCTGAGACTCAATAGGGAGCCAGTGTGATTCTGATAATAAGGAGAAATTTTATCAGAGATTGAAAAAAAAATCAATCTAACTGCAGTGTTCTGTACCATTTGAAGTCTTTTCAAAAGACATTTAAAACAACCCAGATGCACAGCATTAGAGTACTAATAGACTAAAAGCCTGCATTTCAAAATATTTAAGAACAACCCTTAGCTTCTTCAAAAGACAGAAGGAATTTCCCTACCCTTCTGCAAGAATCACAGAACATGCTGAGCATGTTAAGAGGGAATCTTGCTTCTTCCTATTTCAGCTTTGTTATAGCTCCCTTGGTTCTGGTTCTGCCGAGCAAGCACTAAAGGACTCTGACTATCCAGCCAAAGGCAAAGTGCCTTTCCGGGCTGGTTCTAAGCACCAGCAAAGCAAGTACGTGCTTGGGCCAGCACATTTGCAGGAGCAACATTTTGGTTATCCTTTTGACAATAGTCTAGAGATGAGCATTTGTGTGGGTTGCTTCATTAACAGGCCTTAAAATTTGAGGACCTGATATTCAAGTACAGATAAGCACTTTATCTGTACAATATCAGTGCCACAATCTGGAGAGTGCTGCTGAAAATTCTTACAGACCACTCAGGCACTATTCAGAGCAGAATGTCTTTTTGTTTGGGGAGGGGTCCATGCTCTACCCAAACCCTAGCATCTCGCCTTCTCTTACCTTCCATCCCATAGTTCTCCCCATAGTGTCCAGCAACACCCTCCTTCTCAACACCTTCCCTCCCGCCCTATAGTGCCCAGCATTTCTCTCCTTCCCTCTCTCCTCCTGACCTCTTCAGCATCTCTTTTTAGCATCTTTCTCCTTCCTTCCACTTCTTCCCTTCTCCATGAGGTGTTTATTTTCTTACTTTCCTTCCCTGGAGCAGGGAGGCTACAGTAGACTTAACAGAGCAGACATTGTGGCCGGCAGTGTGGGTTTGAGCTCCTGCCCCCTCCAGACTTCCAGTTTCATAGGTGGCAGATGTTCAATGCCCCTCGCTGGCCACAATGTTTCTGCAATTATGCCAGTTGTAGCATTGCTACCCTGGGAAAGGGAGGTAAGAAAAGGAACACTTCATGGATGAGGTAAGGGAAACTTTGGGGGTGCCATGGCACCTGTGGCTTCCCCCTTTCTGACACCTATGGAGCAAG
Organism: Microcaecilia unicolor; assembly: GCF_901765095.1. Taxonomy (NCBI): domain Eukaryota; kingdom Metazoa; phylum Chordata; class Amphibia; order Gymnophiona; family Siphonopidae; genus Microcaecilia; species Microcaecilia unicolor. The sequence goes on along the minus strand of NC_044038.1, from coordinate 152,924,156 downwards.
GGCATTTTGCCTAACTCAGTGGTAGCTGGTGATATTTCACTGCTATCTACACAGCTATATGCATTAATTTATGAGAGCAAAGAGGCTGTCCTAACTTAAAATGGCATAGCTATACAGTGTGTGTGTGTGGGGGGGGGGGGGGGGGGGAGAGAGATTCTATATATGGTGCCTAAAACATTGATGCTGAAATAAGTGCTGACTGCGTATTCTATAATTGGTGCCTAGATTTAGGCACAAATTATAGAATATGCTTAGTTGATATTTCAGCACCTAAATCTACGTGACTCCATTTACACCAATGAAAATGTGGCATAAATCCCAGAGCGTAGATTTAGGCGAACTGGGCAATAATCTATAACTAGGCGTGTAAATTTCAGAACACTTGTGAACTGTCCATTTCTCTACCTATAACCATGCCCTTTTTTGCCTGTGTGCTTTAGAAGTTCTGCGCACATCAAGCTGTGTGCCTAAATTCTAATCAGTGCCAATTAGTGCTCATTATTGCTTGTTAAGTGCTGTTATAAGTGCTCATCAGCTTGTTAATCTTGATAAGTTAAGCGCATTGTTATAGAATCTGCGTCAGTGGCGTAGCCACAGGTGGGCCAGTGTCCACCCACTTAGGGCTCAGGCCCACCCAACAGTAGCACATGTTTAGCAGTAGCTGGTGGGGATCCCAAGCTCCGCCAGCTGAAGACTTCCCCCTGATGGTAACGAAAACACTACTCTCCATGATACCGGCACCTGCGCATGCTCAGTTTTCAGCGTATGCCTGCTGCAGACTGCCAAGGTGGAAAGAAGCATTTTCCCACCAGCTGGGATATTTTTGTGGTGGGGGGGGGAGAGAACACTTGGAGGGGCATAATTGAAAGAAAACGCCTATCTCCATGGGCGTTTATCTCCAAGAACGGGTCCGTGAAGGGGCGGACCGAAACCGTATTTTCGGAAAAAATAGACGCCCATGTTTTATTCAACAATGTGTGAGCTGGGCGTTTTTGTTTTTCAGCGATAACAGAAAATGAAAGCGCCCAGCTCAAAAACGAATAAATCCAAGGCATTTGTTCGTAGGAGGGGCCAGGATTCCTAGTGCACTGGTCCCCCTCACATGCCAGGACACCAACTGGGCACCCTAGGGGGCACTTTTACAAAAACAAAAAAAAATGGTAAAAGAGCTCCCAGGTGAATAGCACCCTTCCCTTGTGTGTTGAGCCCCCCAAATCCCCCTCAAAACCCACTGCCCACAAGTCTACACCATTACTATAGCCCTGAGGGGTGAAGGGGGGCACCTACATGTGGGTACAGTGGATTTGGGGGGGTTGGACGACTAATAAGCATTAAGCAGCACAATTGTAACAGGTAGGGGGGATGGGCCTGGGTCCACCTGCCTGAAGTCCACTGCACCCCCTAACAACTCCTCCAGTGACCTGCATACTGCTGTCAGGGAGCTGGGTATGACATTTGAGGGTGAAAATAAAAAGTTAAGAAACTTCATTTTTTGTGGTGGGAGGGGGTTAGTGACCACTGGGGGAGTCAGGGGAGGTCATCCCCGATTCCCTCCAGTGGTCATCTGGTCATTTAGGGCACTTTTTGGGGCCTTATTCGTGAAAAAACAGGGTCCAGAAAAAGTGTCCTAAATTCTAGCTAAAAACGCATACTTTTTTCCCATTATCGGTGAAATGCGCCCATCTCTGTTCGGTAGATAACCACGCCCCAGTTCCGCCTTCGCCACACCTCTGACACGCCCCCATCAACTTTGTCCGCATCCGCGACGGATTGCAGTTGAAAACGTTCAAAAATCGGCTTTCGATTATACCGCTTTATTCGTTTTTGTGAGATAAACGTCCATCTCCCAATTTAGGTCGGAACTTGGGCGTTTTTCTCATTCGATTATAAGCAGGTTGGTGCCCACCCACTTCTTTTTTTTTTTGTTATATTTGTACCCCGCGCTTTCCCACTCATGGCAGGCTCAATGCGGCTTACATGGGGCTATGGAGGTTTAAGTGACTTACCCAGAGTCACAAGGAGCTGCTTGTGCTGGGAATTGAACTCAGTTCCTCAGTTTCCCAGGACCAAAGTCCACCACCCTAACCACTAGGCCACTCCTCCACTCCACTCCACTCTTGTCTAGGCCCACCCAAAATCTGTTGTCTGGCTACGCCCCTGAATTCTGCGTGGATCTCTAGGTGCACTATATGGAATCCAGGGGAAAATGACTGAATGTCGGAGCTATCTGTACAGCCACCAGAGGCAGTCACTGCTGACAAGATATATTCAGCACCCCTCTGCACCATTCAGCAATGAATATACCTAAATGGCAGATGACGTTTAATGTGAACAAGTGCAAAGTGATGCATATGGGAAAGAGGAACCTGAACTATAGCTGCATAATGCAAGGTTCCACGTTACAAGTCACCAACCAAGAAAGTGATCTTGGTGTCGTTGTTGATGATACTTTGAAACCCTCTGCTCAGTGTGCTGTGGTGGCTAAGAAAGCAAATAGAATGTTAGGAAAGAAAAACAAAAGTGAGTACATTATAATGCCTTTGTATTGATCCATGGTGCGAACACACCTCAAATATTGTGTTCAATTCTGGTCGCCGCATCTCAAAAAAAGATATAGTGAAATTAGAAAAGGTACAGAGAAGGGCAACAAAAATGGTAAAGGGGATGGGACGACTTCCCTATGAGGAAAGGCTGAAGTGTCTAGGGCTCTTCAGCTTGGAGAAAGAATGGCTGAGGGGGAGCTATGATAGAGGTCTAAAAAATAATGAGTGGAGTGGAGCGGGTAGACATGAATCGTTTGTTTACTCTTTCCAAAAATACTAGGCCTAGGGGGACATGCGATGAAGCTAGAAAGCAGTAAATTTAATATGAATCAGAGCAAATGTTTCTTCACTCAACGTGTAATTAAACTCTGGAATTCATTGCCAGAGAATGTGGGAAAGGCAGTTAGCCTAGCGGGGTTTTAAAAAGGGTCTGGACAGCTTCCTAAAGGAAAAGTCCATAGACCATTATTAAATTGACTTGGGGAAAATCCATTGCTATTTCTGGTATAGGCAGCACAAACGTTTTCTGGATCTTGCCAGGTATTTGTGACCTGGACTGGCCACTGTTGGAAACAGGATGCTGGGCTTGATGGACTTTTGGTCTGTCCCAGTGTGGCAATACTTATGTACTTATGGTCAGCAGAAAAAAATGGGAGAGTGTGTAGTATGAAGTGGTGTGATGGTGATAGGGAAGAGGGGTGTCAGTGTTTGCCTTGCTTGTAGTATTCTGCAAAGGGCGCTGTATAGAATACTAGCTTAGTGCAGATCTCGCACCTAACTTTGGGGGTCTTTGATTAAGCCATGGTAGCGTTTTCAGCTCATGGTAGAAATCAGCCGGTGGTAAATGCAAAGATACCCATAGGAATATAAAGGACGTCTTCGCGTTTACCGCCAACTGGTTTCTACTGTGACCTAAAACTGCTACCGCAGCTTAGTAAAAGACCTCCTTTGAGCATCTGGCACACAACTAACGGCAGGGGCCGTGTAAATTGCAATATTCTAGAACATCACATCTAAATTCTGGGAGCCCCCCCCCCCCCCCATGGCCACACCCTCTTTTGAGCTGCATACCATCAAATCAGCATGTTATAGAATAGGGTGCAGGGCAGATCCCTATGTAAATCATAATGACTGCAAATTAACATCAATTATTGATCGTTAATGGCTCATTAATTCGTTTGCAAGTGGATCTGGGATCTGCACCTAAATTTGCAGGCCCATATAGAAGGGGGGTGGGCTTGTGTCTACGATCCCATTTCAGTCCATTCACCCCTCAAACCAGAACCTCTGTTTTCAGGTTTTGCTGCCTGTAGCTGACTTAAAGAATAAAGTGAATGAAATCTTGACTTTTTCTCACTATTGCCTGGTTAATTTAACCGGGAGAACGAGGCTGATACAAAATCCCGCTAGGGCAGGCGATTCCCACTGATTTCTTGAACCAGATAACAAGGCTGATATTTTATTTTTCAGTGCTCCGGGAACAATTGCAAGTGTTTCTCATTCCCAAGATCTCTCTCTTTTTTTTTTTTTTTTTTACGGTGTCTACAAAAACTGTATCCAGTATAAATATCTCCACTGCAAGGTAAAGGCGGACTGGACGTGTAATAATGGGAATAGTACATGGGGGGGGGGGGGGGGGGGCTGGTTTCCACATTGTAGGCTGGGGTGCAATTACAATCCGAATAATAAGGCTCCAGCTATGCACACACAGCGCTAGACATCACTAGAGCCTTCCAAGATGTTAATTGCTTGATATTGCAACGCTTGTTCTGCAAATTTCCATCTGTTTTATGTTAATGGTTGCGGCTCGCGATCCTTTTCCCATATTATCCTGTCAAACCTCCCTTCTCCAGCCACCTTCCCCTTCAATCCTCATCTCCAGCAGGTCCACTTTCACTTCAGAGAGATGCCTATTTCCACTTTCTCTTCTGGAGCTGCCATTTATCTCCCACTGCCTTCTCTTAGCTTTCATGCTCAGCTGTGTTACCTTGCAAGGACAGGAATTTACCGGTCAAGGTGCACCATGGCAAAAGCTTTCAGGTGATAATGCAAGTTGGCAAAGTTAAGAAACATTATTTCAGGGTGGCCCGACTTCACGTTATTTAAGTTAATAAGTTGACAAGGGTAAGTTGGAAAATGGTCGATAATTTTGTCCTGAAGTTGCCAGCTGGCGGCTTATTGGAAATATATCATAAGAGCTTTTAAGCAGTCTTTCAGCCCTTAATGTCTTGGTCTAAAATAGGCAGACATCCCACACGTTAGTCTGCATAGCTTGACGAAGAATTAGTGATTTCACGCTAGTAATACATTGGAAGGCTACCGTTCAGACCTTAATCTATCAACTACTTCAGAGAGGCAGAGTAAGACTAATGAATGGGTGGGTGGGGGGGGGGGGGGGGAGTTGCCGAGTTACTATCTGCAAGTAACTCGTGCACGGTTATCCTTGCACCTAAAACTTTATTCTTCGCTTCATTTACCTGGTACTGCTGTGTCTCTGTTGTTTAAGGGACGTTGTCTTGTCTTTCTGAGGGTCTCTGAACTCTTTCCCGTGGCTTTAACGACATATGAATAACTTACAGTGGCTTCATTCACTGCTCGAGCAAAGGGAACGTGTATATGGATTGGAAAAATGTCCTTATTGCTTATCTATTTCCCCAATAACAGTAATGCTGGTGATACAGTTAGACCGATAGTCATTCTATTATTTGTTTAGCATCCCATCAAACATTGTTTTTGACTGATTGAAAAAGCGGTAAGCAATTTGAGCACGCATTTTGGTATTTTAAACCACACTCACGATAAGGTGATGACACCAAGAATCCGCGAGAGATTTTCAGGGATACCTTTGTAAACACACTCCACCAGAACCCCTAGATATGGATCGGTTCCTGACGTTTTCTGTATAGCTGATAGTTATTGAGTCCCTGTACAAAGTGAGACATTAAAAAAAAAAAAGGATCTAAGAAGGATGAGGAAATAGGAGGGAGGGGGAGAACATCGGGTGCTGCAGCTAAAGTGGAAAAAATCAATTGACATCAGTTGCAACCAAATTTCAGCAGGAGTCCGTTTCCCGGCACTCCGAAGAGGTCAACGTGTAAGCTATCACACACCGAAATAATAAATAAACTCAATCAAAAACCTCTTCCTCCCTCCCCCCACTGGAAAAGTGCTTCTCTGTAAACTTTTTTTTTTTTCAGCCCGGTGGAAATACATGGAGTTCCTGGCAAAAGCAGCGAAAGGAAAAGGAAATCAGACCAAATCCATCCTGAACTGTGTGGGGTTTTTTTTAAGTTTCCTCTGAAGGGGAAAAGCGTTCGTTTCCACATCTCACTTTAACACATCCTCGGTGCTGCTGGGGCATCTGAGCTTTCATTTGTGAATCAGTTTGCACTTGAAATCTCTCTCTGTTTGCGCTGGACTTTACTTTTGCAGGCTGCGAGGTTCCCCCTTTGACTCCTCAGGGGAAAAGGATTTAAAAGGAGCTAACTGGTTTCATTTCAGCTCTTTTGAAACTCCAAATTCTAAGGAGTGGAACCTTGGAAATGAAGAGAGTTTTCACGCTGTTGCTCTGGGTATGGATCGGGATTTCTCCTAAGTCAGGTAAGAAGGTTACAGCGAGATTTTGAGGGCTCTGCCACTGGCTTCCGCTTTCATTTGGAACAAAGATCCTAAATTAAACAGTAGGAGTCTTGCAAAGGAATGGGAAGGGGATGAGTTGAGTGATGCAGATTTTTTGTCCCCAGTCCCAAGGCTGGTGGTGCTCGTGCCAGCTTGCCACCTACTGGAACTGACACATAGATCTGCACCGGCAGAAGGCAAAGGCGGCTCCTTCCCCGTGAACCAATGCAGATCCGAGTACTCATTTACAGCCCTTTTTTTGCGTGTGTTGAATTTGATGCATTGCACGTAGTGACAGTTCCAATTAGTCAGTATTCCTTTTCTTGGAGGCAGTAATATGTGTATAGCTGGGGAAACAACAGTGGTGGTGGCAGCTGCCTCTGTCTGAGGCAAGGACATGTGACAAAGAAAACCCCAGAACCCGTTCTCAGGGCATTCTATCTGTCTCCCTCCTGCCCCATCTATGGTACGATTGATGCCCCATTTTCTGTTTTTGGGTTGATACCTACAACTTTAGACAGTTGAATATCCCATAGGAAAGGTGATGTGGTGCAGTTTTTGTAGCTGTACTGGTTCTGGAGAAAGCTGGAGACGTAGCAGGTTAAGGTACCAACAAAAATATTACAGTATATTAGATCTGCAGATGGCACAGGTCCTTCTGGGGAGGATTTAGCTCCCACATTTCCAGTAGTACTGTGAGGCAAGTTACATTCAAGTGCAGTAGGTATTTTTCTGTTGTCAGAGGGCTTAAATTCTAACCCCCGGATTCTATATATTTGAAAATGCTACCAAGATGTGTACGCAAATTAATTGGTTAACGAGCTCTTAACCATCAATAATTGGGTGCCACCAACCAATATTGATGTTAATTGGCACTCATTAGAATTTGCGCACACATCTGGCTGTGCGCTATTCTAGAACGCATGGTGCCTATCCCAAAAGTGAGCGTGCCCATGGGAGGGACATGTGCACGAACAATATAAACAGAAGAACAGGAACCCTCGCAGTCACAAAGACAAGCCAAACACAACAAAGGTGACAAAAAAGTAAAGGCTAGATTCTATCACTTTGTTGTGAGTTATTTTCTTGTGGATTAGGTGCACTAATACCCAGTTCAAAAACATCCGATGAAAGACTCCTGATGCAGGCCATTGTGGCTGAAACACGACTCGTGTCAAGTCATTGGATGTTTCAAAAAAAATACCTTACGTATCTGGAGCATAGTCTAGCTTTTACTTTTTTGTCACCTTTGCTGAGAGGGGCATGTCAGGGGTGTTCCGAAAAATTAAGCACATTGTTATAGAATACTGGGTCAGCGCACCTAACTAGGGGGTCCTTTTACTAAGGTGCACCAAATAATGGCCTGCTCTGTTGTAGATGCATGTATTGGACGTACACATGTCCATTTTTCAGCGCGCCTGCAAAAAAAGGCCTTTTTTTTGGGCCGAAAATGGACGTGCAGGAAAATGAATAGTGGCACGAGTCCATTTTGTGCCTGAGACTTTACCGCCACCCATTCACTTAGCGGTAAGGTCTCACGCATTAACCGGGAGGTAATCACCCGCGTGCATACAATGCTGATTACTGCCGGTTAGCGCCACATGCCAGAAAATATAATTTTCCCAGCACACGTACTGGAAGTGCGTAAAAATTGAAATTATCACCCAGGCCACGCGGTAGCTGGGCAGTAGTTCCAAATTAGCACACTTTGGGCGTGCGTAGGCACCTACGCAGATTAGTAAAAGGGACCTTAGGGCACCAGTGTTTACATCAGGTTTCAGCAGGCAAAAGTCTGGTGCCCAAAGTTAAGTGTGAAAATTAGTGCATTGTGCGATTCTGTAAAGGATATACCCTTTATAGAACAATGCTTAGTTCTGATTTTTTCGGTCCTGATTTGTGATCATCATTTTTTGAATTCCCCCCTGTTTGTACCTGAGGCAATGGAGGGTGAAGTTACTTGCCCAAAGTTGCACAGCATGTCAGTAGGATTTGAACCCAGGCTTCTCTGCTCTAATCACTAGGCTACTCCAGTCATTTTTAGAAGCTGTGAGATTTTTCTGCTACCTGGTTGTCATCAAGTCAACTACTGTTGGCTTGTTAGCTATTAAGTGCAGTACAAATCACTATGCTTTGGCTACATATCATTGAACACTGGTTGTCATTGGTCACTAAGGGGGTAATTCTTTTTTATTATTTTTTAACTTTACAACTTTAAATCAAGCACATCTTGACATTAGAAAAAATATTCCTTATAACAGCAATAATTAGACCATATAATAACATAAAAGAAAACTTGAATATAAGGAATATTACACAACTAGACTTAAGAAATAAGGAAATCTGAATGGGGGAAGAGCCCAGAAATACTAGTTAAGGAGAATACTCTTCCATAACCAGAACAAGAAAATTAAAGAAATTTATTCTCAAAAAGATTGCATTTACCATCAAATGAGCTATTCAATTCACATTATAGATGGGGGGTAGATAGCAATATTGGGGTATGAGGTTTCCATGCATCCAGGAAATTCTTAAACTGGTCTGGATCCCAAAACACAAAAGTTTGAGCCTTTAATTTTGCAAAACATTTACATGGAAATTGTACGAAAAATGACTGAGGAGGTAATTGCATAAAGAAGATGCCAACATTTCTGCAGCAAATATGCATGTAAGTGGGTAGAAAACTGTCATACATGTACATATGTATGTAAATGCCAAAAATGAGCTATTCAATATATATGCACATATCTTCCATAGTGCGTACTTCACAAGTGGGTATACACACATGCAGGGGCGTAGCCAGACTTTGGCAGGAGGGGGGGGTCCAGAGCCCGAGGTGAGGGGGCACATTTTACCCCCCCTCCTGGCACCACCGACACCCTCCCCCTGCCAGGTACCTTTGCTGATGGGGGTCCCCAGCCCCAGTCAGCCGGTCCTCTTCGGTCTACGAGTCCAGCACGTTCGCTGATCTGGATTCTGTGAGTCCTGACGTCCTGCACATTCCTACGTGCAGAACGTCAGGAGTCACAGAAACAGAATCCAGATCAGCAACACACTGGAGACCGGTGCTGAAGAGGACTTTGGCTGGTGGGGGTTGGGGATCCCCGCCAGCAAAGGTACCTGATGACGGCGGCAGGGGGTCGAATGTGGCAGGGGAGTGTCGGTGTCAGGGGAGCCTTGTAGCGCTATAGAAATGCTAAATAGTAGTAGTAGTAGTAGTAGTAGTGTCGACAGCAGGGGGGGGGTAAAAGCAGGGGTGCCAGGGTTAAATCTGTGGGGGCCCATGCCCCCGTGGCCCCACCTAGCTACGCCCCTGCACACATGTGTACACACTGGGCAGAGTGAGGGTGGGACTCATGTGAAACATAGAATAGGTAAAGTTACTTTCATATTTCCTGAATCTAGGTGCCAGCATTTGCACCAGCTCCATGACTGGTGTAAGGTTATGCTAGTACTCATTTAGGGCCCCTTTTACTAAGCCATGTAGGCGCCTACGCGCACCCACCGTGCACCAAAATGGACTTGCCGCCCGACTACCACGTTGCTCTTGTGGTAATTTCATTTTTGGTGCGTGTCCGATACGTATGTCTGAAAAAATAGTTTTTTATTTTCTGGTGTATGTAGCGGATGCGCGCCAAGTGGCATCTGATGCACGTAGGTCATTACCGCCCAAATCCTTTACTGCTAGGTCTATGGCTGGTGGTATGGTCTCAGACCCAAAATGGCCGCACAGCAATTTTGATTTTGCTGCATGTCCATTTTCGGGAACAAAAAAAAAAGGTCTTTTTTTACAGGTGCGCTGAAAAATGATTCTGTTTGCGCCCAAAACCCATGCCTACACTGCCGCGGGCCACTTTTCAGCGCACCTTTGTTAAACGACCCCTAAATGTCTACTTTCCTTTATAGAATAGCCTCCAAATAAACACCCTATAGGTGCCCATTTACAAAATGACCCCCCCCTGAAGTCTACTGCCCTTTCCTTGAATAGCCAGCAGATGGGGCTCCTGTGCTTGCAATTGTGTTGCATCCTTCCATGGTTGAAAGAGTGCGCATCTGCTCTCAGGCATGTCCTCTGACAGGGGGAATTCCCATATTCTGATCCTCAGCATTTATCCATCCAGTAAGAAACCTTCTGTTTCCTCACTGTGTTGTTCCTGTAATCTGCTGAGTAATGAAATTAGATATAATGGTTCCTCTTTATATCACAACAAATTTGATTCCCATAATGGCCTGTTTTATATAAGCATTTGACCAATGCCAATGCAAGTCTAATGAATACTGTACTGGAATAGTTTTACAGGACATTATTTTATTTATTTATTTATTTGTTTGTTTCATTTGTATCCCACATTTTCCCACCTATTTGTAGGCTCAATGTGGCTTACATAGTGCCGGAGCGGCATTTGCAGACTCCAGTGTAAACAAATACAAAGTGATGTTGTGGTAAGATAAAGTTCATGTGGCACAGCCACATTAGAGAATCATATAATGGAAGTGTTGTGTTATGTCCTTTACGTATTTTAGTATTAGTGTGCTGTAGAAATCGGCATTTATGCTCGCTTGGTAGGGTATGCCTTTTTAAACAGGTTAGGTTTTAGTGATTTCCGGAAGTTTAGGTGGTTGTACGTAGTTTTCAAGGCTTTTGGTAATGCGTTCCACAGTTGTGTGCTTATGTAGGAGAAATTGGATGTGTAGGTAGATTTGTATTTGAGTCCTTTGCAGCTTGGGTAGTGCAGATTTAGGTACGTTCGTGTTGATCCAGATGTGTTTCTAGTTGGTAGGTTGATCAGGTCTGTCATGTATCCCGGGGCTTCGCCATAGATAATTTTGTGAACCATAGTGCAGATTCTGAAAGCAATGCGTTCTTTGATTGGGAGCCAGTGTAGTTTTTTGCGGAGGGGTTTTGCACTTTCAAATTGTGTTTTTCCGAAGATAAGCCTAGCTGCTGTGTTTTGAGTGGTCTGAAGTTTCTTTAGTGTTTGTTCTTTGCATCCCAGGTAGATTCCATTGCAGTAGTCCACCTGGCTTAGTACCATTGATTGTATCAGGTTGCAAAATGTTTCCCTTGGGAAGAATTGTTTTATGCGTTTGAGTTTCCACATTGCGTGGACCATTTTCTTTGTTGTGGATGTCACTTGGCTCTCTAGTCTTAAGTTGCGGTCTATTGTAATGCCGAGGATTTTCAGGCTGTCTGAGATAGGGAGGGTATAATCTGGGGTGTTGATAGTTGTTGGGTTTTCCAAGCTGTGTTGGGATGAGAGGATGAGACAGTGTGTTTTTTCTTTATTGAGTTTTAGCTGAAATGCATTTGCCCAAGAGTCCATGATGCTCAAGCTGTTCTTCATTTCGTTGGTGATTTCTGTCATTTTAGATTTGTAAGGAATGTATATTGTGACATCGTCTGCATAGATGAAGGGGTTAAGGCCTTGCTTAGATAAGGACTTGGCTAGTGGGGTCATCATTAGATTGAAGAGGATCGGTGATAGTGGTGATCCTTGTGGTTCTCTGCAGTCTGGTTTCCACGGTGATGATATGATTGAGTTTGATTTTACTTGATATGTTCTAGTGGTTAGGAAACCCTTGATCCAGCTTAGTATGTTTCCACCAATTGAACTTATCTTGTAATCTTATTACTATGTTATGGTTTACCATGTTGAATGCACTAGACATGTCGAATTGGAGGCGGAGGATGTTTTTGCCTATTGCTATTTCCTGCTTGAATTTGGTGAGGAGAGTGAATAGTACTGTTTCTGTGCTGTGGAGGGGGCGAAAACCTGATTGCGATTCGTGTAGTATTGAGAATTTGTTTATGTAATCTGTAAGTTGTTTGGTTACCATGCTTTCCATCAGTTTGACTGACGACAGGATGGATGCTACTGGATGGTAGTTAGTGATTTCATTGTTTTTTTTCTTGGTGTCTTTTGGTATCGGGGTGAGTAGGATATTGCAATTTTCCTTAGGGAAGAGACCTTGCTGTAGTATGTAATTTAGGTGGGATGTGAGGTCTGCTATGAAGTGGTCTGGGGTGGATTTCATTAGGTAGTTGGGCAGGTATCCAGTTTACAATGGGTGTTTAAGAACTTACTGATCGCCTGTGCAACTGTATCGATGGTGAGGGGAGGGGGGGAAGTTTAATTACTTTAACTTGCTAGGCTTGAGATTTTCTTTACATTATACAGATTTTTGTGTGTATGAGAGAGAGAGTAGTGTAAATCACATTCATAAGAGCATTTCTCTCTTTCAGAAAGAAATGTTTGAAGGTGGCTCTACTTGTATCATTGGCAGAATACATACATTTTCACTAGCTTTGAGCCTGGGGTACTGTGATTAGGCTGAAGGAATACTTTCAACATAGATCTAGGTGCACACCTTTGAGCAGGTGGGCATCTCTACATTTTCCTCATGCAAGTCTTGTTGTATACAAACATGACATCTTGCCTACAATGAAGCAAAATTCTAAACAATGAAAGGGTTACTCAAAAGCATTAACAATCTCTAACCCATTTCCATCTTCAGCATCCCTATATATAAATTAAAAATTACTGTGTGAAAAGAAGCTCTTCAGCCCTTTGTGTGACTGCCTTGTAACTCTGAACTTAGTTTACTGGTTAAACTCACTTTCACAGGCTACATCATTGAGCACTGAAAATGAAATATAAAGTACATGATGTGTCCTTTCCATAGCCATTATCAACAATCAGTTGATATCATTAAAGAATAACTGTTTGATAACATCAGTACAGAAGGAACACATCCCGATCTTTATATTCCATTTTCTATACACTGAAATTGAGCTTTTGGGCAGCACCCCCTATCTAAGTTTGAGTTTCATTCAGGTTAATCTACCCATGTAAAAATGTAACCCCTTGCCAGGGTAAAAAAAAGAGGCTGGTTCATGAGTGGGCTTTCAAATTTACCACTCAGCATGCAATTCATCACTAACTGGCTAATTCAGGCCGTACAAATGGGAGGCCTAAATTTACTTGCTCAAAATTTGAACAGGTATGATATTCAGCCTCAGAATTAACCAGGCAAGCTGCAGATGAAATAATGTCCATTCAGTGATAATAAGGTAAATGTACCTGGTTATTTTAGCCACTCATAAGTACATAAGTATTGCCATACTGGGAAAGACCAAAGGTCCATCAAGCCCACCATCCTGTTTCCAACAGTGGCCAATCGAGGTTACAAATACCTGGCAAGGTCCCAAAAAAGTACAAAACATTTTATACTGCAGGTTTTTGAACATTGACTCCAGAATTTCTATAGCTTAACCCCTAATTGGTGGAGCTATTGCTTCTATTACACCAAAGCAGGACAGAACCTCTACGTCAAATCGTCCAAGCAAGCAAGAGTAGAGGCTGAACATAAGATGAATCCAATGCTGTAGACAGTGTTAGAAAAGTCTTTATTACTGCTGATACAGAAGAACCCGACACGGTCCATGTTTCAGCTTCACAAAATGCCTACATCAGGGGTCTTGTTAGTATTCCAAAAGATGTCCGTGTACCCATTATGAGCAGACCCCACCAGGGAAAGCAGAGTTGGTTTCATACTTGAACGAATGCCTTTGGGCTGTTTTGTTTGCACTATATTTCTTTGAGCTGATACCTTTCAGCGGTTTTGGATACACAGAGCATCTGTTGGACTACTAACAAGACCCCTGATGTAGGCATTTTGTGACGCCGAAACACGGACCGTGTCGAGTCCTTCTGTATCGGCAGTAATAAAGAATTTCTTAACACTATCTCCAGCGTTGGATTCGTCTTTTGGTCAGCCTCTGCCATTGCTTCTATACCAGACGTGCTGGTTTTAGTTTTAGCTGAGATGTTTCCTCTCAGTCTGTAGCACTGGAAATCACACAGCAGGCAGCCCATTTCCAAAATGTAACTTCTGTAATCAGAGAGACCTTTTCAAAGCCACACATCCCAAGTTCAGTCTTTGATGTATTCTCAGCTCGGAATGCTTCTCCTGCTAACCAGTGAATATATCTATATATCTATATCTATCATGTCTAGAGATAGAAATAGATCAAACTAGACAAAATCTTCAGTGAACTTCCTTGTAAATAACTAAATGATGAGCTGAAACTCTAATATTCTTACAAAATTTCTCACCCTGAGGCTTATTCAAATCGGCAGCAGACAAATTTTCTAAGTGTCAGCTCTTCTTAGACTCCAGTATTATTATTGGTCAAAACCATCCATTTTTATCCAAAAATAGTATAAATGTTTGAAGGCACTTAGCTTCACTCTCTGCCCAACGGGGCTCTCCATTTCACTCTTGCATCAAGCTTCGTCAGAGGACTAAGCTCTTTCTAATCTTATTCTTGTGCCACAGTCCTTTCAACATGGCATCCTCTGACTTTGAAAACGCCAACCTTTAGGAGAGCCACATTGGGCAGACAGTGAAACTAACTGCCTTCAAACATTTATTTTTGCATAATAAGTGAAGCTAAGTGCCTTTGAATGTAAAATTGGTTCCTGAATATGGATTGAAGAAGGTAGCTGTGCCTTTAAATGTAATAACTACTTTTGAGGTGAAGGGATGCACTGAGTATTAACTGAAATTATTAAATTATTAAAAAGTTACTAAAATAAATTTAAAAAATGGAGGGTTTTGACCAATCATAACACTGGAGTCTAAGAAGAGCCGGCACTTAGAAAGTTTGTCTGGTGCCAAGCAAGGACTTTTGAGGTCTTTTCCACCATTAAATAATGAAATTAATTAATTTGAATAAGCCTAACAGTGAGAAATTTTGTAAGAATATTAGAGTTTCAGCTCATCATTTAGAGACAGAAATAGACATATATCCCTGGATTCTATATATAGCACTCCAAATTGCACATGCAAACCTGGGCATGTGCCCAATTTATGCGCAATCCACCAAAATGCAAGATTTTCTTATGTCATACTGAGTTTCTGTTCCAATAACTATAGCATTTTATAAATCATCTCAATTTTACTAAACGAGAGGAAAAGACTTCAGAAGCTCAGATTATATGCCCCCACTTGTCATATAGGACTCACCAGACTTCCTCATAAGTCTAAAAAACATCTCTCTTTTATTTATATTGTCTTAAAACATTATTTTTTTCTATTTTTTTTCACTGATTAAATTGTATTAAGATTTCTTCTGGAAAAGGTCACTGATCTGGGTCGGTGCTTGGCGTGCATATAAGTTAAGTATAAATAAAAATAGAGAGGATTTTTAGACTTATGAGGAAGTCTGCTCAGTCCTAGTGGATTTTTCAAGCGCCATATATAGAATCTAGCCTAATAAGTACAAAAGAGGAAGAGGTGGAAGGGTACAACGATGGAGCTGGTGTTCGCCTGAACAAAATTAAGGTGTTGCTCCTGATGAAGCCGTTGTGAAACAGTATACTCTGTCGAGCATGCCACGCACCAATCCAGATCAGTGACCTTTTCCAGAAGAAATGTTAGTACAATTTAATCAGTTAAAAAAATAGAAAAAAAATGTTTTAAGACAATATAAATAAAAGAGAGAGGTTTTTTAGACTTATGAGGAAGTCTGGTCAGTCTTAGTCCTATATGACAAGGGGGGGCATATAATCTGAGCTTCTGAAGCCTTTTCCTTTTAGTAAAATTAAGATAATTTATAAAATGCTATAGTTATTGGACCAGAAACTCAGTATGATATTAAAAAAATCTTGTATTTTTGGTGGATTAAAGATAGTTCTTATAGCAAGATTATAGCCAGTTCTATGGTTTATGTGTACAATTTAATTGAGTAATGAGCCAATTATCACTAATAATTGGGTGCTAACAATCACTTACTGCCATTAATTGTCAACAATTTGGATTTACGCAGGCATCTTGCTAAGCGCTATTCTATAAAGATACACACATAAATCTTTTAGCGTGCAACTGGAAAGGGCCATGGGAGGAACATGGGCAGGACAGGGGCATTCACTAAAGGTACATGCAGTATTATAGAATTTGGGGGATTCACGCCTAATTTACGTGCAAGGATTTATACCAGGTTTCTGTTGGTGTAAATCCTCGTGCCTAAAGTTTGGTGCGGTTCGTGGCACTGCGTGCTATTCTATAAGTGGCGCTGAACATGGAGCACTGTTTATAGAATAAGGCTCGCACTCATTTTTTTGGCATCCAAATTTGGGTGCCGTTTATAGAATCTGGCCCATACTGTATATAGATATACATAGATACACAGTGAACAAAAAAAAAGGAATCTGTGCATTTACCTCATCACATGGGTTACAATGCACTTATTTAAGTCAAAGTTTCAGTAATATGCAGAAATATATTGAAAATAAGACACTAACAATACACATTACCACACCCTAATGCTGTTTTGTCACATTTTTTGAACAAAACGTAACAGTTGTCCGGTGTACATTTAGCAAAAATGTATGTGATCTTTTTCAATTAGTAACAAACATGGAGCTACTCCTGCAAAGTAAATGGTATCAGTCACCAAATAAAATGTCCTCCACAAGAAGAGGTGCACAACACTGTCTTATTACAGCACCAATCATGTGTTGATCAAGTTCTTCCCATACAGCCACTGCCCTTCTGACTTTCTCTTTCACCATTGGCCAGTCCAGATCACGGCTATCCAGCAAATCCATTTCTCACAGCTCATTTTGAGGGATGAACAATGGCTTTCTCAAGTCTTCTACATTTATTTATTTAGATTTTGTTCACACCTTTTTCAGTAGTAGCTCAAGGTGAGTTACATTCAGGTACAGTGCAATGGAGGGTTAAGTGACTTGCCCAAGATCACAAGGAGCAGCAGTGGGATTTGAACCGGCCACTTCTGGATTACAAGACCGGTGCTCTAACCACTAGGCCACTCCTCCACATTGCTAGTAATCTTCTATGGACTTTTCTTCCATGAACTTGTCCAATCCTCTTTTGAACTCATTCTGTTGGTTGTCTTGACAACATCTTCCAGCAACAATTTCACAACTTAATTAAGTTCTGTGCGAAAATAAAGTCTATAATTTGTTTTCAGTCTGCTGGCTATTTGTTTCATGGAGTGTCCTTGTTTTTGTATTGTTTGAAAGGATAAAACTATTGTTCCCTATTTAAACATTCCACCCCGCTCATGATTTCATAAACTTCTATAGTATCTCCTCTGTCAGAAGAGCCCTCACTTGTTTATCCTTTCTTCATAATGGAGCTGTTCTAGCTCTATCATTTTTGCCACCCCTCCCTGAAACGTTTCTAATTCTGCTATTTCCTTTTTGAAATGGGGTGAAGGTGTGGTTGCACCAGTGGCGTAGCTAAATGGGGCCATGGCAGCCTGGGCCCCCTCACATTTCCTCTGGGCCCCTGGTTTTGCTGGCAGGGGTCCCTAACCCCCACTAGCTGAAGCCTTGTCCAGCGCTGGTCTCTGGCACCGCCATGTTGCTTGCCCTGCTGTTTCTTCCCCCTCATGTCCTGCATGCTCCTTTTAGTGAATTTCTCAGTTTCACTAAAAGGAGCAAACAGGACATGAGGCGGGAAGAAAGAGCAGGGCAGCTGCACTGGAGATCTGCATTGGAGAAGGCTTCAGCTGGTGGGGGTTGGGGACCCCCACCAGCCAAGATATTTGCTACAGCAGCGGGTGGGGAGGGAGCGCCAGGACAGCGGGGGGAGCGGTGGGGGAGCGGAGGAAGTGGCAGGGGTTGGGGGGAGTGGCAGGGCAGCAGTGGGGTGGCGAGGCAGCAGGGGGAGCAGCAGGGCGTCGGGGGCGGCGAGGAAGTGGGGGGTATCGGCAGGGTGAAAGACCAAAATTGCTCCCTACCTCGGGCTCTGGCCCCCTCCCACGGCAAGGTCTGGCTACGCCCCTGCCCTGGGTTGCACCAGGGACCTACAAATAGGAATAAAGATGTTCTGAGTTCTGTTCTCCATCCCTTTTGAACAATCTCTAACATTCTATTTGATATTTTAGCAGCTGCAGCACACTGGGCTGAACATTTCAATGTAATGTTCCCATTGACTTCAAGATCTTCCTCTTGGGTGGGATTCTTAACTCAGAACCCAGTATTTTACACCCATAGTTGGGATTATTTTTCCCTATTGTGCAGTTGCCCACATTAAATGAGTGGAGTGGAATGGGTAGATGTGAATCGCTTGTTTACTCTTTCCAAAAATACTAGGACCGGGGGCACACAATGAAGCTACAAAGTAGTACATTTAAAGCAAATCAGAGAAAATATTTCTTCACTCAATGTGCAATTAAACTCTGAAATTCCTTGCCAGAGATTGCAATAAAAGTAGTTAGCTTAGCGGGGTTTAAAAAAGATCTGCTTAGTTTCCTAAAAGAAAAGTCCATAAGCCATTATTAAGATGGACTTGGGGAAAATCCACTCCTTATTTCTAGGATAAGCAGCACAAAACGGATTGTACTGTTTTGGGATCTTGCCAGGTACTTGTAACCTGGACTGGCCACTGTTAGAAACAGGATGCTGGGCTTGATGGACCTTCAGTCTGTCCCAGTATGGCAATACTTATGTGCTTATGTAAATTTCATCTGTCATTTAGACACCCAGTTTCCTAGGCATCCTTTTAATTAGCTGTGATAAGCATTAGCATGAGCTTACCACAGCTTAAAAAGGTTACTGCAAGGACGTGCTAAGGCATTCCGCTGTAAGTTCCAAATATGCGCATGTAAACCACATGCAAAAAAATATTTTTACATTTTTTTGCAAGGAAGGCTGTGTGGGGGCAGAGATTGAGCATTTCTTTGCTGAACACATGAGTATGCTCTCATTGCAGTTGCACGCTAAAACATGGCTTTTTCAACAGGCTTATTCTCCTTAGCTTGTGGTAGGGGGTGTCTGTGTGGGACAGCTTACTCTTTTAAGTTTTATTCTTTTGTTTGGATTGAATGCAGTTTCTTTCTTATTTCAAATTTGGAGTTCTTTTCCTTTTTCTGTTTTAGTGTGTAAACCGCTTAGCTCTTCTGTGTCAGATAAAGCGGTATGGTAAAAATAAATAAATAGAATACTACCAAGGTACACCTAAACACACCAACTTATGCCACCCATTGGCATCACATAATTTGGCACGCCAAATTGGCTTTCTGCTAGTATTTTATAACAACTTTGGTGCATCCATAAAGCCATTATACAACTGCTGTTAGGTGCATCCTATTACGGCACCTCTGCTGAAGTAGGAAGTAGGGAAGGGACAATGGCCAACCAAACACAAATTATAATCCAGAGGTAGGTTGCAAGCCAAATTTAGGGGCCCTTTTACTAAGCCACATAAGCAAAATGGAGTTACCGCCCAGCTACCATGTGGCTCTTGCAGTAATTTCATTTTTGGCGCACGTCTGATACGCGCATCTGAAAAATATTTTTTCTTTTTGGGCACGCATAACAGACCCGTGCCAAGTGGCATTTGGCGTGCGTAGGTCATTACCGCCCGGTTACCGCATGAGTCTTTACTGCTAGGTCAATGGCTGGCGGTAAGGTCTCAGATCCAAAATGGATGTGTGACAATTTTCATTTTTCCACACTTCCATTTTCGGCAAACATTTTAGAAAGGCGTTTTTTACAGGCGCACTAAAAACGGATCGGCGTGCACCTAAAACCTGTGCCTACACTACCGCAAGCCATTTTTCAGCATGCCTATGTATAAGGGACCCCTTAATAGATACTTTGATATCTAATAAATTTGCCTTGCAACCTACCTCTGGACTGTATTTGCTCAGCCATTGCCCCTTCCCTACTTCTTTGTTTTTTCCAGACCTGTTCTCATAGGGAATTGACCTTGGACATATACTGAACTGTTGCCACAGTGTTATGCTCTAAACCCATCAAGACCCACTTACCTGAACACCAGCACTAAGGTGCTTATAGGAACTTTTCTTTCCCTAACCACACTGACTGCTCTGCAATGTTTACTTTCACATCTAATTATTTCTTTTTGATTTAATTTTCTTACCAATAGACTCCAGTTAAATATATGCTTTATCTTTTCAGATATATTATGCTTTTGCCAAGTTTACTAATAAGAGGAAACTGTAGTAATTTATGAGACCAAACGTAACTTATTCCTTATCTTTTAATAAAATGTGTTATTCCGAATGGAATGTGGGTGGAAACAATGAATTATCACATTCCCAGCTAAGGGTTTTCATGTTTTCTGTATGTAAATATATTTCATGCTGGCTACAGTAAGTCATGTTGGCCAAGGACACTTTTGAGCTTACCAGTTTGTCCAACATATGTCTTCAGAATATTAGCGCACAACTTGAAAATAAATACCTGAAAATGCCATATTTCCTGGGCACACTGGAGATGGGATTAGTACACGTGAAAATCCTATGTTAGCACGTGCTAAGTCCATTTCTGACTGCCCACATACCCCTTAGGCTCTTAAGTTTGGCTAAAAATAGGTCACAAATTTAGGAGCCTACATTGAAGAGCTCATCTTTTTATTTTTAATATCAGGGCTGTCATTTTTTGGAATGGTTGACCTTATGTTCCTGAAAAATTCAAACAGTAAAATGCTCAGGAATTTTATTTGAAACAAGCAACAAAACCCGTTTCATGAAAAATGAAACAGGCCCTAGGAAAGCTCTCGTCTAAGCGATTTCTCCTCTCTCCTCTGCCCTCCCCTCCATGTCCAGCGATTCTCTCCTCCCATCCATGTCCAGCGATTCTCCTCTGCCCTGCCCTCCCATCCATGCTCTGCGATTCTCCCCTCCCCTCCCCTCCATGTCCAGCGATTCTCCCCTCCCATCCCATCCAATCCATGTCAAGCAATTCTCCTCTGCCCTGCCCTCCCCTCCATGCTCTGCGATTCTCCCCTCCCCTCCCCTCCCCTCCATGTCCAGCGATTCTCCCCTCCCATCCCATCCAATCCATGTCAAGCAATTCTCCTCTGCCCTGCCCTCCCCTCCCATCCATGTCCAGCGATTCTCCTCTGCCCTGCCCTCCCCTCCCATCCCATCCCATCCATGTCCAGCGATTCTCTTCTGCACTGCCCTCCAATCCCATCTATGTCCAGCGATTCTCTTCTGCACTGCCCTCCAATCCCATCTATGTCCAGCGATTCTCCCCTCCTCTCCCCTGCCATCTTCTCCTTCCTGCCACCCTTCCTTTAAACCATTCATGTTACCACAGGTCGCAATGACGGCAGGCTCAGCTCGCATCGCTTCCAGCGTTCCCTTCCCTCTCAGGGTCCCGTCTTCCTCTGATGTCATTTTTATTTCCACGAGGGTGGAACACTGAGAGGGAAGGGAACGCTGGAGGCAAGCTGATGTCAGCTCATTTGCATGCTGTTACGAACCCAGCCATCCATCCAGGGAAGCAGAGTGACCAATTATTATAAAATGAATCTAGATACAGAAACAGTGACTTGCATTTAGTATAACAGAGGATGAAGAATGGAGCTGGTGAAGATGAGGGAATGATCACAAAATCAATATCCCGGTGCCTGCTCAGAAGAAGAGATTTGCACTACATTCTCTCTATATGTCATTCTGTAGGTAGTTTCCCATCGTTTATGAAGCTGCTGTCGAGTGAAGGAAAGACCCTTCTCCTTCTTGAACTCCCTCTAACCCATATCTCTGTCCATGAAGCAGGACAGATGTGTCTCACTGGTGCATCCCTTTCTCTGCATGCCTTCTGTTTGCTGTCGTATGTAACGCACAATAATTGAAAACCCATTCCCTCTGTTTCACCCGGAGTCTCAGAGCACCGCTGTCAAAGATTAATTCTGTAATACCACAAAAATGGACTCTCGGTTTGCTTCATGTTTTTCGTTACTTTCTGCTGAGGTTTGTAAGATGTGTCCACTGCTGCTACCAGCAGAAAGGTGCGTGCAGAGTTATAGAATAGCACCATTCCCGTGCCCAAATGCATTTGCACCAGGTTTCAACTGTTATAAATACCAGTTTAATTTGCTCCACCTGAAGAAGCATATAGAAATGTGATCCCGCATTGGGGAGCAGTTGAGCATTACAACTGGTGCCATGGCAACCGAGTTGGCTCCACATATCATGTGATTTGATTCTACTGATTTTAGTGATTTCAAGATTATGTGTGAGCAGCCACACTGAAATATGATGACTACAGTGGATGTACAAGCTTTCTAATGAGGAGATATCCAGAGATTTAAAAGAGCTGCATTTTTGAGGTTAAAGCTGTGGAGCAATTCACAAGGATACGTTGCTGGATTTGGACTCTGTCTTTAGAGTTTATAAGACAGTTTTGTTGCCATTTGAATCCTCACATTGGACTTATTTATTTGACATTATTCTTTTCAAGAAAACCTATGACTAATCTCATACGCCACTAAAAACTCACCTATGCCAAATGTCCTGACCCACCATAGCCCCGATCCCAATGTCAGGAAGCCACATTGAACCGAAACTTGTTTTTGGATAACTGGGGGACATGAGATTGGATGAATAAATAAATATAAATAAATAAATAAATTTAAAGAGAGCACATATTGGTGTTCACGGGATTATGTGGTCTGACTGGTATGAGTGAAAGGTTTGAATGAGTTTAATGTGGATTGTATACGTTATAAGTGTGTTATTGCTCCAGTGTTTGTGCGAATGAGGTAAGAAGGTGGTGAGAAACCCATGAGAAGTCATGAAAAGCAGTCAAAAGGAAGCCCCACAAGCAGGAGCATCCGGGCCAGATGAGCAAAGACATGAAAGCAGAGGCTTTTCCAGCTGAGGGATGTAAGGCAGCAACTATCAAAGCAGGAGGCCACCAACCCCAGGCAACAGGGCGCCCAGACTGAGATGCTTTTGTAAACTGGCCATGGCCATTTTGCTCTGTCCTCCTAAAGTCTATCAACAGCGAAAGCACCTCTGCAGGGTTAATGTAACTAGAAAATGATAGAAGCTGAGACTTTCTCTATTAATTATCTTCATAGAGCTTAGTAAAGTGCAGGTTCCAGGGGGTTAAAAGAGCTTACATTCCAGCAAGTCAGGTTCTGAAGTTGGAGAGAGTAGGGATCAAGGATTTAACCAGCCGATTGTGTAAGCAAAGGGAATTTAAGGATTAAGCAGATATCCTCATCCCTCAGAGCAGGGCAGGCTTATCCCCAGCCTCCTGAATGGACAGTAAGACTGGAAGCCAACCTTGGCATTAATTCTGCAGTCCTCCCCCATTCAAATGGGATCCCCAAAGGGTTAATAAAGGCGTGAGTGGTCCTCATGCCAGGCACCCTGTCCAGATTCTCGCTGGTGAAGGTCAGCAGTGGTCCATGGGAAAGGAAAAATTGGCAGTCGGGCCGGATGTCCTGCATTTCCCCCTCTTCCTGCAGCTGCCAAAGCCACACTCTTTATTTAGCCCTCCTGACGGACAGGAGAAATCTAATGGCAGAATCTGTCACCGGCTGATAACAGCAGAGGGACCCCTTTGGTGATGAGCAGTCAGTTCTGTACAGAAGTAGGAGCAGCTTTCAATTATTTGGGGAGGGGGACAGTGATAGCAGAAGCATGGAGGGAGGATCAGTCTGGCAAGCTCAGTATTTTCCAAATGATCTTGTTGTTTTGAGTAGTTGTACCTGTTTATGTTCTTAAAACAATATGAAAATGTTTTTGCTTACATTGGAGATGACAAATGTTTGTTATGTTCTGTTGAATCCTAAACAAAGTGCTGGATGGAGAGGAGTAAGAGGCTGAGAGCTGGAAGAAGAGGATAGAGGGATTATCCACAACTTACTGGAACAAAATGATGCTTAGGGGGTGCTGCTGGCCTGAGGTTTCTGGTGTAGAAGTGACATCAAACCTAATGCTCAGAATAGTTTCTTATAGCAATGACATAGGACACTTGTAGATTCCAAATTCTGAGAGATAGCCAAGAAATCCACTAAACTCCAGGAATTCTACCCAAATATAAAAAGGGTTCCAGAGGTGATCCGGGAAATTTTAGACCAATGAGCCTGACATCAGTGCCGGACAAAATGGTAGACTATTATAAAGAACAAAATTACAGAGCATCAGGGGCATAGCCAGACTTCGAGGTGGGAGGGGGCCAGAGCCCAAAGTGAGGGGGCACAAAACACTTTAATGCATTTTGCGGTAGCTTGTTGGAGCACGCTAACTGACTTAACGCCCTTTTGTAAAAGGTCCCCATCAGTTGCTTCTGTCTTATATGTTTACACCTAAAAAATACTTACACAAGCATACATCACACATCATCTGACCTGATAGACATAGGATATTATTTAAAAAAAAAAAAAAAAACATTTCCAAATTCAGTGTTGCTTGAATAAGGCTCATTTGCTATATAGAGAGTGCATGCAAATATATTTGCTTCAGAAAGTCAACCAATATACCTGTAGCTGTCCCCACACATAACTTACCAGATAGCTGCTTCCCTAGTCTCCAGCTATTTAAAAGGTATGTAGATTCTTTCTCTGTTCCACACCCCCAGCTGAGCAGTTGCCAGTACCACAGTGTCACTGTTCCAAGAACTGGATGTGAATGCTAGAAACTCCAGAGAGCAACCCTGAGCTCACAGATGATCACAACTGAATTATTCATTCCTCACTTTCTATTAAATCAGTTTAATTCAGTTTAATCATTCTCTGCCTTCTATTAAATCAGTTTAATTCAGTTTATTCATTTCCTGCCTTCTATTCACTTGGTTTCATTAGGGGTTGATATTCAAAGAGATTTAGTTAACCGCTGACCGGTTAAATTGCTTGGTTGGGGATAGCCGCTAATTTTCAGTGGCACTTAGGTGGCTATCAAGCTTATTTTCGAAAGAGAAGGGCGCCCATCTTTTGACACAAATCGGGAGATGGGCGTCCTTCTCACAGGGTCGCCCAAATCGGCATAATTGAAAGCCGATTTTGGGCGTCCTCAACTGCTTTCCGTCGCGGGGACGACCAAAGTTCATGGGAGAGCGTCGGAAGTGTAGCGAAGGTGGGACTGGGGTGTGCCTAACACATGGGCGTCTTCACCTGATAATGGAAAAAAGAAGGGCATCCCTGACGAGCACTTGGGCGACTTTACTTGGTCCATTTTTTTTTACGACCAAGCCTCAAAAAGGTGCCCGAACTGAACAGATGACCACCGGAGGGAATCGGGGATGACCTCCCCTTTCTCCCCCAGTGGTCACCAACCCCCCCCCCCCCCCACCCTAAAAAAAACTTTTTAATTATTTTTTGCCAGCCTCTCTGCCAACCTCAAATGTCATACCCAGCTCCATCACAGCAGTATGCAGGTCCCTGAAGCAGTTTTAGTGGGTGCAGTGCACTTCAGGCAGGTGGACCCAGGCCCATCCCCCCCCCTACCTGTTACACTTGTGGTGGTACATGTGAGCTCTTCAAAACCCACCAGAAGCCCACTGTACCCACATGTAGGTGCCCCCCTTCACCCTTTAGGGCACCTAACCACCATACCATACCATATTCAGGAAATCTAGATCGCCCCAACTTGACATTTCGTCCTTTAGATTGTAAGCTCCTTTGAGCAGGGATTGTCCTTCTTTGTTAAACTGTACAGCACTGCGTAACCCTAGTAGCGCTCTAGAAATGTTAAGTAGTAGTACAGTTGTGGGGAGTGGGTTTGGGGGGGGTTTGGGGGGCTCAGCACACAAGGTAAGGGAGCTATGCACCTGGGAGCAATTTGTGAAGTCCACTGCAGTGCCCCCTAGGGTGTCCGGTTGGTGTCCTGGCATGTCAGAGGGACCAGTGCACTATGAATGCTGGCTCCTCCCATGATCAAATGGCTTGGATTTGGTCGTTTCTGAGATGGGCGTCCTTGGTTTCCATTATGGCCGAAAATCAGAGACAACCATCTCTAAGGACAACTATCTCTAAGGTCGACCTAAATTTTGCGATTTGGGTGTCCCTGACCATATTGTCGAAATGAAAGATGGATGCCTATCTTTTTTTCGATAATACGGGTTTCCCCGCCCCTTCGCCAGGATGTCCTGCGAGGACGTCCTCAGGAAAACTTGGGCACCCCTTTCGATGATGCCCCTCCACGTGCTACTGAAATTTGCAGTTAGCACTTATCTCAAACTGGCTATGTTGGGGGCATTCTGGGGGTGAAATCATCACTTGGCCACGTGTTGATATTCAGCACTGTAAAAGCACTGTGGCTGTTAGTTTCATTGTTCATTAGCTGTTGTTTTGCTTGGAAGCAAAATGCAGTCTGTCATTATTTAAATTATATTCTGGCTTGGATACTGTGGGTTTAGCAGAGGGCTGCAGGCTGCTAGCTCTGACAATTCCCAGCAGCCCTCACTGGTTCACATTCATACAACCAAGCTTGAGCTTCGGCTGCAGTTTCGGTTTCGGCTAAAAGCTTTCAGACAGTTTCGGTGGCAGTTTTGCTTTTGGCGAAAACTGAAAAAAACATTTTGGTCAGCCTCTAGTTAATTGCTAGTAAAGCAATTAAGTTGCACATGCATCTTAGGAATGCACCCAAATTTGGGTGCCATATATAGAATCCGGGGTAGTAATCTGTACACTGCTTGTAGGTGTCCTCAGGACATGGTTTGGGCAGAGTGGAGGCAGAAGCTGAGCTGCTGACTTTAGATGAAGAGAAACAATTGGTGAAAATCACAGAAAAATATTTACCCTGAAAACAGCTTATAACAGTGGAGGAATTGACTGCGCCTTTTATTTATTTATTTTATTTATTTGGATTTTGCTCACACCTTTTTCAGTAGTAGCTCAAGGTTTGTTACATTCAGGTACACTGGGTATTTCTCTGTCCTGAAGGGCTCACAATCTAAGTTTGTACCTGAGGCAATGGAGGGTTAAGTGACTTGCCCAAGATCACAAGGAGCAGCAGTGGGGTTTGAACCTATGGACTTTTCCTTTAGGAAGCCGTCCAGACCTATTTTAAACCAAGCTAAGCTAACTGCCTCTACCACATTCTCTGCCTTGACATGTTCTCTTCATTGACTGCAACTGAACAAAATCTGCGCAGGTTTTTAGGGCAGATATAGAAGTCAGAGAGCGTTAAATCTCTCCTAGGCATTTTTGAAGAGATCAAATTTTAAAATGAAAAAAAAAAGGCACTGCACATGCAACAGTCTCTGCAATATCAACTGTAGCTAGGTGTCCATTTATACTGACTGATGCATTGCTGATGTAGTGACTACAGGTGCACCATGAGGCAGGTACTGGCCCAATTAAACAGCTGGAAGTCCCAAATAAGGGAAGCAAATTCTGGTTATATTCTTAATTTGTTTTTGTTCTCCAGGATTTCCCCAAATAAATGACTGCCCCAATTAACAGGTGTCCCAAATAACTGGAATCTATTGTATAATGTTTTCCAGTGGCATGCATACACATTATAAAAATTTCTTCCACTGGAGGAGCACTTTGAACTAAATTAGCTTATTTTACAAGCTGCGGTAAGCACTAGCGCATGCTTACGGCAGCTGAAATGAGTTTACCGTGATTTAGCAATCTACGCTCACAAACCATGCACTAAAAAACAAATTTTATTTTACTGTAGATGGGGCATGTCTTGAGAGTGGAAAGTAGGCATTTCTGTGCTAATCAGTGCAGCTGCGTTGCTACACGCTAACTGATTACCGTGGGATTAGCGCACAAGCCCTTATTGCCTACAAAATAGTGTTGGTAAGGGTTCATGTGCTAATTGTTAATAATGGCTGAGCACTAATGCCAACATTAGCATGTGGACATTAATTCAGAAAATAGAAAATTGATCATTTTCATGCTGCGGTAGAAAGGCCTCAGCGCACGGGAAAGACCTGCATAAGGGTGTCCTAAGGTCACTTTCTACTGCAGCTTTGTAAAAGGAGACCTAAGTGAAGAATTGACTCTTTGAGTGTATTTTACTTCAAACTGCTTTGTTTTCTGGAAAAATAGATTTGAAACGTTCCATTTGTTTTATAATATATCAGGGGTGTAGCCAGACCTCATGCTGGGGGGGGGGGGGCACATTTTAGTCTGCCACCCCGCCACCTTGCTGCTCCTCCTCACCTCCTCGCTGCTCCTCCTCACCTCCTCACTGCTTCCCCTCACCGCCTCGTCGTTCCCCCCGCCGTACCCCACAGTAGCAAATACCTTTGCTGGTGAGGGTCCCCAATCCCCGCCAGCCAAAGTCTTCTTCAGCACTGGTCTCCGGTTCGCTTCCCTGCTCTTTCTTCTTGCTGACATCCTGTGCGCGCTTCTTTACATAAAGGAACGTGCAGGACGTCAGGAGGAAGAAAGAGCACAGGGCAGGGAACGAAGCATGCCGGAAACCGGCGCTGAAGAAGGCTTCTGCTGGCGGGGGATGGGGACCCCTGCCAGCAAAACCAGGGGCCCGGATGAAATTTGGGGGAGACCAGGCCCCCGTGGCCCCACCTAGCTATGCGGCTATGCCACTGTTATGCTATACTGTACTGTGTTTAGTTAATTTTGGCCTCGAGGGGGATTAAAGTCACATTAAGGGTGTGTAAAAATATCACCTCCTAGGTTCACAGGGATCAGACAGACTTTATTCAGAGAAGAAAATCCACAGATCTCTTATTGAATTAGAGTGCAATGCACTCTCATACAGGGTGAGATTGGAACAGGACTATTTTAAGTTTAGGCTACAGCTTTTTCTTAGATTATTTATGGGTATTAGATTATTATAGCTGAACTATGTATTTTTGCTTGGTTAGCTTAGAGATGGACTAATGAATGCGATTTTTGTTATTTTTATCTTGTGATTATGTTTATGGGTTACTTTATGGCTTGTATTTTGGTGTCAGCAATAGTTTGTTGTAAATGGCTGTGGGCATTCAACACATATGTGGTTTATAAAATACACTTTTTTTCTGAGGGTCCTTACATGAATTAAAACATTGAATGAAAATTCATGGGAATTTCGAATAGGTGCTTACAAATACTGCAATTCTGCATTATCTACTATAGGACCCATTGCATAAAATGGGTCCTGTGCTAGATAGGGCATATTAACTTTTAGTAAATTACTACCATAATTGGGAGCCAGTTAGAGCTTGTAAGAGGTTGTAGTTGGAGAAATTTAGTTTTGAAACATTTGAATTGTAGTGAATAAATTGGCAGTCCAACTTGAACTAAGAAGAAGGGGGTATACAATAGGTTTGTGAAAAGTGTTAAAGCAGAGAACTGAGGTTGTTTTGATGGCAGGCATAGCCAAAGGTGGGTCTGGAAAGACACAACCTATAGAAACAAACAGGCAATGAAAACAACTCTTCAAAACTAAATACCTACAACTGGCCTCTCATTAGGGAGGTCCTACACAAAGAATTTATTTGGGGATGACTAAGGGGGGAAATTATCAAGCTGCATTAGGGCACTATCCCAAGTTATTTGCTCTTATTGGGAAACAGGATGCCTAACGGTAGTACTGCAAGACTACCACTAGGATTCCTGGTACCATTTTGTTAGAAGGCACTGGCAAGGGCAGGCAGGGCCGATCTTAGCAATTGCGGGGCCCTGTGCAGACCAGTTTAGTGGGGCCCCGTGCCCGCCCCACCCCTGCCTGCACCCCCCCTCCTGTGCCCGCCACCATAAGTCATAATTTATCAGAGTTTAATAGGAGGTTTAGAGCTCTCGGAACCCCACCTTATCCCGTACCTTGATGTGCATCCACCACGTTTCAATAGACAGCAGCAGACATTTTCATATCCCATCAGCTGCTGAGCCCAGAGCCTCCTCGCTGCTGCATCCTGCCATTGCGGAAGCAGGACATGACATCAAAAGGGAGCGTGACGCAGCAGCGAGGAGGCTCTGGGCTCAGCAGCTGATGGGATATGGAAATCACTGCTGCTGCCTTATACTCTATACTGACATGTGGATGCACAATAAGGTACGGAGCAGGGAGGTATTCCGAGACAGGAGGACAGACTTGCCAGAGATGTGGGGCCCCTAGGAGCGTGGGGCCCTGTGCGACTGCCCCTGTCGCCCATGCCTAAGACTGGCCCTGAGGGCAGGAGCTACCATTCCTGCCTGAAACACTAGAAATCAGGGATCTTCTGTAACATAGGCCCGGGGCAGGGGCTATGGGAGGGTGGGGGCTTGGGGGAGGAGGGTTACTACTTGCAGGGCAGACCTCTAGGGGGCCCATAGGGTTGGGGAGGCTGTTTGGGCCAGCACAATGGAACTTGATGAGGGAGGACCAAGAGGGGCATTCTGCCTAGGAGGGCACTCCAGCTACCTTTTTTAACACTGGATGCTGGTCCCTTTAAGAAATGGCCCAATAGCATCAGGACATGGCTTCAGTGGTATAGCCAGGAATTTTTGAAAGGGGTGTGACAGTGAGATCTTCCAACCGTGAGTCTTCTGGCTGCCTCTCTGTGTATTCCAAGCCTCATTCTGGTGCTCCAATAACTCTCTCAGGGAACGTCAAGCCTCATTCTGGAGTGCCAATAGCTCTCTCAGGGAACTTCAAGCCTCATTCTGGTGCTTTCAGTGCATTCCAAGCCTTACTCTGGTGTCCACACTGAGGGACAGGTGATGCGTATGCAACAGATGCACCTTGTACAGATACGCTACTGCATATCTTAGTAGCCAATGTTCCCAGGCGGAACAATAATACTGCTTAAATGCAGCATTATTCTTTTACCAAAGGAGTCAGCAACCTGCAGTACTGAGATACCACAGATTGGTGACTCCCATGGTTAATCACAATGCCATGATTAAAAACCATGGCCATGTCAAGAATTTTTAAATTATAGTTCAAAGAAATTCTGCCTTAGCTCATAGTTTTACATATTTTAGATTATTAGTTTTCTTCCCCATCCCCCATTCCTTGTCTCTTCCATGTTCCCTTGGATGATTCCCATTTTTCTTAGGGCAATGTTTGTAGCATGTCATATGTCCAATGAACAATTACTTATGTGCCCCTGAAGCAAGTCAGAGTGCCAAAACAAGTTGGACTTAGCTTTGATTTGAACACTGACTCTCCTGTTATGAGTTCTGTGTGGCTCACTTCCCATTGGGCTTGTGTGTTTTATTGTACTTGGGTTTTTTTTAATATTTATTGAATGAAGCTTTCTTTGGTCATCAGTAGCCTGACTTTCCTCCACTTTTTCCCCACATATACTCACTCTTTCCATTAGATATTTCTTCTTCTGTATACACCATTCAGATTATTGACATCTGTAAATCCAGGGAACAGTATTATGAAGTGCATTAATGATAAATCCTGCTTCCGCAGCCTCTGTCAAAATCAAGGCCTCAAAATCAACATTCATTGAATTACAAAGGTATATGTTAAGGATGCCCCCCATCCACATTCTTTGCCCTGGTCATTGAACTCATTGCCCTGCATAATCTATTACAGGGGTTCTCAACCCAGTCCTCAGGACACACAGAGCCAACCGAGAGGTAGGTGTCGTCTTTGAGTAATCATCAGGGTAGCTTTACTCCAGCAACAGCCAACCTGGTGGTCTAACTGGAGATCTGAGTCACTCAGCCAGTCTTGTAAAAGAATAAAACTCTAGGTAGACAGACTGTCACGGCTGTTGCCAGTCTGCCAAGTTAGGTTTCCTAAGAGGGAGCTCTACCTCTCTTATTCCAACTGAGTATCAAGCAACATTGACAAGTTCATTTAAGTCCATCGTCATATATAGCCTCAGGTATTTAAATTGCTAGGCTGCCATCCTAAAGGAGAAACTGGACTTGTTCCAGTTATTCCTTTTACTTATAAACATGATTTTGATGGCAGGAACCAAGAAGAAATTGGATCTCTTTCTCAACGGGTGTGGTAGAGAGGCTAAGGAGTTAAGCATGAACTACAATAGGTCATCTGCATTAAGTGAAATTTTAGGTTGGTCACCCTTGACCTCCAGAGCTGAACTTTGTTTATGTTTATAGATAAGGAGTTCTCAACCTGGCCCTCGTGACACCCCAACCAGTTAGGTTTTCAGGATAGTTACCTACAATGAATATGCATGAGATAGCAAATTGCTGGTTCCTGTTGGAAACTGAAATGACTGGTTAATTGAGCAAAATGAAGCAAAAATGATAGGCCTGGGCTTCATCAGTGTATTTTTAGAAAAGCCCCCTCATGCCCCATGGGTCCTGTTCTTCAAAATGATGCCAGATGACCCAAAACCGAGACAGTTTTGAATTGTTTCCGTGCCACAACCAGCACCATTTTGTTGCATGACAATAATTCCAAATAGTGTTGGCTGGTCCCATTTTGAAAAAGAGGATGAATAGCAAAAGAGTGACTGGAAATCGTTTCTACACGTAAATATGCCATAGCAAGGAAGGGGAGAAAGGGAGCTAACCACAAGTTTCCTGGGGTTTTTTAAAAACAATTAGGTGGTGCCGTGGTGGAATTCTTCAGTGGGAACTAGGGGTGGGGTCCCATTTCTGAAAAGAAAATAATAAAACAACCAAAATGTATTTTATTTTGTTTTATTTCATTGTCAAGGCAAAACAGGACATTTTCTGGAAATGTTTTGTTGCATTTCTAGCAAAAGCACATCCCCGTATTGCATTACATTACATTACACAGGACTTATAACCCACAAATACCATTTTATAGTTCACCAGCGGGTAACAATTCAACATTACATAATACTCATAATAAGTCATTATTATTATTATTAACATTTGTATAGCGCTACCAGACGCACGCAGCTCTGAACACCTGACACAGAGAGACAGTCCCTGCTCGATAGAGCTTACAATCTAAAAATACAGACAAACAAGACAATTAAGGGCGAGGAAAGTACTGGGTGAGAAGGAACAAGGATAGGGGAATTGAGTAGTGGTTAGGAGCCAAAAGCAGTGGTGAAAAGGTGGGTTTTCAGCATAGATTTGAAAACAGGTAAAGATGGAACTAGGCGTACAGGCTCAGGAAGTCCATTCCAGGCATAAGGTGCCGCAAGGGAAAAGGAACGAAGCCTGGAATTAGCAGTGGAGGAGAAGGGGGACGACAAGAGAGATTTGTCTAGCGAGTGGAGATTACGGGGAGGAATGTAGGAGAGATGAGAGAGGAGAGGTAATGGGGGGGCTGCAGAATGGATGCATTTAAAGGTCAGTAAGAGAAGTTTGAACTGTACGCGGAAGCGGACAGGGAGCCAGTGAAGTGACTTGAGGAGTGGGCTAGTGTGGGAAAACGATTTTTGGCGGAAAATAGTCGTGCCGCAGAATTTTGAACAGACTGGAGAGGAGAGAGATGGCTGAGCGGAAGGCCAGTGAGAAGCAAATTGCAATAATCCAAGCGAGAGGTGACAAGGGTTGGATAAGGGTTCTGGTAGCGTATTCAGAGAGGAAGGGGCGAATTTTGCTAATGTTGTAGATAAAGAAACGACATTTAACAAACATTTGTAAAAATCTTATTAAAAATCAGAGCAGATACATTTTCTAAAAGAAGTGGAGGAGTAGCCTAGTGGTTAGTGCAGTAGATCTTGATCCTGGGGACCAGGGTTCAATTCCCATTGCAGCTCCTTGTGACTCTGGGCAAGTTACTTAACCCTCCATTGCCCCAGGTACAAATAAGTACCTGTACATACTTAGTAAACCCTTTGAATGTAATTGCAAAACCCACAGAAAGGCAGTATATCAAGTCCCATTTCCCTTTCCCTATTTGAGATTCTACATGGAATGTTGCTAGTTGAGGAATAACCTAGTGGTTAGTGCAGCAGACTTTGATCCTGGGGATCTGGGTTTGATTCCCACTGCAACTCCATGCTGGGCAAGTCACTTAATCCTCCATTGCCCCAGGTACAAATAAGTACCTGTATATACAATACAAAATGGTATATCAAGTACATAGCTTTCAAAACATTAGGTAATCTTTAATTACTCAGAGCTCAAGAGGGAAAAACAACTGTGCCCTTGCCCCACCATACTGAGGCTTCAGTGGCACCTAGTGGCCAGAATCAGAGTGCATGTTAACACACAGTAGTAAATAGGTCCAGGTGCTGTGGTGAGCAATGTATATTAATACATATTAGCACATGGTCAAGGCTGATTTTTCCAATGGAAAAGGGGCAGCTGCCCCAGGTCCAGCTTAACGGTGGGGGGGGGGGGGGGGGGGGGCATAAGCACAGCATCCACTCTGGTCCTGCATCTCCCTTCCTTTCCCTCAGTGCATAAAGTGACATAAAGGTGCAGAGAGCTGCTATCAGTCTGCACTGCTGTTGGCTCTGCCAGACCCACCCCTTCTGACATCACTTCCTATTTCTGAGAGGCAGGTCTGGCAAAACCAACAGCAGTGTAGACTAACAGCAGGAAGCAAGGTAAGCTGCATAGCTGTTCTGAGGTGGTAAGGGTGCTGTGTTGTATTCAAAGAAGAGAAGAGGCCTGAATGTTTGCCCAGGGCCCCATGGATGGTTAATATGGCTCTACGCATGGTATCATGGTAATGCGTTTTAGTAAATATAGTCCTTAGTTGGGAACAATATAAAATGGTGGAGTGGAAAATATCCAGGCCCTGGTTTCCACTGAGCTGGAAACAGGAGGAAAGTGTTGGGTCCAAAGAGTTTTTTGAAAGCAGCAGTATCTCCTGATCCAGTTAGCAAGGAGCAAGAGGGGAGAGATGGACACAGGCCAAAATGAGCTCTCTAACTTCTGGAGATTCTTGCTGTGGAATGTAAAATCAGTATTGCAAAGCATACAAGCATAAAACAGAACACCTCTAGGATAGTTTTATTCTTATTAACTTTTCCCCAGCAGGGATTATGTGCAAATGTTATGGTTTATTGGATATCTTCAGTATGATACAATTTCAGGCAGATAAAAGTCTGACCATGTATCAGTGCCAGAACCATGACACTTCATTAAGCAAAAGCAGGTGGCGCTCAAGAGCAGAATTAAACTTATTTTTATCGAATGCAGTGAAGCCAAATAAAACATCAGTGCAATGGGTCATTACTTCATGACAGCTCACTATTTTGTGCGATTTATTTCCACCTTTAGGGACAGGAATGAAATGGAGAGAACTGAACATGTTGACATGCTAGTGACTGGCCATACACTGGAACAGACTTGCAGATATAGTCTTCACTAAAATGCAGCAAGTGACTGCAGTGGAGCTGAAAGTCCAGCACTGGGGGTAGCAGGTTGGTGGCTGTGGCAGAAGGGATCATAAGGCTTGTTGCTTTTACCATCGCATCTCATGACACCAGTGCCACAGCCAGTATCATCACAATAGCAGCCCTTTTTTAGGGTTCCTGAGAAATTTGAGTTATGTAATTGTACCCTAACCCTGACCACTGACACCCAAAAGGTACAACAATACCCCCTCCCTCGAAAAACAGATTTGTGAAACTCTTTTAATTTGACATCTGGATTGCTACTCTTCATTAAAGACTACCAGGGTGATATTCTACCCACAGCAGTCAGCATGTTATGAGATTCCGGCTGCCAAGGGCATTTTATAGCTGAATATTTAGGACCAGCCCATCCCTGAAGACCAGTACTGAATATTTGGGGATTTGATGGCCACCAGCACTTATCCAGACACCAGTGACATTCAGCCCAGCACCCATATAACATTAGGACAGCCTATTTGCTGTCCTAACTGGGTAGTTATCCAGTTAGTGCAGTGGCTATTTTACAAAACCATGTTAAGCGCTAATGCACGCTTAATTTGGGGTATAGGCTTACTGCAAAACATGTTAAAGCATTTTCAGGTAGTTTGCCTGTCAAAGCACATTAACTCGTGCGTTAGGTATTTTTGAAGAATATATTTTGCTGGGTCATGTCATGGGCATGGAAATATTAACCAGCTAGTGCGTATGCATTAGCGCACTAACTGATTAACACAGAGTTAACGTGGAAGCACTTAACTCCCACGTTAACTTATTTCAAGGAACACGCGCTAATGTGAAACATTAGTGCACTACCTAATAAAAAATAATTGAAAGTCCTATGTTAAAACCACTAAGCCCATATTATAATGCAGGTTAGTAAAACGGCCCCTGAAAGTCGCGGCTAACCGGGTAATTTCCAGCTCCACCCAGACTCCACACCCAAGCACTAACCAAAGTGTGTTGAAGCAGTCTGAGCCAGGGGCATAGGTGCTATGGGGCCACGGGGGCCTGGGCCCCCGTAGATTTGGCCCTGGACGCCCCTGCTGGTGACCCTCCAACCCCCCTCCCGCCGCCTGCTACCTTTGCTGGCAGGGGACCACAAGGCTTCGTTCTGTTTCTGTGAGTCTGACATCCTGCACATTGTACGTGCAGGACGTCAGACTCGGTCAGAAACCAAACGAAGGAAGAAGACTTTGGCTGGAGGGGGTTGGGGTCCCCCGCCAGCAAAGGTAGGCGACGGCAGGCAGGGGGGGGTCGAGAGGGTCATCAGCAGGGGGCGGGGTCAAAGTTGTTGGAGGTGTTGGCAATGGCAGGCGGGTGGGGGGGAGTTGTCGGCAATGGGGGGGTCAGCGGCGCCGGGGGGGGGGCTAAAATGTGCCCCCTCACCTCGGCTCTGGACCCCCTACCGTTGAAGTCTAGCTACGCCCCTGGTCTGAGCACGTATTCAATGGCACTAGCTGGTTAAATGTCACTGAGTATTGCGCTCAGTTCTGGTCTCAAGAAAGATATAGCGGAATTAGAAAAGATTCAAAGAAGAGCGACCAAAATGATAAAGGGGATGGAACTCCTCTCGTATGAGTAAAAGCTAAAGAGGTTAGGGATCTTCAGCTCGGAAAAGAAATGGATGAGTGGAGATATGATTGAGGTCTACAAAATCCTGAGTGGTGTAGAACGAGTAGAAGTACATCAATTTTTTTACTCATTCCAAAAGTACAAAGACTAGGGGGACACTCAGGGAAGTTGCATGGAAATACTTTTAAAACAAACAGGAGGAAATATTTTTTTACTCAACAAATAGTTAAGCTCTGGAACCCTTTGCTGGCGAATGTGGTAACAGAGGTTAGCATATCTGGGTTTAAAAAAGGTTTGGACATGTTCCTGGAGGAAAAGTCCATAGTCTGTTATTGAGACAGACATGAAGAAGCAACTGCTTGCCCTGGGATTTGGGTTTCTGCCAAGTACTTGTGACCTAGCTTGACCAATGTTGGAAACAGGGTACTGGACTAGATGGACCATTGATCTGACCCAGTATGGCTACTCTTATGTTCTTATGAATATCTGGGCAGGACCCGGTTAGCGTGAGTTTACCGTTCAGGAGTCACTCCTACCCGGTTAACTTGTGCTGACTGTTGACCACCACATCTTTAATCTTGCCTGACATGTGACCAATTATTATAATGCCCGTGTGTTCCATTCTCTCTTCTGCTGAATAATCTTGTATAATAATTATTCCTTACAGTGAGGATAAAGTAAACAGTACAGACCAGTGAACTGTCATGGAACGATCATTCATTCCATTGAAATATTGCCTCTCGATCTGTAGATAAGAAAAACAGAAAAAACAGCAAACCAGCCAGTGGAAACAAGGCATGTACGTTCTGAGGGTTCTCTGGAGCTATTGCTATCAGTTCAAGCAGGGAGTGGAGAAAATTTGCAGTGCGTGTAACGAGTTCGTGTATTTTGGCAGCTAGACAGTGGAAATCCTCATATGAAGTTGTTCTGCAGCCAAGAAGCCCCCTCTGAAGATATTGAATGGTCGTGTCTGACGATTTCCATTGATAATGTTCCATCTAATTCTGATGATTTTGATAAGGAAGGAACATGGGGATCCTTTGGGGGATTACCTTGGAGGCTCCAAAACATCTGTCTTTAAAATATAGCTATTATAAACGTGGGATTTAGTTTGCATTTAAGAGGCCAACAGCAAAATTAAGTTCACTTTCTAGTCTAAAGTGACATGACAGCAGCTCTTAGTGTTGACAAGCCAGACTAAGGTAAGATGGCCTATGGTAACATTCCCCCCTCCTCCAAATCCAGGTGAAGGTGGGGTCCTGTGAATAAAGTACCAGTTAAATAGTAAAATTAAGGAGGCATTGGAAGCTGCTAGTTACTTCAACAAAAACAAATAGATTTATTTTCCAGACTCTTCAGCTCCTAGGATTTCACTTCAGTAATATTAACTTTCTATAAAACAAAAGGTGGAAACGGGCACATTGCCTGGTTACTATCTCTATAAACTGTCGTTAGACCATAGGCCTCAATCAGGGGTAACGATAGGGGGGTGCAGGGCCCAGAACAAATCTTACAGAGTAGGGCGTCACAGAGGCTGAAGAAGAGGCTGTGTGTTTGAATAGCTGCACGTATAAATATCTGTGCACATGCATATTACATAGTAACATAGTAAATGACGGGAGATAAAGACCTGAATGGTCCATCCAGTCTACCCAGCCGTCACACTCTTTATCAATTCATGATTAAACCAACAATGAATGTGATAAAAAAATACTTGATCATGGTCTTTCTTTGTTATTTCTGGGACATAGACTATAGAAGTCTGCCCAGTGCAGTCCTTACGTTCCAACTACTGGAGATGCTGTCAAAGCCCACCCACTCTAGTCTGTCCGAATCCATCTTGTCATTTGCATGACACAGACTGTAAAAGTCTGCCCAGTACTGTCCTCACATTCCAGCTACTGAAGTTGCTGTTGAAGCCCTTTCCCGCCCATTCTAAACTGAATTGCCATATACAAGTCTGCCCGACACCGGCCTTAATTCTTCACAGCCAGAGTCACCATCTAAGTGCCACTCAACACATTCACACAAATGTAGCCATTTAAGTTTTGTTTCTTTTTTTTATACCATTTTTTCTCATTAGGAATCCCCTGTGTTCATGCAACTCCTTTTTGAATTCCATCACCATTTTTTACTCTACCACTTCCCTCGGGTGGGCATTCCAGGCATCGACCACCCTCTCTGTGAAAAAGGATTTCCTGACATTACTCCTACCACCCCACAGCCTCAATTCATGTCCTCTAAGGATTTTTTTCTATTTATTTGAAATTTTAATAAAACTTTACAAAGGTAAATGTGTTAATGTAACACCAAAATTTCCAAAACGTAAAACAAGAAATCATCATAACAATAATCAGCTTTAATTAACAAAAAGAAAAAAGGGAGGCAGGCAGCTCCAGGAGAACTTAAAAAAAAATTACAAGGAAATATAAGTAACTATGCCTTTTTTGTTAAAATATCCTAGAAGGTGTCAGGTTAAGTTTGGAGGTAATGATTATGTATTCTTAGAACCAAGTCATTTGGAAGCGTTGAT
This sequence comes from Microcaecilia unicolor, assembly GCF_901765095.1. NCBI lineage: Eukaryota > Metazoa > Chordata > Amphibia > Gymnophiona > Siphonopidae > Microcaecilia > Microcaecilia unicolor. Next base: position 152,884,950 of record NC_044038.1, on the reverse strand, counting down.
TAAACAGCATGAATCTGTTCATTAACACGTTAGATTGACCTACAGTTTAGAGTATAATAGGGTGACTAAGCAATTTATGCCATGTCCTCTAGTTTTACCGTTTCCCCTTCTCTGAAAAAGATTTGTTTCTATATCAATGCCTTTCAAGTATTTAAACGTCTATATTACATCTCCCCATCCCTTCTTTCCTCTACAGTATACATATTCAGATCTTCCAGTCTCTTCTCATATGTCTTTTGACGCAAGCCCCATACCATTATTGTTGCCTTCCTCTGGACCACTTCAAGTCTTTTTATATCCTTAAGACACGGCCTCCAAAACGACTTGTGCAGGGGCATCAACACCTCCTTTCTTCTGTTGGTTGTGCCTCTCTCTATGCAGCTTAGTATCCTTCTGGCTACAGCCACCAGTTTGTCACACTGTTTCGTCACCTTCAGATCCTCTGACACTGTCACTCTCTATCTATGCATATCAGCTTCTCATCTCCTAGAACATATGGCTCCCTTGGATTTCAGCTCCCCAAATGCATCACTCTGTACTTCTTCGCATTAAATTTTAACTGCCAAACATTAGACCATTTTTCTAACTTTTGTAGTCCTGTTTTATGTTTTCCACTCCCTTCAGGATGTCCACTCTGTTACATATCTTGGTGTCATCTGCAAAAAGGCAAACTTTACCTTTTAACCCTTCAGCAATGTCGCTCACAAATATATTGAACAGAATCAGGCCCAACACCGATCCTTGAGGCACTTCACTACTCACCTTTCCTTCCTCTGAGTGAATTCCATTGACCACCAATCTCTGACAACTGTCTGACAACTAGTTTCTAATTCGATTCACCACTTTGGGTCCTAACTTCAGGTTGTCGAGTTTATTCAAGAGTCTCCTTTGAGGAACCGTGTCAAAGGCTTTGCTGAAATCCAAGTAGATTACATCTAGCACATGTTCTCAATCCAATTCTCTGGTCGCCCAGTCAAAGAATTCAATCAAATTCATTTGGAACAATTCACCTTTGGTAAAACCATGTTTCCTCAGATCTTGTAGCTCATTGGATTCCAGGAAATTCATTATCCTTTCCTTTAGCAATGCTTCCATTACTTTTTCAATAACTAAAGGCTTACAGGCCTATAGTTTCTTCAGGTACTCCCCCATTATACTAAAGTCAACATATTTGAAATCCAGAACTTTGAGTTTTGTGTGGCTGCCCTCTGCTTTAGCAGTTACATCAAACCAAACTGTTTGATGATCACTACTGCCCAGGTGGGCACCCACTTGGACATTAGACACACTTTCCCCTTTTGTGAGTACCAGATCCAGCGTCACTCCTTCCCTCATGGGTTCTGTTACCATTTGTCTGAGCAGAGCACTTTGAAAGGCATCCACGATCTCTCTAATTCTTTCCAATTCCCATTTCTTCTTTGGTTTAAGGCATCCAAATATTTGTATATCCAAATATTTGTATACCTATGTATCGAGATATATTTGCCTGCTTTAAACCAAAAGATGAATATTTCACAGCCTTAAAATCTAGCTACTAAAAAGGCACTTGGCTAAATGTATGCTTGTCATATTTATAAATTCTTGCATTTAAGATCAGCTGTCAGAAATCATCCACTACACTGATGCAAATGGGTGACTAAAGATTCGCTTTTCTTTCACTAATCATGGTTTTGCATAAATTATTTCTGGTTTTAATACATTAGCATGTCTTTCTAGTTCTCCATTTTCACTAGGTAACATGTGACTTTGTATTGGTAGGGTGGATGGATCCCGTAAATATTTTGGAATCATGGAGGGAGAGACAAAGAGGAAAGTTCTCAGATGAGAGGGAGGCAGGACAGGGCAAAGGAGAAAGGAGGTTCTGGGATCTAAGAGGGATCTAAATGGAAGAGAGGGAAGAGTCTTCCCCTAGTTCCAACCCTAATCTCTTCATTTCCACATCCACTTTCTCTCTCTTCATCTTCCTTTAGCATCCTACTCCAGGTGCTCATCCTCATCCCATCCTACTCCAGGTGCTTATCCTCAGCCTGCTCCAGGTGCTCATCCTCATCCCATCCTACTCCAGGTGCTCATCCTCATCCCATCCTACTCCAGGTGCTCATCCTCATCTCATCTTACTCCAAGTGCTCATCCTCATCCCATCCTACTCCAGGTGCTTATCCTCAGCCTGCTCCAGGTGCTCATCCTCATCCCATCCTACTCCAGGTGCTTATCCTCATCCCATTCTACTCCAGGTGCTCATCCTCATCCCATCCTACTCCAGGTGCTCATCCTCATCTCATCTTACTCCAAGTGCTCATCCTCATCCCATCCTACTCCAGGTGCTTATCCTCAGCCTGCTCCAGGTGCTCATCCTCATCCCATCCTACTCCAGGTGCTTATCCTCATCCCATCCTACTCCAGGTGCTCATCCTCATCCCATCCTACTCCAGGTGCTCATCCTCATCTCATCTTACTCCAAGTGCTCATCCTCATCCCATCCTACTCCAGGTGCTTATCCTCAGCCTGCTCCAGGTGCTCATCCTCATCCCATCCTACTCCAGGTGCTCATCCTCATCTCATCTTACTCCAAGTGCTCATCCTCATCCCATCCTACTCCAGGTGCTTATCCTCAGCTTGCTCCAGGTGCTCATCCTCATCCCATCCTACTCCAGGTGCTTATCCTTTTCTCTAGCCCCTTGAATCTCTAATGCCTTCTCAGCCCTTCCCTCTTACCCAGCCAATCTTTTCTCACTTCAGGCTAATTACACCTCTTTCCAGCTGCTCCCCAGCCCTTCTTTCAATCCCTCTCCTCTCACATGATACCTCCAGGCTCTCTCTTATCACCTTGTTAGTCTCCCCTCCAAATCCCAGACTAATCCACGAGGACATTACAGGTATTAGGACAAATCCCCCCCATCTGCTGCCCAAAGACATGGTTTAAAGTGCCAGACCTCAAAAAGAAAAGGGAAGGGTAGCGCCCAAGGCACTGCTACTGTCTTCCCTCTCTTTCTCTTGCTGATCCAGATCATCAAAAGCTAAGTCCTCTCCCTGGCATTCCAGGCCATGCAAAGACTCATTTGTTCATGCTGGATTAGGATTCTCAGTGTAACTATGACCTCCCAGTAGCCAGACCATGCCAAATAATTTGTATGATTCCCAAGCAAAACTTTACTTTCTATAGGCAAAACAATATTTAGAGTCCAACAACACAGGTTTCCAACCTAAAGCAGCAATAATGATACAGTTTCTCTTATTACATCACAAACTACTTCCTTTCATGCAGCTGTGAATGAAATGAACAACGGGTTCTGCGCTCTCCCTTTTTGGAGGAATCAGCTAATTTTGTACTCACAAACTTAGGAGGAGAGCTGGAGTGGCTTTTTCCTCTCATCAGTTCTAGCTGGTCTCCTTTTCTCTTCTTACTCTCACGTCTTGGCACCTTTGATATATCAAGAAAGCAAAAAAACCCTATACATTCTTCACCTGAGGGCTCCTGGATCTATTTACACTGGAACCTCACTTACTCCTCCTTCTCCCTTCCACAGTGCTCATAGTAACAAAGTAACATAGTAGATGACAGCAGATAAAGACCTGTACGGTCCATCCAGTCTGCCCAACAAGATAACTTATCACATAAAGTATGATAATAATAATAATAAAAAAATAAACCTTTATTTATAACCCGCTATATCTATAATAGTCTAAGCGGGGAACAAAGCACATACAAAATAAAAAGATTCTGCCCTGTAAACACCAGTAAAATACATGTCCCCAGATATTCAAAATCATTTAAATGACCAGAAACAGCACCTGTCCGGTTAAATGGCACTTAACCGGCTATCTGGCAGTATTCAGTGGGGAATAATGAGTTACCCCCCACTGAATATTCCCGGTTGGCAGCTAGGAGCTAACCGGCTACACCAGGTCACGTAGCCGGCTATCCCCGAATATGCAACACATAACCAGGTATTATAAGTGGCCACATTGGGCATATAAATAGGTGAAATACCTTTGGCCAGTTAAACTTAACTGGCCATCTCCAGATATTAACATAGCTGGTTAAGTTTAAACCAGCCAAAAATAAACTGGATATTGAATGCCGGTCGCTGGAAATGGCCCAGAACACTTAAAACAACAATGGATCAGCAATAGTCTACTACCTCCAAAGTAACAAGCTCAACAAAAAGTAGACATAGCGTTCACTCTGAACTTGGTATAAGGGGGAAAAAAAGTTTCATATCGTCACCAGGACATGATAATAATTATCAACACCCATATATACTTATATGTAAGCCCCCTGGTGGCAGAGCAAGGTATTAAATGATGGTACCAAATATGTCAGTGAGGGGCATAATTGAACGAAAACGTCTATCTCCATGGGCGTTTATCTCCGAGAACGGGTCCATGAAGGAGCGGACCGAACCGTATTTTTGAAAAAAATAGACATCCATGTTTTATTCGACAATTTGTGAGCTGGGCGTTTTTGTTTTTCAGTGATAATGGAAAATGAAAGCGCCCAGCTCAAAAACGAATAAATCCAAGGCATTTGTTCGTGGGAGGGGCCAGGATTCGTAGTGCACTGGTCCCCCTCACATGCCAGGACACCAACCGGGCACCCTAGGGGGCACTTTTACAAAAACAAAAAAAAAGGTAAAAGAGCTCCCAGGTGCATAGCACCCTTCCCTTGTGTGTTGAGCCCCCCAAATCCCCCTCAAAACCCACTGCCCACAAGTCTACACCATTATTATAGCCCTAAGGGGTGAAGGGGGGCACCTACATGTGGGTACAGTGGGTTTGGGGGGTTGGACGACTAATAAGCATTAAGCAGCACAATTGTAACAGGTGGGGGGGGGGGATGGGCCTGGGTCCACCTGCCTGAAGTCCACTGCACCCCCTAACAACTGCTCCAGGGACCTGCATACTGCTGCCGGGGAGGTGGGTATGACATTTGAGGGTGAAAATAAAAAGTTGTGAAACATCATTTTTTGTGGTGGGAGGGGGTTAGTGACCACTGGGGAAGTCAGGGGAGGTCATCCCCGATTCCCTCTGGGGGTAATCTGGTCATTTAGGGCACTTTTTGGGGCCTTATTTGTGAAAAAAACAGGGTCCAGGAAAAGTGCCCTAAATTCTAGCTACAAACGCATACTTTTTTTCCATTATCGGCGAAAGGCGCCTCTGTTCGGGTGATAACCACGCCCCAGTCCTGCCTTCACCACACCTCCGACACGCCCCCGTCAACTTTGTATGCTTCCGCGATGGAGTGCAGTTGAAAACGTCCAAAATCGCCTTTCCATTATACCGATTTATTCGTTTTTGTGAGATAAACGTCTATCTCCCGATTTGGGTCGAAATCTAGGCGTTTTTCTCTTTCAATTATAAGGTGGAGTGTTTCCCCAAAATGACTCAACACCAACCAGGGAGTTTAACAATAAAAAGAAAATATTTTTTTTTATTATTTCAATTATATTTAAATGTTTTTACCAACTTGAAAATTTAACATATGTATTTCAATTACAGGTTTGCATCACAAATCAGTTTAGTCTCTAGAAACATTGAGAGCATCCTCAGATAAGTATAAATATTAGTTACATAAATCATTTGAGTACATTCAATTCCACAAAACACCAGACTCTTCAAAGTCTCCCCTCTCCTGTCCCTCAGACCCCTGGAGACCCCCAAGGATCCCAACATGTAAGTTTTCCTCTACTCTTTTTTTCTTCTTTTAGTTATCTCTCACTTATTGTTCAGGTTTCCTTTACTATTTTCTCTTATGTGCACTTTTTAAAATAGTTTCAGTCACTTAGCTGCTCTCTTTCTTTTTCTCTCTCTGGCTCTCTTGAACGGTGGGCGCCTTTTCTTTCAGGTGATGATCTCCAGCATCAACTTTCTTCCAGTCTTTTCCTAGTAAGATGTTCTCTCCTGAGAGTTCCATCAGCATGCGGAACACTCAGCGTATGCACACAGGCCACTCAGTTTCACTGCACTGCTCACTGTCTCCACACCAGATCCAGAAGGAGCCAGGCAATCTTTTAAAATTTAACCCATAGGGTTACATATAGGTGCATCCCACTTGTGACTGATATAATCATTGACAAAAAACCCCACCTACCAAAAGCTGTGTATTTATATCTTTTTTGTGCAATTTCTTTGGTTTTAATTTTATATTTAATTTGATCTTTCTTTCAAACAGAATGATTGGCAGTTAACACAAAGATTCAAAATGCAATGTCACTTATCTGCAAGCTCACTGGAAATGGCCCTGACTGCAGGCATTAGTCAGGCTCCCTCCCGCGGTCTGAATATTGGTCCCATGGCATCAAATGCACATACATATACACATATATGCCAGTGTTCTGAATATTGCGTTCAGTTCTGGTCGCCGTATCTCAAAAAAGGTATAGCTGAATTAGAAAAGGTTCAAAGAAGAGCGACCAAAATGATAAAGGGGATGGAACTCCTCTCGTATGAGGAAAGACTAAAGAGGTTAGGGCTCTTTAGTTTGGAAAAGAGATGGATGAGGAGAGGTACAGTATGATTGAGGTCTGCAAAATCCTGAATGGTGTAGAAGTAAATCATTGTTTTCCTTGTTCCAAAAGTACAAAGACTAGAGGACACTCGAGGAAGTTACATGGAAATACTTTTAAAACAAATGGGAGGAAATATTTTTTCACTCAACGAATATTTAAGCTCTGGAACTCTTTGCTGGAGGATGTGGTAACAGCAGTTAGTGTATTTGGGTTTTAAAAAGGTTTGGACAAATTCCTGGAGGAAAAGTCCATAGTCTGATATTGAGGCTAACATGGGAAGCAACTGCTTGCCCTGAAATTTGTAGTATGGAGTGTTGCCACAATTTGGGTTTCTACCAGGTACTTGTGACCTGGCTTGGCCACTGTTTGGAAAACAGGATACTGGGCTAGATGGACCATTGGTCTGACCTAGTATGGCTACTGTTATGTTCTTATATGTATATTTGCTATGTAAATGTTAGTGCTTTAACAGAATTGCCCCCATAGTGCTGGGGTGAAGTGTGGGTGGAGCCAAGGAGGTCCCTCAACTTATCTGGATAATGGCAATATTCAGTCGCTATCAGGAAAATTTAGGATGGGTGTCCTAAGTTATCGGATAGCAAACTGAATATTGATACTGTGTGGATAAGTTACAGGACCACCCTGGCTCTGTACATGCTCCATCCTGGCCCTATCCACATAGTGCAGTCAGAGGTGGTTTGTAAGGATACTCAAGGTTCTATCCGGATAGTACTTCTGAATATTCCAATCAGCAGCACTTATCCAAATAGCAGGTGCTGTTACTCTGAAAAGTGTTTTTGAATAGTGTTGAAATGCTGCCTTAATACACACTCCGGTGTGCTTTGAAACTTAGTCATGGATAGAATTGTTGGTATCACAAAGCATTGGGTTTTGAACTGCAAACAACTGGCCTTGTTAAAGAAACGTTACCTGATATCTACTAAGCCCCAGGTTCCAAAAATTCTTCATCATGGTCTAACAGTGGATTACATTTGCATGCTTTATCGGTTTCATTTATTCAGCCTGGACTGTACTTCATTTCAAAAGGCATAGCTGCAAAGGTCTATAGGTCAATCTGAAATATTTGGAGCCCTCCAATCAAAATACATGGCATCCCACTGAAATGTAATGAAGGCAAGAGTGAGATTTCAGAAAATATAAACAAGTGTCATTCAGCATGCTGATAGATCTAAAAACCCCAGCAGATCTGGTTGCATTCAGTTCTATTACACATTATTCAGATTTCCAATGGGACGTACTTTCAAAAATAGGTCAACCAAAATAAACAGCATTTTCCAAAAGGCCTTATTGTACATGGATTTCAAATTATACTTTCAGAATAATACCGGACACATACAATATCCTTTTCATTGGTCTTCATTGCAATGGCAACCAGTCAAGTTCTGCATAAGTGTAGACGAAAGTATTGTGCAATATGTACTGCCCCTCCAACTGTTTAGACAATGAAAGAAGACACTCACTGACCAATGTGTTGCTTTGATTTCCATTTAATGGAGAGCTACCCCCGACTCAAAGACATTCCTAGCCCCAAAGAACTCTTGCCTGGGCAAATCTATGGCTTATCTACGATGGCAGGGACCTTTTTGGCATACACCAATTTCCTAGATAGTATCTTTAATAATTAGGCACTATTCCTTATTCCCCTTCATGTCTCCTTCATTCAATAAATGTCCTTCGATTATGTCTCCCTAGTCCCCGTTCTCCTCAACTGGAATCCACCCGGCACCAGGTCTTCTTTTTTTACAGCCCCTTTCCTTTGGAACAGGGCTGCAGAGAGGGGGAGAAGGGGGACAAAATTCCCCAGCGCCGGCAATCTTCTTCCTGCTGCCTGCTTCCATGTCTGTCCTCCCCTGCTCCTGAGTGCTGCCCAGGACCCAGATGATTGCATTAGTGCATTGAGTGCAATATCACGTTAATGCAATCATCTGGGTCCTGACTCTCGGCACAGACAGGAGCAGGAGAGGACAGACCGTGGGAGCAAGCACGCTCCCCCTTGGAGGCACAGACAGAAAGGTAAGGAGGCAGGTGGGAGCGACGGTGCGAGTTGGGGGGTGGCGCGAGTGGGGGGGGGGGGGGCGGCTTGCGGCGGTCCAGTTCTCCACCGGGCCCGGCTATGGCTCTCGGCGGCCCTGCTTTGGAATTCAATGTCTCTTTCAATTCATGCAGAATTGTTATTCAAACATTAAAGTAGCCTTCAAAACATTGGCTGTTTCATCAAGCATTCAATCTCACTTAAGGCTTTTGCCATCTATCACCTTGTTCCTGCAATATTTTCTCTCCCTCTCCTCCCCCTTTCCTTCATTGTATGTTTGATTGTTTCTTGTGCGATTGTTTGATTGTTTCATTGACTCTATCTTATTAATCATTGAAGTTCCTTTCTGCCTTTTCTTTTGTTTTTAGAGTTGTACACTGCTTAGATCTGCAAGTTAGTTAATGGCGGTATAACAAATCCAAATACACTATAAACTATAACTGTTATACCAGTTCTATGGCTGATGTAAGTGTCCACACCTAAATTGTAGCCGCATATGTACCCAGTTAGGCTTTTGACACTGTGGCCACTGCTTGACAAATCAAATTTGATAATCTCAGATGTGCTATGAAGCTCTTGGCTCCTTCCCCAATTGCTGAAGACCTCAACCTGACTCTAACAGCAGATTGGAGCACTGTTAACCTCCTAGCTGCTGTATGGCGATTGGCAGTACATCAAATGACATAAAATAAATAAATAGTATTTTGTAAAGGAAAGAAGGCCTTTATTGAATAGGTTTCTACCAGGCCTCTTCCAAGTGTCTCATTTTAAGCATCCTGTTACAGAATTACCCTTCTAATGCCTGCCTTGCTGAACTCAGTCAAAGCTTCAAAATAAGCAGCTCTTCTCAAAGCTATCAGCTAGTAGAAATAACCTCCCCGATGACGGCGACGCAGCTCTTTATTTCTACAGCGCAGTCCTGTCATCTCCGAGATAAAATGTCACATGGCAGAACTGCTCAGCAGCATGCAACAGTAGAACATATCAGGACTTCCCCCGTAACGCTGAACTCTGGGTGACCCTCATTAGCAGAAACCGCTTGAAAATACAATAGCAGGCAAGAAGAACTCCAAAAATAAACAGTACCTAGACTACCTTCAAGATTTCTGAAAAGATGCCAAGCTGTTAACACTCCATAATTAGAAAATGTTTACTAGGATTCTTTTTTTGGCAGGTATGGGACAAAAAGGGACAGGGTAAATCTGTGAAAGGTGCTAACTAGGACACCTTTAATTCTGTAAGTCTTGGAGTTACATATATATTCATGGTCTTCATTATGCTCAACAGCAAAGTCTTAGAAACTCTTCTGATATAGATGCATGTGACTAGAAACATATACGTGACTCTCCCATCTGCCATCTTTTATGTATGGAGTGTGCCACTATTATCCTTCTTCCTTCCTTCTCCATGTTATACTGCAAGAGACAGAGGGAGAGAACAAACCAGGACAGTGTGGACGCAGCCGGAGAAAGATGTATGCATGATCAATCAAATGAACTTGTTTCCTTTCTAAGGTTATGTTTTAGGGATGTGCATTTGTTAGCGTGCATTCAGCTCAATAAATGCCAGAGGCATTATAGACTATCCAATTTATTGAGTCATGAGCTTTCGAGGACAACTTACTTGATGCATGAATTGAAAGTTCAGGAGGTGGGTAAATATACATGAAAATGCATTGGGAAGATGTAGAGTATAGAGAAGGCATTAAAAGTGCAGGACAGGGTGTGCAAAGAGAGATTAAGAGCAGCATACTGACAACCCTGGTGAGAAAAAAAAACCAGAAAGGCCAGTTGACCTAAGAATAGTTAACTCCATTCCTACCTATAGTGAGCCATGAATCCGTTGTCCTTATTCAGGCTTAGTGTGGTGCTGTCAAGTTTTTTGATGAGCTCCAATTCAGCAGTTTCTTGCTGGAGTGTCTCTTTGAAGTTCCTCTGTAGGAGAATGGAAGCCTTAAGGTAACAGAGAGTCCTGGAAGGTTGAAATGTTCTCCATTTTTGAATGTTGCCATTTCTAATGTCAGATTTGTGTCCATTTATTCTTTTTTCTTATGGATTGACCTCTTTGTCCTCTGTAGATAGGAGAGGGACATTGCTGGAAGATGATGGCATCTATTACATTGGACAAAGAGCAGGTGAATGAAACCCAAATGTTATAGTTGATGTTGTGAGAGGATGGCATCATTGTTCGGGATGATTGAAGATCCCTGATGATACTCCAAGTAGCTCAACACAACGCTGCTGTTTCGTCACAGCTTTTTCAAGAGCTTTATTCTATACTGTCACCGATCAGTCCATTGCTCGCGTCAGCTTTTATCTCTGTATGGGATCAGTCACTAAAAGTGAAAGCTGGCACGAGGAAAGGACTGATCGGCGACAATATAGAATAAAGCTCTTGAAAAAGCTGTGGTGAAACAGCAGCGCTCTGTTGAGCTACTCAGAGTGAACCAGAGGTTCTATACGCCAGATAAGTTATCACTTTTCAGTCAGGAATTATTTTAAATAAGATTTACAAGGGAACAATTCGTATTTAAAAGAATAATAAGTATTTAAAAGACTGTTGCATATATGTTAATAAACAAAAATAAGAGGAGGTTTTTGAGATCTGTGATGAAGAAACTCAACCAAAATCAAGCAGTTAGGATACTGAAAGCTGTGAATAGCAGTGGTTGAGTATCTAAGATCTTTTCCTCCTTCTTAAGAGCAGGGGCGTATTCAGACACCCAATTTTGGATGGGCCTTTGCCCAAGATGGGTGGGCAGAAGAACTCCGCCCTGTCCCACAAGTGATCTGGTCTCTCCCTCTCTCGCCTGCATGCCATATGAGTCTCTCAGACATCCCCCTCCCCTGCATATATTTTAAATAGCAGATTTTCAAGCAGCAACCAACACACACTGCTCATGTTGGCCCCACAATCCTCCCCTGATGCAGCTTCCTGTTTCCGCATAGGCGGGAATACAACAGAGGGAAGGCTGGTATGCAGGAGGGACAGTTGTTGAGTTTTTGGCTGGTGGGCTTCAGGATCCCTGCTAGCCACATGGTGGGCCTGAGCCCAAAGTGGGTAGGCCTGGGCCCATCCGGGTCCACCCTTTGCTAAGTCACTGCTTAAGAGAAAATAAAATAAGGCTCTATTTTTACCCTTGCTTTAGTGTGTGATTTCAGTATAATTTGTGCAAGTGGTTAACCATATTGAACATTAGTTTTTCTAAATCAGTTTAACATGTTAACCTAAGAATTAATCTAATTTTTAATTTAACTCGTACCTTTTCCGGTAATAGCTCAAAGCACGTATAAAAACATTTTAGCTCACATTAATTTTTTTTTTTTTTTTTTTTTACTAAAACAAATATGTGAAACAAACCAAAAATAAAAAGACAATTGAAACTGGCAAAAAATGGTCAAACAAACTGAATATTTGTGCCTTATGCACAAGCCTGTTGTCTTTCTTTTCCTTTTTTTTCATGATCCTCCAGGCCGAGACAGTACAATCCTTTAAAGAGACCGGATATGTCTTCCCCCTTACTTTTTCGTTTTCTTTTTTTGCTTTGTTTTGTTTCAAGCAGGTTCCGTTCAAGCATGAACTTTGACCCCTAAAGCCATGGAGAGGAAGCAATCCTTAGCTTGTTAGTTTCTATGAGGAAATAAAGCACGCAGATGGCCAAGGCAACTTCCAACTCAAGGGCAGGAAATGGATGTTCTAGCTAAGACCATCCAGCCAAGAATCCTGCAGCAATTCAGGGACATGAAGAGCGGGCAAAATGAAAACCAGGCGCCTTGCCAAACCTTGCTGCATACTCATACACACAGAGAAACAAAAAGGTGGAGGGGTGGGCCAAAAGCCCTTGGCTTGGCTCACAGGGAGAGGAAGCAATGAGCAGGTCTTCTTGGATGTGTGTAGACAAGAGCATTCCTCACTAGCAAACAGGTCACTCCCCTGAGATGTGGAAACACTGCTGACAGTACGGATCTGAGAGGAGGTCTGCAGAGTGGCCTGGCTGACCTCACTGCTACAGCCTGGACATGTGGATACCTAACTGAAGCTAACTTTGGTACAGGAAGTTTCTCCTCCCCTCTTTGGGAGGAAGTAATGGCGGGGAAGAGGGGGGGAGGATGACAAAAGTCAAATGTAAAAAGACTGACAGGCAGTTTTAGCGTGTTGTGGGGACATGAGGTAGAGCAGAGTGAAGTGACAGTAACAACAGGAAATTGGGCACGAGGACAACAGAGTTATGAGACGTGAGCTTCCTGTGAAGGGAAGAAGAGGAAAAGCTTCAACATAAGACAAAGAGGAAAAGCTGCAAAGTGAGGGAGGAGAGAGAGAGAGAGATGCTAGAATGAAGGTCTGTCTCTAAAGGAGCATACCAGACATTTTTAGGTTAGCTATACGGTTCAGCTGCTTAGCATCTTTATGTCCTGATTCCTTGGGGTTGCTCTCTAATATTAATTCTTCCCAGACATAGCTATATATATATATATATATATAGCAATAATGCTCTCTCTATACTCCCAAGCATCTTTTTATCCTCTCTAGGATGTTCTCTCATCAGCTCTCTTCCACACATCTTTCTGAGCAAAAGTTTTAGGGCCCTGTTTACTAAGGTGCATTAGTGTTTTTAGCACGCCTATACTTAGCGCACGTGCTAACCATGTAGGCGCCTATAGGGATATTGTAGGCACATACATGGTTAACGTGCGTACATGGTTAATGCGCGGTAAAAACGTTAATGCGCCTGTAATGCTGCTTAGTAAACAGGGCCCTTACTGACTGCTGGCAGTTTCACTGTGTGACAATTAGCAGGGGGTATGCCTGCTTGCTTAAGTTCCAGATTCTAAAACAGTGATTCCCAAACCTAACCTAGGAGAACTCCAACCAGTCAGGTTTTCAGGGTAACTGTCACAAACCCAGAGTCTGACACGTGGAGTCAGATGCACACGCCTGCAGCATTCCTGAGTTTGACACCACGCGCTTGGTTCAATCCCTTCTGGGCGCGTCATCACAGTGCGCCCATAGACTGCCTGCGTCATTCCAGTACACCTTCCGGTGGTGGCGCGTATCTGTGGGCGCGGTCTGCCTTTGACGTCAGACGCCTTCTGATCACCGCCTGCCTAGACCTCTGCCTGAACTTGACCTTGCCTTCTGTTCGCCACCTTCCTGGACTTCTCTCTGAACTTGACCTTGCCTTCTGATCGCCGCCTGCCTGGACCTTTGCCTGAACCTGTCCCTGCCTTCGGTGGGCCGTCGGCCTGCACCTATAGTCCTAAGCCTGCCTCTACTCACTATTGGTGCCTGCCCTTTCTGCCAGTGTCGTTTACCATCTTCTGGCCATGGCCTTAGTTTGCCTTCCTACGGTAGTCTGGTATCTTCCCTGGTAATCTTTTCCTGCCCAGCTAACCCCAAATTCCTGCTGGTCGCCTGAACCCAGGGGCTCAACCTCTGGGGAACGGCGGTCATCGTAGGTGACGCACCGGGCTTATCTGACTGCCTGTTCTAAGCTGTTCCTTCGCCTTCGGGTCTGGTACCCTCTCTAGAACCGTCACAAGGGCTCACTTCCTGAGGCGGTTCCCAAGTTACAAGTGACTGACTGGGACGGACCGTGACAGTATCCACAATGAATATGCATGAGATAGGTTTGCATACCAAAGAAGCTGTGACATGAATATTTATTGTGAATATCCTGACTGGCTGGGGTTCTCTGAATTCACCACCCTTTCCGTGAAGAAGTATTTCCTCAGGTTACTTCTGAGCCCATCCTCTTTCACCTTCATCCTATGCCCCCTTGTTCCAGAGCTTCCTTTCAATTGAAAGAGACTCACCTCCTCTGCAGTTATGCTGCAGAGGTATTTTAAATGTCTCTTTTATATCTCCCCTCTCCAGCCTTTCTTCCAAAGTATATATACATTTAAAAATCTATGTTTGATTTTCAAGTCCCTCAGACAAAATGGGCCAGAGTACTTAAAGAATAAGTTAGCCCTTTACACACCTTTGAGACCTCTAAGGTCCTCTCGAGGATCATCACTATCTGTACCCTCGTCAAAAGAAATTGTACGATGTGATACCCGCCAGCAAGCCTTCTCAGGAGTAGCCCCCACACTCTGGAATTTACCCCCAGAGGGGCTAGGTATAACTAGAAACTACCTCTACTTCAGGAAGCAGGTGAAAGCCTGGTTCTTATCCCAAGCCTTTAATACTTTGGGTGACTGACTATACAGTCATTCTGCACCTGAACTAGCTTGCTACACACACTGTAACTTAGATCAGTTCCTTATCTCTTGCTTAACTTGCCTGAGTTTACCTAACCATCTAATTATCCCAACTGACTCTGTACCACACATCTTGTTCCCATTATATATCTGCAATTGGTCCCTCAGCTATATGGTAAGCTGTATTGTAGAAAATCATTAGCATCATGTCTATGTTAGTTGAATGTTGTAATTTACGCTTATTAGGTGTATTATTATTATTATGCTAACATTGTATTATATCTCCAGTATTTGAATTCCAGTACTGTTGTCCTGTTTCTGTTTCTGTTGGTGAGCTCTCAGGTTCCCTAAGGCCCCGCAAGGCCCCAGAGGACAGCCGAGCACCCCGAATCTTCACCCGCGGCGACCGCCGTTCACCGAGGGTTGAGCCCTCAGCTGCAGGCGGCCAGCAGGACTGCTGGAACCGCGGGGTGACGGCTGACCTGGATGGTAGTCAGAACGCAGTCTTTAAGGGAGGACTAGCAGAGGCGGCTAGCTCTCCGAGAGGGAACAGTCACTGGAGGATAGCTGGCAAGGACGGCCAGCACGTAGCACAGACTATGGAAGAGGGCTAGCCGGACGGCTAGCACAAGTCGCAGTCTCTGAAGGTGGCTAGCAGGGACAGCTAGCTGAAGAAGACACAGTCTCTGAAGGGAGCTAGCAGAACGGCTAGCAGAAGTCACTGTCTCCGCAGGAGGGCTAGCAGGACGGCCAGCGGGAGGCACAACACTGAAGGAAAGGCTAGCAGGACGGCTAGCTGAAACGGAACACAGTCTCTGGAGGTGGCTAGCAGGACGGCTAGCAGAAGTCACTGTCTCCGCAGGAGGGTTAGCAGGACGGCTAGCAGGAGATACAACACTGAAGAAAAGGCTAGCAGGACGGCTAGCAGGAGATACAACAATGTCTCTGGAGGTGGCTAGCAGGACGGCTAGCAGAAGTCACTGTCTCCGCAGGAGGGCTAGCAGGACGGCTAGCAGGAGATACAACACTGAAGAAAAGGCTAGCAGGACGGCTAGCAGGAGATACAACAATGTCTCTGGAGGTGGCTAGCAGGACGGCTAGCAGAAGTCACTGTCTCCGCAGGAGGGCTAGCAGGACGGCTAGCAGGAGATACAACACTGAAGAAAAGGCTAGCAGGACGGCTAGCAGGAGATACAACACTGTCTCTGGAGGTGGCTAGCAGGACGGCTAGCAGAAGTCACTGTCTCCGCAGGAGGGCTAGCAGGACGGCTAGCAGGAGATACTGTCTCCGCAGGAGGGCTAGCAGGACGGCTAGCAGGAGATACAACACTGAAGAAGAGGCTAGCAGGACGGCTAGCTGACGAGGAACACAGTCTCTGGAAGTGGCAACACTCCGGGATCTACTGTGTCGGCTTCTGACGAACGAAACGGAAGCACTGGACCTCTTCCGTTTCGTTGTTTAAATCCCCCGCCCGTCCTTCCCCTCACAACAGCTGGAGCCAATCCCCTTGGCCCAGGCAGGCAGAGGAGGCCTGGATTGGCCCACCTGCCCGGCGGGCGGGGTCTCCTGGGCGATGCGCCAATCCGGCGCGAGTAGGCGGGGCTGGTTCGCTGGTCCTCTCCAACGAGGAAGACGACGACGCCGGCGCCGCCATCTTGGCCTGCGTATCTCCTTCTCCGAGGGCGGCGCTTGCTCCCGTGGATCGCCGGCCTCGGAGCGGCCCGCGGCAGTGCCGGCCCTGTTGGCGGCTCCTCCTCGCCGCCCCGGATCCCGCGGCCTCCGCGGGTCCTCACCCCCTACTGCGGGCCGCCAGGTAAGAGCCCGGGATGGGACAACTGTTAAATGTGTATATTTTTGATACTGTTTCACGATAGTTCTATTATTAGGTTTCAGTTTACTGTTTTCAAGTTTACCTCATCTATTGTATTTATGTTTATTCTTGGTTATTTTACTATTGTTATGCTGTTAACAAAATTGTAAGTTTTATGTTAAACTATACCTGCTGTACAGCGCCTTGGGTGAATCTCTTCATAAAGGTGATTAATAAATCCCATTAAATAAATAAAATAAATAAATATTGAGATCTTTAAGCCTGTCCCCATACACTTTATAATATATGAAGTTCTACGATCCGAGTTCCGGTAATAAATAGAGAGATCTGGTTGGGCTAGGGGAGGCTTCGACGGCAACTCCAGTAGTTGAAAATTAAGCTATTACTGGGTAGACTTCTATGGTCTGTGCCCTGAATATGGCAAGAACAGCTCAAGACTAAATATGCATATGTTGGGCAGACTAGATGAACCATACAGGTTTTTTTATCTGCCATCATTAACTATCAGGGCCGGTCTTAGGCCGAGGCAGCCGCATAGGGCCGCGCACTTAAGGGGGCCCCAAGTGGCGTGCCTCAGTCAGCCTCCTCCGCTCCATCCTAGCGCTCTGCTATTTAAATTTACCTCGCTCTGACGTCGCAGCAGCTGTGCAGTGTTAGTGAAAGCACTGCCCGACGTCTCTAACCTTCCCTTTGCTCGTTCGTTCCCTCTGTGTCCCGCCCTCGAGGAAATGATGTCAGAAGAAGGTGGGGCACTGAGGGAACAAACAAGCGAAGGGAAGGCTGGTGGAGAGGCGTCAGACAGCGCTTTCCCTGACGCTGCGCAGCTGCTGAAATGGAGGTAAATTTAAATACTAGAACTAGAAGAGACAAGAGGACAGGCAGGTGGACATGGGAGCAGAAGGGATGGGGAGAGAGGAGCATTGATCGATGGACATGGATGGGAGGGCAGGGCCCAGGGAGAGAGGATTAATTGCTGGACATGGAGGGGAGGGAGGAGAATTGCTGGATATGGATAGATGGACGGGGGCAGGGGAGAGAGAAGCATCAATGGACATGGATAGGAAGGCAGGGCCCAGGGAGAGAGAAGAAATTGCTGGACATGGAGGGGAGGGAGGGGAATTGCTGGATATGGATGGATGGATGGAGGAGGGAAAGAGAGAGAGGAGCATCGATGGACAAGGATGGACATGGATGGGAGGGAAGGGCCCAGGGAGAGAGGAGAAATTGCTGGACATGGAGGGGAGGGCAGGGGAGAGAGGAGAATTGCTGGATATGGATGGATGGAGGAGGGAAGGGGAGAGAGGAGCATCGATGGACAAGGATGGACATGGATGGGAGAGCAAGGCCGAGGGAGAGAGGAGAAATTGCTGGACATGGAGGGGAGGGCAGAGGAGAGAGGAGAAATGTTGGGCAGGAATGGAGGGAAGGAAAGACAAAGGAAGGAGATGCACATGGATAGAGGAGAAGGGAGAGAGGAGAAATGCTGGACATGGATATAGGGGAGGGGAGGAAAGTAGATGCACATGAATGGAGGGGAGTGAGGAAAAATGCTGGATATGGATGGAGGGAAAATTGCTGAATTTAAGGGCTGGATCGGAACACTTTGAAGGCAGATGCTGAAACTGGAGAAAGGATAGGGACAGGGCTACAGATGGTAGACAGGACACATAAAGACACAGGAGGATGGTGGACAAGGTGAGAGAAAAAATATCAAATGCAAAGAAGACACTGCATAAAACAGAAGACACTGGGACCAAAGCGAATAGATCAGACAACAAAGGTAGAAAAAAGTATTTTATTCAGAATTTATTAATTGGAATATGTCAGCTTTTGGAAATGTGCATCTGTGATATTTTGCATGTAAGTTTCAATTTTTCTAGTATTGCTGCATGCTGAGTCTGACTTCTTGAGGTAACTTTCCAGTTCAGTATTTTGCCTTCATATCTGTTCTGTCATGTGTTTTTCATGTGTGATCAAGGTGCAGTATCCTGCTAGCGTGTAGTATTTGCAGCCCTTTTTGTTTTGTTTTTTTCACGAGATAGTGTATTGGTGTTTTAGAGCCTGGTGTAATTACAGTTCTGCCTTTCCACGCATAAGGTTGTAGCTCGTCCTGTCCTTGGAATTAGTGCTGTTATGGTTTGGTAAGGTTATGAGTGTGTTTTTGCACAAGTTTGTGTATAGTGTTTTGCAGTGGAGAGATTGTGTGTCCACACCTCTGACCCCCCCGGGGTTATGAGAATTGGAACTACTAATTGTAGTGGACTTGAACTGAATAATTTTTGGGGAGGGGGGTTTCATGATAGCATTGTGCTTATTATTTCAATCAGTTTTTCTGTACAAGTTTAGCTTCATTTGTCTTTATTTGAAATTTCATAAATAAAATGTTTTCTAAAAATTGAATAATTTTTATTTATTTATTTATTGCATTTGTATCCCACATTTTCCCACCTATTTGCGGGCTCAGTGTGGCTTACAATAAGATATGAATAATAGAGATACATTGGTTACAACTAGGTTATGGATTACATTGAACAGGGTTGTGCGAGACATTCGAATATCATTGGGAATATAACAATGGGACATCAACTGAAAAACATTGGAAAGAGACAATTGGAAAAAACATTCATTGTTGGACACCAAGACATTTGGTGTATAAAGTTCTGTGAATAAATATGTGATTGACTGGATAACGGGATGAGGGATAAGAAGTGGATGTGCATTGCATTGGTGAACGGTGAGTGTAGTCTCTATGTGTTTAGGCTCTTTCCGTAGGTTTGTTCAAACAGGTGAGTCTTCAGTAGTTTACGGAAGGAGGCTTGTTCATTAATCATTCTTAGGTTGCGCGGTAGTGTATTCCAGGATTGCGTGCTCTTGTAGGAGAAGGTTGACGCGTATAGCGTCTTGTATTTCAGGCCCTTGCAGGTTGGGTAGTGGAGGTTGAGGTGAGTTCGGGATGATCTTTTAGCGTTTCTGAGTGGTAGGTCTATTAAATCAGACATGTACACTGGGGCTTCACCGTGAATGATCTTATGGACTAATGTGCAGACTTTAAAAGTAATGCGGTCATTGAGTGGAAGCCAATGTAGTTTCTCTCGTAGTGGTTTTGCTCTTTCGTATCTAGGTTTTCCGAAGATGAGCCTGGCTGCTGTGTTCTGGGCTGTCTGAAGTTTCCTCAGTATTTGCTCTTTGCATCCTGCGTATAATGAGTTGCAGTAATCCAAGTGGCTAAGGACGAAGGATTGAACTAGGCTGCGGAAGACAAATCTTGGGAAGAATGGTCTTAGCCTTTTCAACTTCCACATGTAGAAGAACATCTTCTTTGTTATGTTGTTTGCGTGGGTTTCGAGTGTTAGGTGGCGGTCGATAGTCACTCCAAGGATTTTTAGCGTTTCTGAGATAGGGAGTTTAAGGTTTGGTGTGTTTAACACGTTGAATTATCAATAGGGTGGAGCTTGGGTGGGGGTGGGGCTAGGATGGGACCCCACCAAATTGGTCTGCACAGGGCCCCGCACTTGCTAAGACCGGCCCTGTTTACTATGGTACTAAGTTGTCAAACAACAGAAAAAAATATCACATCCAGCTTATTCCATTTCTTCTGCAGATGTCACTTCACACTTTTTATAACAAAGAGCATTCCACCACATACAGACATCCAAAACTGAATTATTTCACCAGTTGCCCACAACAAACTTCAATGCAATTGTCAATAAGAGATCAAATAGAAAGGCATCAGTCTTTGACAGAGTCCTCGAAAGAGCCAATGATTTCCAGATGAGTATTTGGAAAGGGTTCCTGTATCCCAAACAGTCTACTATGCTTAGTCCAAACTACATCCCAAAAATCTTTCAAATTAACACAAAAATAAAGCATACGGGGCAGTACACCAACTTCTCTTAAGCACGACCAACATATATTGGAACAGTCAGATGAAACGTCCACAACATTATGTGAGGTCCAGACTGCCCTGTGCATCAGAAAAAACAGAGACTGTGTAATAGACACTGACTTGAATACCCTCACGGAAAGGGATTTAAAAAAAAATTATATACCAAAAATGTTTACCCCTGTCAAATTATGTACAAAAAGAAGAAGAACAGGGTTGGTTTAACTATTGGACCAGCTGAGGCTCTGACCCAGGGAGCTGGCAATCAAGGTCACCAAAATACCCAGCCTCTGACCTCACCTGGTCTAGAGTTTAAGCCTTTTCTCCCCCCCCCCCCCCCCCCCCCCCCCCCCCCCACAATCTGGTCTCTTCCCTTCTATCTTCCTCCTCCCTGGACCATAGGGGTGTGAGAGTGATGAGGGAGCAGTGCCAGACCCTCAGGGAGGAGGACAGAGGAGGAGGAAAGAGAGACTGGACCACGGAAAGGAGGGAGGGGGCACTAGAAGCGATGCAATTGGGGGTCGCCGCCAAAGCAAGTTGGCTCAGGGTGCCACTAACTTTGAGCTGGCCCTAAAGAAGAAGATACCCCCATGCACACCAACACAAAAAAAGAAAAATCAAAAAAAGGGGGAGGCCCAAATGAATTCATCTCCACCACTTCCTTGTGCTGGCATTCATTTGATCACTCCGCCCCCTTTTTTTTTCATTTGTCTTCTTTCCCCTGTCAGAAAATGACACAGCGAAAATTGTAGAATTCTCCCAAAATGTTTTTGAAATAAAAGCAGGTGGTTGGGTGATATTACTTTGAACTCAGAAAACACGAACTGTCTTGACTAAAAAGCTTCAGCTGAAATGCAGAACAGATATCATGGCATATAGGGGTCCTTTTACCAAGCTGCGGGAAAAAGGGCCCTGCGCTTGTGGCAGGGCCATTTTTCCCGTATGCCAGGGCCCTTTTTACCGCAGTGGGCACTGGCGTACCTAGCGTATTTGACACCCGGGGCCGATCATTTTTCTCCACCCCCCTTTTCCCATTCCCCTGCCATTGCTTTCCTTCCTCTCTCCACCACCCTTTCCCCTTAGGTCTGGCATTGCAGTCTCCACCCCCTCTTCCCCTTAGATGTGGCATCACATCCTCCTCTCTCCACCCCCTTTTCCCTTTGGTCTAGCTGGCTGGCTGGCTCACATCACTCCCCCCCCCCCCCCCCGGACTACTGCAGTATCACTCTCCCCCTCCGCACTCCATGCCCACTCCGCTCCTGCACATCTTTAAACTTTGAGGCTTCTGGCAGCAGCAGCAGCAATGTAAGCGCTGCCTTCTGCCTGCCCCAGAAGCACCCTCTATACAGCTTCCCATGTAGGCAGGACACAGTCCAGAGAAGGCTTCTGGGGCTGGCCGAAGGCAGCGCTTACATTACTGCTGCTGCTGCTGCTAGAAGCCTCAAAGTTTAAAGACATGCAGAGTGGGGCGGACGTGGAGCGAGAAGTGATACCGCACTAGTTGGGGGATGGGGGGAGGACACCCATGCAGCACTGCACTGGGGGGGGTAAAGATGGCAGCACCGCACCAGTCGGGGGGGAGGAAGATGTCTATGGCAGCACCCCCTCACGAGCTGCACCCGGGGCAGTCCGCCCCGCCCTTGGTAAGCCACTGGCATCGGGTAAAAAAGTCTCCAGACACACATGGCCATGCGGTGGGGAGCCCACCCATTGAGGCGGTGGTAAGGGCTCCCACACTAATCCGGCAGTAATCGGGCAGCATGTGCCATTTTTGGGGGTTTTGCGGTTTTACTGAATCTAGTCCTATGTGCTTAGTGCAATTTTGTAAAAGAGGTCCTTAGAAACTATCCCTTCTCTCTTATAGTTAACCCAAGTGCCATCTTCTCTTTCTCACTTCACTTTTTATCGGACGTTTTCTGTGTCTTCGAGATCAATTGATCTTATGCCCACCTCTTTATAAAGATGTCAGGTTTTTGAAAATAGCAAATGCTATATTCTCAGTTTTGGGAGATTCAGTGTGGAATTCTCTTTCTTCTTATATTAGTATTGAATATAACTATGCTGTTTTCAGGAAGAAGTTGAAAACCTTTTTAGTTCCGAAAAATGCTAACAATTAGTAGGAGTTTTTTTGTTTTTGTTATGATTGTAATTTGAATTAATATTGTATATTATCTACTTTGTATACCCCACTGAACTCAAAGTGGGGATACTAGCGGTCAACAAGTTAGTATTTGATTTGATTTCTCACTGTAAAAAATGCACCATCTTCTTTTTCCAGCTGGGCTGTTTTATTGAGATGAGTTCCAAATGCATAATCTCATTTCGCTCAAAGGGCTATTTACTGTTTATTTATGTATCACATTTAATATAAAATCTATGCTAATAAACCCTAAGACAGTGCACATCATAAAACGAACAGCAAATAACTATATACAACAATAAAATCCTCAGTATGCAGCCTAATATATATAAATAAATGACAGATATAAATCAACAAATTCATCCAAAAAATTGTTTAAAAAACCAGCCCTAGAACAATTTATGATATTGTAAGTGCTGAGGCTCCAAACCTCATTCAAGAAGTAAATTATTTGACAATGATGACATTTAAGACTATAACATTTTGTTTGCACCAATCTTACAGTTAGATAGGATGGGACTGTCAATGATCACAAATTTAATCCCAGAATATAGAGCTGCAGCAAATTCCATTAACATGAAGGAGTTGTTAAACAAAGACATTTATACACCAGTACCAAGATCTTAAAACTGAATATGAATATAAGAATAGCTATACTGGGTCAGACCAATGGTCCTGCTTCCAAAGGTGGCCAATCCAGGTCACAAGTACCTGACAAAATCCCAGATAGTAGCAAGATTCCAGAATTCCAAATAGTAGCAACATTCCATGCTACCAATCCCAGGGAAAGCAGTGGCTTCCCATGTCTGTCTCAATAGCAGACTATGGATTTTTCCTCCTGGAACTTGTCCAAACCTTTTTCAAATCCAGATATGCTAACCGCTTTTACCACAACCTCCAATAATGGAGCTTAACTATTTGTTGAGTGAAAAAATAGTCTTTGTACTTTTTTGAAAGAGTAAAAAATCGATTCACTTCTACTCATTCTATACCACTTAGAATTTTGTAGACCTCAATCATATCTCCCCTCAGTCGTCTCTTTTCCAAGCCGAAGAGATCTAACTTAGGGCTGCCAAGAGGGGGAGGAGCAGGAGGCAATATTCCCCTGGCCCGGGCCTCCAAGAGGAGCCTGGTGCCGGGGTCTCTCTCTCGATCCTGCTCCTGACGGGACCTAGGCGATCGCATCCTGACAGGAGCAGGAGAGAGAAAACTCCAGCGCCGGGCCCCCCTTGGAGGCTGGGGAGGACCCGGAGGAGCAGACACTGCAGGTCTTCCTCCAGCGCTGCTCTTCACTCTGCCCATTGCTTGCTAAACTTCTGCTTTTCCTCTCAGGCCACACATGCTCGGTTTTAAAACCAAGCATGCGCTGAGAGAAAAAGCAGCCGCAAAGGCAGGTAATCGGCAGAATGAAGAAAGACCTCTTCTGCTGGCAAGGCCTCGGGATCCCCGCCAGCCAAGGTAGCATTGCAGTTGCAGCAGCGATCCTGGGGGGGGGCGATAGTGGAGACAATCATGTGGGGACGATGGCCTTGCCCCGGGCCCAGCTTAGTCTCTCGGCAGCCCTGCTCCAACCTTTTAGCCTTTCCTCATATGAGAGTAGAGGAGTGTGGTAGCCGTGTTAGTCCACTCTTAAGGTTATCAATAGAAATCAAACAAAATAAAACATGGAAAAGAAAATAAGATGATACCTTTTTTTATTGGACATAACTTAATACATTTCTTGATTAGCTTTCGAAGGTTGCCCTTCTTCCTCAGATCGGAAAAAATGATTTTCCGATCTGAGGAAGAAGGGCAACCTTCGAAAGCTAATCAAGAAATGTATTAAGTTATGTCCAATAAAAAAGGTATCATCTTATTTTCTTTTCCATGTTTTATTTTGTTTGATTTCTATTGATAACCTCATATGAGAGGAATTCCATCCCCTTTTTCATTTTGGTCGCTTTTCTTGCAACCTTTTCTAATTCCACCTTTTTTTAGATACGGTGACCAGAACTGAACACAGTACTCAAGGTGCAGCTGCACCATGGAGCGATACAGAGACATTATAGTATTTTCGGTCATTCACCATCGCTTTCCTAATAATTCCTAGCATCCTGTTTGATTTTTGGGCCACCACCACACACTGAGCAGAAGATTTCAGTGTATTATTTTCTTTGAACCTTTTCTAATTCCACTATATCTTTTTGGAGATGCAGCGACCAGAACTGAACGCAATACTCAAGATGAGTTCACACCATGGAGCGATACAGAGGCATTATAATATTCTTAGTCTTATTTACCATCCCTTTCCTAATAATTCCTAGCACCCTGTATCCTTTTTTGGCTGCCACCAGAGGCGTAGCTTGATGGGTCACCAGGGGAGCGGCAACTGCCCAAAATGGACTTCTGACAGCACCTATTTTTGTCGCGATCCATCATGTTTAAATTAAACACCGGCACCGTCGGCAGTCTGCTTTCCGCTCTCCCTGCACCCTCAACCTGGCTACGCTTCTGGCCGCCACCACACACCGGGCAGATTTCAGCATATTGTCTACAATGACACCTAGGTCTTTTTCTTGAGCGCTAACTCCTAAGGTGGACCCTAACCAGTGGTGTAGCTACGTGGGGCCAGGGGGGCCTGGGCCCCCATAGATTTGGCCCTGGACCCCCCTGCCAACGACCATCATGCAGGACGTCAGAAACAGAAGGAAGCCTTTTGCGAGAAGAAGAGGACCTCGGCTGACGGGGGTTGGGGTACCCCGCCAGCAAAGGTAGGCGACGGCGGGTTGGCGGCGGGAGGGGGGTCGAGAGGGTCATCGGCAGGGGGGGGGGGCAAAGTTGGCGGCAGCAGCGGGGTCGGCAATGGCGGGGGGGTCGGCAGCGCCGGGGGGGCCTAAAATGTGCCCCTTCACCTCGGGCTCTGGACCCCTCTCCTGCCGAAGTCTGGCTACGCCCCTGACCCTAACATCAGGTAACTATGATTCGGATTATTCTTTTCAATGTGCATCACTTTGCATTTGTCTAAATTCAATTTCATCCTCCATTTGGAAGCCCAGTTTTCCAGTTTCCTAGTCATTGTCATTTCCTCAGGTAAATGGCTTACATGATTTGAGTGTGGCTTCATGTCAGTCGCTTTTGCTGTCTTATTCTGCAGCACCTGTAAACGTTAAATCCTACTTTATAATAAACCCTACTAAAGCAATTTTAAACTTAACATCGGCACTCGCAGCACAGCTCATATTCGCTGGCAACAACTAGCAAGCATTGAAAACAGTATCAAAATACCAAGACGTGACTTTTCATGGTAAAACATTGGCTGCAGCATTTATTATCAATAAGCAACCACAAGTACTAAAGTCAAGTAACTTCCAAGGATCAGTCCCCCACAGTTACATAATCCTGATAGCTTCTTCCCTATCACCACTTTTGTGAAGAGGGACCACATCCGCCATTCTCCAATCCCACGGAACCTCTCCCGTCTCCAAGGATTTCTTAAACAAATCTTTAAGAGGACCTGCCAGAACCTCTCTGAGCTTCTTCAATATCTTGGGTGGATCCCATTCGGTCCCACGGCTTTGTCCACCTTTAGCTTTTCAAGTTGTTCATACACACTCTCTTCTGTGAACGGTGCTATATCCACTCCATTCTCATATGTACTTTTGCCAGTCAAACGTGGTCCTTCTCCAGGATTTTCTTCTGTGAAAACAGAACAAAAGTATCTATTTAGCAAATTTGCTTTTTCTTCATCATTATCTACATAGCAGTTCACAGCATCTTTCAGTCTCACAATTCCCTTTTTAGTCTTCCTCCTTTCACTAATACACATGAAGAAATTTTTGTCACCCCTGCTTACATTCCTAGCCATTTGTTCTTCCACTTGCGCTTTCGCCAGATGTATCTCTCTCTTGGCTTCTTTCAGTTTCATCAGGTATTCCTCTCCGTGTTCCTCTTCTTGAGTTTTTCTGTATTTCAGGAACGCCAACTCTTTGGCCTTTATTTTATTTTTCTTTATTTTATAATGGAGGCAGTATATGCAAATCAAGTTCATGCATAGTCATTGTGGATATCCTGAAAACTTGACTTGCAAGGGGTACTCCAGGACTGGGCTTTGGAAGCACTGCTATAAACGACTTGTGCAATTTGCTTAGAGTGTAAATGCAAGGGGAGGAGCATAAGCAGGACCAACATTGATGCACGTAACTTACAGAATACTGTATGTTACATGCTAAAGTGCCACATTTAGGTGCTCGCTGTTGACCTGATGTACGTGGGTGCACCAGAAGACAAAAAACCACACCAAGGGCCTTCAAACACGGGACAAGTCAAGAGTCTTTATTGACAATACCCGACACAGGCCGTGTTTCGGCATACTATACGCCTGCGTCAGAGGTCAAAATCTTGACTCTTGAAAAAATGTAAATAATGAAAATACTTCCCTCACCGGGAAAACCCAAGTCTCATATGGAGCAAAAAAACAGCTTCTGTACCATCATTCAACACACCGGCACCTTTGAACAGTGCGCCAAAAGAAGGTAAATGGCTGCACCTAAATGTCGGCGCGTTGATGCTGAATTATGCTAGTATTCTATAAGGGAATGTTGGTGCCCTTGGCCTTTAGAGCATTAGCATTCAGTGCGCTGCATCTAGTTGCCTACATTGTGCTGCCCAATTATAGAATTGACCCCATATGATTTAACCTTCCTTGTTTCTTCCTATGTATGCTTCTCACAAAGAGTTACAGAGGTTTCTTGCAGCAGCCCTGTCGTGATCTTTCCACCCCAAAAATCCAAACTGGCTTTAGTATCTTACCCTCCGACATTTGTATTCCAGGCAAAAGGTCAAAAGGTCAAGGTTGGTACCAGTCAGCAGCATTAGGGAGGTAACTTGGCTGTTTATATTAGTGTCCAGAAAGTGACAATGAAAACATTAATCAGGCGTTTGATGTCTCCTAAAATAACCTTCCACCCAGATTCTCTGTGGACAAGGTCAAACAGCTGTCCCTGAAAATTAGAGGGTATAGAGCTCAACTAGAAAAAAAAATGAAGAAAAAAGAATGCTTCAGAGTTGAAACAGTTATAATGCTTTTGTATTGCTCCATGGTGCGACTGCACCTTGAATACTGTGTGCAATACTGGTCACCACATCTAAAAAAGGATATAGTGGAATAGAAAAGGTACAGAGAAGGGTAACAAAAATGATAAAGGGGATGGGATGACTTCCCTATGAGGAAAGGCTAAAGCAGCTAGGGCTCTTCAGCATGGAGAAAAGATGGCTGAGGGGAGATATGATAAAGGTCTATAAAATAATGAGTGGAGTGCAACGGGTAGACGTGAATCACTTGTTCACTCTTTCCAAAAGTACTAGGGGGCACGCAATGAAGCTGAAAAGTAGTAAATTTAAAATAAATTGGAGAAAATATTTCTTCATTCAATATGTAATTAAACTCTGGAATTCATTGCTAGAGAATGTAGTAAAAGCAGTTAGCTTAGTGGGGTTTAAAAAAGGTTTGGATAACTTCCTAAAAGAAAAGTTCATAAGCCATTATTAATATGGACTTTGGGAAAATCCACTGCTTATTTCTAGGATAAGCAGCACAACATGGATTGTACTGTTTTGGGATCTTGTCAGGTACTTGTAACCTGGTTTGGCCACTGCTGGAAACAGGATGCTGGGCTTGATGGACCTTTAGTCTGTCCCAGTATGGCAACACTTATGTTCTTATTATTGTTTATGTTTATTAAAACTTTCTATATTGCTTTATCAACAGGTCTAAGCAGTTTATAAACTAAATCACATTCATGAAAAGAACTCCAATTATTAGAAAAAGTACAATGAAGCCAATACATCCATACCTACAAAATTAAATAATAAAATAACATATAAAAATGAATAATTGAAACCTTAATTTCAACACTATGCAGTATTCTCTCTAGACTGCCCCTCCAGCCATCTCTCCAAATGTTTGCTAAAAGGAATAAGCTTTCAAAACCACTTTAAATATTTTAAAATAGGTTCTGCTCAAAGCAAAAATGGAAGACCTTTCCATAGTTTCGGTGCAGGAAAGAAGAAGGCTGCGCATTTTGTTGATTCTAATTTCGCCATTGACAGGTTAGAGAGTACTAATAGATGATCATTTAAGGGCCCTTTTACTAAGCAGTGTTAAACACTAACTCACCCTTAACGCAACAAGAAATAGTATAACGTTGAATCACTTAGGGATCCTTTTACAAAGGCACGCTGAAAAATGGCATGCAGTAGTGTAGGTGTGGGTTTTCAGCGCACACCAATCCATTTTTAGTGCACCTTGTAACCACGTACCTCTAGGTGCAGCCAAGGATAGAACAATCTCCTCCAGCCACAGGCTCCCGGTACAGTGAAGAAATAAATGTCCACCAGCAACTTCAATCTTAAGGACTTTATTCCATGCAGGTTTCTAGTAGACCTGATACACAGTTCCAACAGCAGCATTCACCTTCCATCTTAAGCACATATAAGCCACCTAAAAGTGTGTGGCAAATGGTCCCCTTTAAGCAGTAGGCTATCAGCACATACCAGGATTCAATACAGGCTCACAGTCAGCTCCAGTCTGGGCTCTTTATCCAGTGCACAATAAGCAGTAGTATTCAGTTCATCATCACAGTTAAATCACAAAGCAGCAGTTTCTACCTTCTACTCTCTTTACCTTCAGGAGAGTTTAATACTTTAGGGACTCCTCATACCCCAGGGATTTCACCCTGCATCAGCTTCACTGGTAAATTCAATACTTTAGGGATCTCCCTTACCCAAGGATTTTCAGCCTACAAATACTTTTGGGACTTCCTCACACCCAAGGGATTTCAGCCTGTTTCAGTACTTTAGGGACCTCTCTTACCCAAGGGTTTTCAGCCTACAACTGCTTCTCTCCTCTGGGACTCCTTCCCAACTGCCTAATCAATCCCTGGCTTCTGCTCTCACAACCAATCATTCTCCTTCCATTAGCTTCCCCCACACCCATACCAGCTGATTTGAGCATTAGACTAATGATGAACTCCTGCACACAGGGTTTCCGAACTCTCTTTCCCCCTAGTGGCAGCCTATCTACACATCCTGCCAGCTTACACCCATGTCTTCCCCTATTGCAGCTAGGAGTCCAGTCCGGGTTCTTCATCTCACCCCCTGGCTCCTTGCCTGCAATGCTTTCTGGGACTTGTATTTCAGGCTGAAACTGCCTTAACCCAACTATCCTGGATGTGACTTTATCACAACCTGTAAAAAAAGCCCTTTTTATTTTTGGCAAAAATGGACGTGCATCAAAATGAAAATTGCCGCGTGTCCATTTTGGGTCTGAGACCTTACCGCTAGCCATTGACCTAGCGATAAAGACTCACGAGGTAACCGGACCAATGCGCGCCAAATGCCACTTGGCACGTGCCTGTTATGCGTGCCGGAAAATAAAAAATATTTTTCAGATGTGCGTATTGGACATGCGCCAAAAATGAAATTACCGCAAGAGCCACGTGGTAGTTCGGTGGTAACTCCATTTTGGCACACATTGGGCGCACATAGACGCTTACGTGGCTTAGTTAAAGGGCCCCTAAAGCTTTCTGCACCGGTTTTGGTATCTGCATACATGAAGTGCACGGTAATCATTTTGGGGGGGGTTGTGGGAGGGGCAGAGAATGGGTATGGATCCGCTAATCAGCATAGCTCATGTGCTATGTTGTGGGGGCCTTTAAAGCCTCCTAAATAGGAGGCGGAAGATGCTCCCACGGTAATTGTTTTAAATGAGCACAAGCTAACGCTAACATTAGCACCCAGCCATTAATGAAACAAGTAGAAAGAAGCCATTTTTCAAGGACACACTAGAAATGGGCTTATTGCATGGGAAAGGTCTGCATAAGGACATTCTAAGCACATTTCTTAGTTTAGTAAACGGACCCCTTAAAGAGTGGAGAACTCATATTGGGACATACGGAAAAATCACATTTGATAGGCATTGAGGTAATCCTCTGCATAAAGCTGTGAATGAGAACATAAACATTTTAAATTTATTCTTTAAGTAACTAAAAAGTAATGGAAAGGAAATAACAAAGGACTAGCCCTATTGGTTTTACGAGCTCATCCCATATCGGGATATCCCATGTGGGATATCGCTGTATTTTGTAGGGATTGTAGTTTCTTTAGATTAGCTTCTGTAATCCCAGCATAAACAGTATTGCAGTAATAAAACTGCAAAACAAATAGGAGATGAAACAAATAGGGTATAGTAGTAATCAAAATAATAACAGATTGAACACAGTTGCCGTGCTCTGTTTATCATGACTGGCAATACACAGCTGCTTAGATATGCACTGGTGCAAATGAAAGTGAAGTGTGTACATATGCGCTGGGGTAAATGGGATCCGGAGTCCGAATTGGGGTTCGAGAGACATGTGTCTGAGTCCAGGTTCCTTCCAGCTTCCAGTCCAGGAACCACACAATATGCCAGGAGGATCAGGAATAAACTTAATTTTATTATAACGTTAGTAACAAATACATCCATACTGTGATGATCTTCTGCTCAATAAGCATTTCTTTCTCAGGATTATACACAGGTGCACAATCTACTTATGCCTGTCCTGTAGGTTGATGGAATCCCAGGATGGATTTTCCTTTTCTGATGTACTCTGTACCACCAGATCTGGATCCTATATTTCTGTAGTCATCCTTCGTGGGTATCACCACAAAGGTAGCAATCAGCCACGGGCAGACCTCGTCCTACACTGAGCCTCGGTTACGGGCTGGACTCCCCAATTCAACCCGAAGTTCTGGCTCCATTTAATGGTTATGAAGCACTTGACAGCAATTGAGCCATTAAATCCAGTCTACTAGGGTTGGCTATGCAGGTATCCCCTTCTTCTCTGTGGGTTACTTGACGGGGTTTGAAGGTAACTTCAACCTTAGCCAACCAAGAACAGCCTTTTCTCTTAAGACTGTTCTATTTGTTTACTTCTAAACCCCTCCCAGGTTCTCCTAGTCACTCCCCCCCAGTGACTCTCTACCTGGGGCTCACTCTATCACAAGATCTCCTCTCTAACCTAGGGTTACAATAGCGCAGGCCACTTTTGCCATACTGTTGGTTTTTGAAGGTTCTTACTATTATTCAGGTCAATATTTAGCCACCAGAGTCAGTGTGATTTGTTTTTAACACTGGCTGCCTCGGTCAAAAAATATCCAGATGTACCGTGCCACTATTCAAATAGTGACCAGCACTGACTATCCAGATAAGGTGGTCAGGGCTTGAAGTTATCTGTCTAGGGGCAGTATTTAGTTTGCTATCCAGATAACTTAGGAAGCTTTCTATCTGTCCTAAGTTATCCAGATATGAGACTGAATATTGCCACTATCCGGATAGGGTGTGGGACTGCTCAAGCCCTTTCTCGATACAATCCACATAGCACCAAGGTGCTCTATAAGGATATTCAGAGGCACTGACTGCATAGGGAGTATTTCTCTTTAGGTAACTATGAATTGTATAATGACAATTATGCCTGTAATTGCCATTCTAGAATAGAACATAAGTCTGCAGTTATGTACCTGACTATGGGGCCGTTTTACAAAGCAGGCTTATGACATGCTAATCTGGAACTACCACTGGCCCAACGCAGGCACCAGCAGTACTTCCAGCCCCAACGTGAGCCATTTCCCGTGCTAGGGAAAATCAGCCTGTATTTTTTAGCATGGTGCTAACCCGGAGGTAATTGGACAGTGCCATGCACTACCCAATTAATGCCAGGTTAGCGCGGGAGCCCTTACCGCCACCTCAATGGGTGGCGGTAAGAGCTTCCTTCACATGGCCATGCTGTAAGAACAATCTTACCGCATGGCCATGTCTTTTTTTTTTGGCCTTTTTACCTGCTGCAGTAAAAAGGGCCTCAGCGCGTAGCAAATATGGCTCCCACTGCTAGCACATTTTACCACAGCTTGGCAAAAGGACCTCTTTATGGTTTATTTTATTTGATATACTGCTCTTCCTTGAACTTTAGGCATGAGAACCCATGCTAGCTCAAAGGCTGGTGTAAATGCTCATGTGCAACTGCTGTCAGGCAGGTAACTGATAGTATTCTATACCCTGTGTGCGTGCTAGACATGCCCCTGACCCACTAAGCCCCTCCCAGGTCCACATCCCTGACCCAACCAACCCCTCGCAGGTCAATGCTCCTGACCCACCCAACCCATCCCAGGTCCACACCTCAACCCACCCAGTCCCTCCCAGGTCCACATCCCTAACCCAAACAACCCCTCACAAGTCAATGCTCCTGACCTACCCAGCCCCTCCCAGGTCCACACCTCGACCCACCCAGCCCCTCCCAGGTCCACATCCCTAACCCAAACAACCCCTCACAAGTCAATGCTCCTGACCTACCCAGCCCCTCCCAGGTCCACACCCGCAACTCACCCAGCCCCTCCCAGGTCCACACTCCAAGCCACTTAGCCCCCCCCGATCAATGCCCCTGTCCCACCCAACCCCTCCCAGGTCCACACCCTGACCCACCCAGCACCTCCCAGTTCCACACCCAGACCTACCCAGCCCCTCCCAGGTCCATACCCTGACCCACCCAACCCCTCCCAGGTCCACACCTCGACCCACCCAGCCCCTCCCAGGTCCACATCCCTAACCCAAACAACCCCTCACAGGTCAATGCTCTTGACCCACCCAGCCCCTCCCAGGTCCACGCTCCAAGCCACTTAGCCCCCCCCTGATCAATGCCCCTGTCCCACCCAACCCCTCCCAGGTCCACACCCTGACACACCCAGCACCTCCCAGTTCCACACCTAGACCCATCCAGCCTACTACTACTACTACTTATCATTTCTATAGCGCTACAAGACATATGCAGCGCTGTACACCATACATGAAAAGACAGTCCCTGCTCAAAGACAGCCCCTCCCAGGTCCACACCCCAATCCATTCAGCACCTCCCAGATCCACGTCCCTTTGCAGTTGTACACTATGGATTTTGAGTGTGAAATTGCAGAATCCAGACTAAGGGCAGTTCTATGCATAACTGCCAATTTGTGCCAATTAGCTGCAATTAACTAACTACTACTAATCGTCTCTGTAGTGCTACTAGACATATGCAGTGCTGTACACATTTGACCCAGCTTTCTTTTTGGAACTGGACATTAAGCTTGATTGAATGGTAATTTTAATACATAAACCCATAGAGTTATTATTACATAATCATGTATTAATGGCTACGATGTGTCCTTTTAAGAATGATGTATAGCCATACACCAGAGAACATGATTTCAATTTAGCTCACACCTTTTTTCATTTGTAGCTCAAGGTGGATTACATTCAAGTACAGCAGGCATTTTCCTGTCCCTAGGAGGCTCACAATCTGAATTTGTACCTGAGGTAATGGAGGATTAAGTGACTTGCTCAAGATCACAAGGAGCCACAGTAGACTTTGAATCAAACTTCCTTGGTTCTCAGCCCAGCATTAAGCTACTTCTCCACACCAAAAATGATGCTATGATCAGGTCTTTTGCACAGTGATAAGTCTTATGGAATTATTGATACCACACTAACAGAGGTGCAATTTTTTTTGGTTTTGTTTCCAAGTTAATAACAACTTTTTTTTGTACTGTTTTATGTACTGCCATAAAAACATTGTAAAAAGTTCTGTCTTAGATTCTCTATGTTGTACGCTCTCTGCTGATAATATCAGTACTTTTGCCACCACTTTTATCCAATGGCACAAACTTGTCCTGTCAACCTAGAGATTGATCAAAATCACTAGTCAGGACTGCTAATGGGATCTTATAGCTCCAGGACAAGTGAGGGTGGCACTGGCAAGGCAGCCTAGGTAAAGAGCAATGAACACCAGTTATAAAAACATTACCCTCAACACTTAATATAAAAAAGGCTGACGTTCATCCATTCTTATGCAATTACTTCACTGATGCCCATATCAAATGTAGTAGCTTTCCATGGAGAAATGACCTCATGGAACTGATGCATTATCTGAATATCTCCTATATCACTTCATCTTTCTACCTGGGAAAAAAAGTATTTCAATAACAGATCATGTTGCAGGACCTCATATTTCATTTGCATTGTTTGGTTGTCACCTATTAAACCTATTGGCGCAGGTTAGTGCCGGGTAGTCTGGCGGTGAAGTCAGGGCAGGATTAGGAGTTACTTGGACACTGTCGAATGGCTGTCCTATGTTATCCAGGTTGCTATCCAGGTGCCGGTGTTGAAGATTGACTTTAACCGGTTAACATGTGGTAGGCCTCCAACTGCCTGGGTATTCTGTCCCAACGATATTTAAAACCTAAGGAGGTTCTTTACTAAGGCACGCTCACAGTTTTGGCGTGCACTAAAATTGGGTGCATGCTAAACGTTAGAGACGCCAATGCGTTCCAATGGGCGTGTCTAACGTTTAGCATGTGCCCGATTTTAGCACGTGACAAAAACGTGAGCACGCCTTAGTAAAAGATCCCCTGAGGCTTTATTATCTCCCACCCTGTTTCCTGCAATATCTTCCTTCTTCTCCCTTTTCCATGACTGCATATTGGATCTCTGTGTTGTTCCTATCTTATAAATTATTGTAGTCCCCTTTCTACTTTCTTCCTTCTTTGGTTTTAGAATTTTACATCGCTGTGATCTGCGAGTTAGTTAACCGTACAACAAATGAAAATAAACTATAAACAGTTTGCTTTACATATGGAAAATAGCTCTTATAAAACTGCATGTGTGTAGACATGAATAAAATATAGGCATGTAGAAAAATAGCATCTATTTCTACATGTGTGTCACAGGAGCATAGCCAGCCCTCTGTTTTGGGGGGCCCAGGAGTGGACTGGGGAGCTATGCATTTCCACTTCCCCCCCCCCCCCACCATCTCATTAAGTATCATACCTTTGCTGGTGGGGATGCAGAAGCACATGATCTGAGCATGCTCGGGGAGTGCCAGTGTCGGTGGCTGGAAGCAGGCACCAACCTCATTCATACAGTAGCATGCTGGGGAGGGGAGGCTGGGGTACTGTATTTCTTCGGCTGGTGGGGCTTCAGCATCCCCACCAGCCATTGAATGGGTGCTACTGCTTTGGAGGGGACCTGAGCCCAAAGTGAGGGGGCTCAGGCCCCCAGGGCCCCCCGACTACACCACTGGTGTGTAGGCAGTCCTGCAAGAGGAGTTTGGGTGGAGCTAAGGAGGGGTTGTGACATATGCACGTACTTTATAAAAGGCGGGAGTACATGCACAGAATACACACACACATTTACCCCCTAGGTGTAAATTCATGAAAAAGCCCATGTGTGCTACATGGGTTTATTGCAATAGAAGATATCTCACCAGGATTTTAAAGACCTGGCTGTTTAAGAAGTTTCATGGTTTATAATTTGATCTTCCAATCTATTCCTGATGTTTGGAGCTATGATGAGTAGTTAGATACATGGAGTGGCATAATCGAAAGGGACGCCCAAGTTTTGCTGAGGACATCCTCGCAAAACGTCCCAATGGAGGGACGGGGAAACCCGTATTATCGAAACAAGATGGACGCCCATCTTTCATTTCGATAATACGGTCGGGGACGACCAAATCTTGAAATTTAGGTCGTCCTTAGAAATGGTCATCCCTAGATTTGGTCATTTCTGATTTTCGGTGATAATGGAAACCAAGGACGCCCATCTCAGAAGCGACCAAATTCAAGCCCTTTGGTCGTGGGAGGAGCCAGCATTCATAGTTCCTTGATCCCCCTGACATGCCAGGACACCAACCGGGCACCCTAGGGGGCACTGCACTGGACTTCAGAAATTGCTCCCAGGTACATAGCTCCCTTACCTAATGTGCTGAGCCCCCCCAATCCCCCCCAAAACCCACTACCCACAACTGTACACCACTACCATAGCCCTTACGGGTGAAGGGGGGCACCTAGATGTGGGTACAGTGGATTTGTGGTGGGTTTTGGAGGGCTCACATTTACCACCACAAGTGTAACAGGTAGGAGGGGGGATGGACCTGGGTCTGCCTGCCTGAAGTGCACTGCACCCACTAAAACTGCTCCAGGGACCTGCACATTGCTGTGATGGACCTGAGTATGACATTTGAGGCTGGCAGGACATATTTTTAAAGCACTTTTTTGAGGGTGAGATGGGGGTTAGTGACCACTGGGGGAGTAAGGGGAGGTCATCTCCGATTCTGTCCAGTGGTCATCTGGTCAGTTCGGGCACCTTTTTGTGCCTTGGTCTTAAGAAAAACAGGACCAGGTAAAGTCGTCCTAATGCTCGTCAGGGATGCCCTTTTTTTTCCATTATGGGTTGAGGACACCCATGTGTTAGGCACGCCCAAGTCCCGCCTTCGCTACGCCTCCGACACGGCCCTGGGAACGTTAGTCGTCCCCGCGAAGGAAAGCAGCTGGAAACGCCCAAAATCGGCTTTCGATTATACCGATTTGGGCGACCCTGTGAAAAGGACGCCCATCTTCCGGTTTGTGTCGGAGGATGGGCGTCCTTCTCTTTTGAAAATAAGCCTGATAGTATTCTTAGTGTAGTTTAAATATCCTCAGGAACTGATCAATTTGATTATGATGATTTATTTTTCTGCTGTGAGGCAAAAATAGTCTTATTATTGCTAATAATTTTGATGATCTTGTTTGTGCCCTGCCTTGATAATTAAGCGGGTTATAAATTTAATTATTTATTTATTTATTTGTTGTATTTGTATTCCACATTTTCACACCTCTTTGCAGGCTCAATGTGGCTTACAATACATCATGAATAGTGGAAATGAGAAAAGAATAAACAATTGGTATTACAGAAGGATTTTGGGTTACATGATAATGATAAAGCATAATAGTGAAATAACAAGAAAGCATTATAAGACAGTTCTGGATACATATGGGGTTTCACATGTTTTGATCTTTGTGATATGTCTTGTTGAAAAGATAGGTCTTCAATAGTTTGCGGAAGCTGGCTAGTTCATCGATCATTTTCAGGTTGCGCGGTAGCGCGTTCCAGAACTGTGTGCTAATATAGGAAAAGGTTGATGGGTGCATTAGTTTATATTTTAGGCCTTTGCAGTTGGGGAAGTGAATATTAAGGAATGCGCAAGATGATTTTTTGGCATTCCTGGGTGGTAGGTCTATCAGGTCTGACATGTAGGCTGGGGCATCACCATGGATGATTTTGTGAACCAGGGTGCATACCTTGAACGCGATGTGTTCTTTGAGTGGGAGCCAGTGTAGCTTCTGTCATAGGGGTTTAGCACTTTCATACTTTGATTTTCCGAATATGAGTCTGGCTGCAGTGTTCTGGGCTGTCTGGAGTTTTTTGAGTATTTGCTCTTTGCAGCCAGCGTAAAGTGCATTACAATAGTCTAGATGACTGAGTACCAATGATTGGACCAAGTTACGGAAGACGGTCCTTGGGAAGAATGGTCTTACTCTTTTTAATTTCCACATTGAGTGGAACATCTTTTTGGTTGTGTTTTTCGCGTGACTTTCTAAATAAATGTGTGATTAAATTAGATTCAATTAAAGTCATGTAGACACCAATGTTGCCTTTCATTTTCATGCCTAAAATGCTGTTTTAGGCACATAAATGGACTAATAAAATCAGGTCATGCCTAAAAGTATGCCCAGTCAGAGGCACAATTTACTTGTGCAATGTATACGTTAACATTTACAGCTCCCCTCAAGCAGGCCTAATGTCTGCCACCTTCAACCTAGGACGCTACTGTTGCTGCATTTGAATTAGTATTTTATAAATTCGCACAAACACCTATGTATCTTTATAAAATAGCACCAAAATAGGCATCTGGTTATAAAATTAACCCCAGACTTTTCACATAGGCGCCGCTTTTGTTCCATCTAAGCTGAGTGGCTGTCCTCCACCTACAGTCCTGCCAAGGGGGGGGGGGGGGGGGGTGCTGTTTTACTGTCATATTTTCAATAATGAGGGACAGACAAGCTCTGCAGCACTCCAGGGAACCTGCCTGTCCCTAGTGATTGAAAACGTTATCTTGAAGCACGACCTGCTGCTGGCAGCAATGCAGTTAGAGGAGTCCCCCTTGGCTTTGAGGGAACAGGGCTGTAGCCCCCGCATGTTAATATTCTTTAAACTATGTTTGGCAGGGACTGAGTTTCTTGCACCTTAGAATTAGTGTTGACAGCAAAGGACAGTGAGGGTCATGGTGGGTTGGGGGAGGAACAAGAGGGCACAGACCAAGCTCTAAAATCTGACAGGATGTCCCACTCAGAGTCTGGGCCTTGCAGAAGACATAAAACATCTGCACATCAGCCAGCTGGCATGAAACAGTAACACCTAGTGCCAAGATCAACTCTAAGGAGGAAAGTTGTGAGGAGATCGGGGGTGTGGGGGTGGAATGGGGGGACGGGAGGGAGAGGAGTTCCAATAAGGCAACTTGCCTTACCTCATAAGTTCAGCTGAAAGCCATGAATACTACAGATAGATCTGGCAGGAGCTGGAGACAATGGGAAGCGATCTTAGCTTTAAGCTAGATATTGTGCCATTTTTCGATGGGGTGACTAGGTGACAGTATTGGAAACAGGACAGTTTGTACTGCATGGAAATTGGTTTCCGTCTATGTGCACTACATATCTATGTTATTTGAATGCTTCAATGCATGTCTATTCATGAGTGTCATCTGTATTGTGCAGACATCGTGTTTACAATATCTATGGTCCCCATATTCAGCCGTTGGTGATCAGCATTTTGCCAGTGTTATCCCCAGGAATTCAATGTTGGGCCATTTCCAGGCTCCAGCATTGAATTTCCAGGTGTACAGCAGCAGTGAAAACATAGCCAGTTAAGGGGCCCTTTTACGAAGGTGCGTTAGGTGTTATGCGCGTGCAGTGTGCACCTAAATGAGACTACCACCAGGCTACCGCTCCCCGAGGCAGTAATTTTAGATTTGGCGCATACCCATAATGCCTGGGTGATTTATTTATTTCCTCCCACGCACGTCGTTTCCGGTGGTAATCAGTCACCGTGTGTGTAGTGCATGAGTTCTAGATTAATGGGTGGCATTAAGGGCTCAGGCTGGTTATGGATGCGTGCCGGTTTTAGTTTTACTGCCCTTTTCCCTTCCCATTAAAAAAATCCCTTTTTGCAGACACGGTGAAAACTGGCCCAGCGCGTGCCCAATACACGCGCCTACCCTACCGCAGGCCACTTTTTAATGCGGCTTAGAACAAGGATCCCTAACTGTGATATTCCATAAAGATAGTACTGACTTTTATGCAGTTCTATTCATGCAATTACATTGGCTGCATTTAACTCACTAAATGCTTACTCTGCCCTGGCCTGGTATGCCCCCAAAATAGCCACTTCCCCCTCTGCCGCCACAGATCCTTCCCTTCCTACCGCATCCCCTCTCGCTCCCAGCCATGGTGTACCTGACATCAGGAAGAGGAGGGACCCGGACAAGACAGGAAGAAGGACCTGCGGAGTGGCGGTCAGAACAGAAGACTTCAGCTTGCATTGGTCTCCTGCTCGTGTGTGTACCGGCCGGGTTAACAGCACATTAACATATCACGCTGCTAACCTGGCCAGGACACTCAGGAGCAGAAGACCAATGCAACGGCAGCCTGCCTGAGCCGCCTTCTGCCTTCCTGCCACAGAAATCCGGGGCCCCCTTGGAGGCCAAGCCCATGGAATTTTGCCCCTTCTGCCCCCCCCTCCCCTCTCGGCAGCCCTTCATCCAAGTACATTTTGAACCAAGAACTCATACACAAGATGTTGCGAGATGAGTGGTGTGTTGATCCTGAAAAATCTATGAAAACTCTCCGTTGTTATTCATTAGGAATGAGCAAGGCAAGCAGAGGTGGGTAGGTTGGGATGATAGATGAATGGGGGCACAGAAGAGAGGCATCCCTGTCTCACAGCTGGCATTGACACAGCTTTTTGGCCAGGGAGGAGAGATCAGTCTGCACATCCCCCCAGATCATTTCTTACTTTTCCTGTTTTACTTGTCCGATGGATTGAGCAGGATGCATCTGTAGGAACTGGAAAGACAGTACAAAATTTCACAGACTGGACTCTTTATTTCACTCCCCCACACCCACTGCAAATGTTGTGTTCTAACAGATCACTAAAATACAGAAAGACATTTTTGTTTTCCTGTTCTGGCTGGGCCTTCCAATTCAGATCCTATTCATGCAAGGATGAACAGTAACATCACAGTACAGAGAAATACCAGGCCTCCAAATCCCCGCTCCTTGTGCCCTAAACTCTTAGCTGATGTGCTTCTTTGATAGTTCCTTGCTTCCCTCCCCCCCTCCCCACCTCCCTCCACAATTTGCTTGTTACAATGGTTTGATATTGTTTGAGCTGATAGTTCATTGAGCATTTGATGGTGCCCAGCACTCCCAAACAGTATGGGAATAAGTCAAAGGAGGTGCAGAGAAGGGTCTTGAAATCTGAGGCAATTTATTGAAACTTTCTGACAGATAGAGTGAAGTCAGTTATTAGGATAGTTATTGGTACTGAGGCAGTGAGCAAAAGAAATTGAATAATTCTGAGAAATCATATGAAGGG
Organism: Microcaecilia unicolor; assembly: GCF_901765095.1. Taxonomy (NCBI): domain Eukaryota; kingdom Metazoa; phylum Chordata; class Amphibia; order Gymnophiona; family Siphonopidae; genus Microcaecilia; species Microcaecilia unicolor. The sequence goes on along the minus strand of NC_044038.1, from coordinate 152,843,825 downwards.
TTAATTTTGTTTAAAGGTGCTCAGATATTATTTTAAATTCTCAGTTCTGCTAGCAAGTGAAGGAATGTTATCTGGTTTAAGTTATTTACATTTGCTGGGCTGGGTTAGAAAGGTCAGACACAGGAATTTCTTTCAACCTTGTGAGGGATGGATTGCTAAGCAAACACATGTATTCTATTATGAGCCGGTATATAGCAGGCTGTTTGTTTAGGATTAGTTTAAAATGCTTAGAAGAAATACTGTTTAGAGAGAGGCAATAGATTAGTATTTACAAGTTTTTGATATTTAGAATATGTTTACTCTGTGTAGTTAAATGTAGAATGTCTGTTAAATTCTGTATTACTCTTTGTCTGCTGTTTAAGACTGCAGTTGAGGAGATCAACATGTGGTTAGACTTATCTGCAGTTCTGGCTGGTTTAATATATAAGCTGATAGGTGAACGAGGTCAGGGCTAGTTAGCTCTCGTCTCCTTGATTAATTATAAGCTAAGTGTAGGACTGGGTCAGTTTGAGGAATACCAAACCTATGTAACTGATATTTCAAAAGTAATGATTGGTTGAGGCAAGGTGACCAATCTATTCCTTAAACCAATTGGGAGTAAAGGGGGCTAGGCTAGGAGGAGGGCTTAGGACCCTATTTAAGTAGGAGCAGAAGCAGTTTACGTCAGAAGGAGCTCAGAAGAAAGGAAGAAAGCTGGAAGACAACAGGAGAGACAGCATAAGAAGAGAAGCAGCTGAGACAAAGACACAGAGAGCTGAGAGAAAGACACAAAGAGCTAAGAGAGGAGAAGAGAGCTAGAACTGATGTCCTGCTTTGTTTGCTGGCAAATAAAGAAGATTTCTCTCTCATTCTGGTGTGTGCTGTCTGACTCCTGAAGCATCACAAATTCCTATCCCAATTCCTGCAACAATTCTTGGTGGCAGCGGTGGGATAAATCCTGCATTAATCCCAGCACCCAACTGACTGGAGAACATTTGCCGGGTATGTATTCTGTATTTTGTATTGTAATCCTAGCTAGGAAGTTGTAAACCAGCCCCTCAAGAAAGAGGGAAGGAGAATCTGATCAATTCTCAGCAAAGGCCCTAGTACCTTCTAGTCGCGGGGACTAGAAGCGAAAACGCTTGAGCTTATCTGTATCTGAGAAATTTGAAATTGTTGGGTGGGATTTTCTGTATGGGATGTGTGATGCTTGAATGTTAGAAGAGTGCAGACCTCTTACTGCATTCTCAAAAACTCCTTCCCTCTTTGTGTGTTGTAACTGTAAGCATTATGGGTGGGACATCATCTAGAACAATTGCTACCCCCCTAGATTGTATGCTTAGAAATTTCAAAAAAGGATTTTTAATTAATGACTATGGACAGACTTTAAGCTCAGGTACTTTAAGAACCTTGTGTGAAGTTGAGTGGCCATCTATGGGAGTGGGGTGGCCCCCTAGTGGCAGCTTAGATATTGAAGTAATCCGGAAGGTCTACAGCATAGTAGTAGGAGGACCAGAATATTCTGAACAACTCCCTTATATAGATTCCTGGGACAGCCTTGTGACTGACCCTCCCTCTTGGTTGAAAACTTATATGGGATCCCCAGTAAAATTCATGTTAGGCCGTGTTCAAAGAAAGATTAGAAAATCTAAACTAGAAGAGGGAAAGAGCCCTAGGAAGCCTACCACCCAATCGGTGGCCTCCGCCCCTACCCTGTCTGAGAAACCCATACTCTCTGATGACCCCTCAGACCTTGAGCCGCCACCTTATGGCCCATTGTTGGGGTTCCGTGCCGCCCCCAGAGATCCACGCCGCCCAGCCCAAGCCTCTCCAGCACAGGCTTCTCCGGATAGTTCTTCCCCTCCTGTGCCAAACCTGCCACACCCTAGGTTGGACTTTTCACCTGGCCTCTACCCTTCTGTGCCAAATCCTCTCCTGTTAACCTCCGAAGACCCACTTTGGGTTCCACTCCCTGACTCCTCAACTCCCGACAGCCCAGCCTCTCCTTCTAATACCCCTACCCACTCATCAGGGGCCCGGCATCCCTTTCAATGGACTGATTCACCTGTGACCACCTCTCAGTCTATGAGTACCCCTCCCCATCCCTCAGGGGTTCAACACACCTCCACTGAATGGGTTAGACCTGCTGCAATTACCTTTGAGCATGATAGGAGGGTAGCTCCTAGCTCTACCTCAGGTTCCATTCCCACCTCCTCGAGAGTTCTGCCACTTCGTCAGGTAACTACCACTCGACCGGATCCTAATAATCAGGGTCAGGTTATACAGGCACAGGCCTATCAGTATGTACCCTTCACAACCACCGATCTCCTGAATTGGAAGACGCATTATCCCTCTTATACTGAAAAGCCTCAGGCGGTGGTGGACCTAGTGACTAGCATTATGGCCACCCATAACCCAACCTGGACTGATTGTCAACAACTTCTCCTGACCCTCTTCACAACTGAGGAGAGGCGGAAGATTTTGCAAAATGCTGAGGCCATCACGCGAGAGCGTGTCCCCGGGGGGATACAGGACCCAGAGGGATGGGTTAGAGCTCGGTTTCCTCGCGCAGCTCCAGATTGGGATCCAAATGATGGGCAGCACTATGAACTGTTGTCTGGCTATTGCCGGGACTTACTGGAAGGTATGAGGAAAGGCATAAAGAGGCCCATTAATCTGGCAAAGGTCTCTGAAATTCTCCAAGGGGCAACTGAATCCCCTGGGGCCTTTCTAGAGCGACTAATTGAAGCCTACAGAACATACACCCCATTTGACCCTGAAGCCCAAGAAAACCAGAGAATGGTGAATAGCGCATTGGTGGCCCAGAGTATGCCAGATATCCGGAAGAAGTTGCAGCGTCAGGAGGGATTCGCAGGGATGAATACCACCCAGCTAATTGAGATCGCAACCAAGGTTTTCATTAATAGAGATCAGGAGGTGCGCCGAGAGGCTGACCGGAAGATGCAGAAGAAGGCCGACCTTTTAGCGGCAGCCATTATTAATTCCACTCTTAATCGAGGTCGACCTCTAGCTAATGGGAAGCCAAAGTGGGACCCCGGACCACCAGCCAGGCTCCGAGATTCCTTCAATCAATCCCGGCCAAGGGGGGAGAATCCCAGACCAAGATTGGAGAGGGATCAGTGTGCCTATTGTAAGGAAAGAGGGCACTGGAAAGATGAATGCCCCCAGAGGCGCCAGGGACTGAGAAGGGGACCAGGAGATCGAGGAAGCCGAGGCCGAGTTCGAGAGGGAAGATATGAGCCTCCTGAATCTGACATCATCGGGATAGCCGAGATGGCAGAATGGGACGAATAGGACAGACCGGGTTCCTACAAACTGGGCTCCCAGGAACCTATGGTCAAGTTAACTATAGGGAGCCGCTCAATTCCATTCATGATTGATACAGGAGCGGAACATTCTGTTGTGACGGAGCGATTAGCGCCTGTGTCTGGAAAAACTGTCCGAGTGGTGGGTGCCACGGGGGTGCAGAACCGGAGGCCCTTCCTGACAACCCGTAGATGCCAATTGGGCTCACACATAGTCACTCATGAATTCCTGTATATGCCAGACTGTCCAATCCCTTTGTTAGGTCGAGACCTGCTGTCCAAGCTTAGGGCCCAAATTTCCTTTGACTCTGATGGCCAGACTTCAGTCTCCTTTCGGCCCCCAACATCCAGCCCTAAGGGTATACTGAGTTTCTGTTGCCCTCTTGAAGAAGAATGGCGGCTGCATCAGTCGCAGGGCCAAGTTGACCTACCCCTGGCAGACAGCTTTCAGGTCAGTGGGGTATGGGCAGAAGATAATTCCCCAGGGTTGGCCCGAAATATTCCTCCTGTACATGTAGACTTACTTCCAAGTGCCCGGCCAATCCATCTTCGCCAATACCCAATTCCCAGAAAGGCTCTGGAAGGGATTCAAGCACATTTGAATCGTCTGTTATCCCATGGAATTATTCGACCTTGCCAGTCTCCATGGAATACGCCACTATTGCCAGTTCAGAAGCCAGGGACTGAGGATTACCGGCCAGTCCAAGACTTACGAGTGGTTAACAAATCCACTATTTCATTACACCCTGTAGTGCCTAATCCATATGTCCTGCTAGGATTGATACCTTCTGGAGCTACCCATTTCACAACACTAGATTTAAAAGATGCCTTCTTTTGTATTCGGGTGGCCCCCGCCAGTCAATTGCTTTTTGCCTTTCAATGGGAAAACCCAGTAACAGGAAGGAAGCTTCAGTATACATGGACCCGCCTGCCACAGGGGTTCAAGAATTCCCCCACTATTTTTGGGACAGCCCTAGGACAAGACCTTAAGACTTTTAAATCTGAGCCTTCCAGGCGAGTTTTACTTCAGTATGTAGATGACCTCCTGATTGCAGCAGTGACCCAGGAAGAGTGTTTTGAGGCTACTAGAGAATTGCTGGAGCTACTCTTGGATGCAGGCTATAAGGTCTCACGCTCAAAGGCCCAACTTTGTCAGTCAGAAGTGAAGTATCTGGGCTTTTGCATTTCCCAGGGAAGTCGGAGATTGGATGCTAGTAGGAAGCAAGCAGTAGCTGCAATTCCCCAACCCAAGTCCAGAAGGGAAGTTAGGGAATTTCTGGGAGCAGCCGGATTCTGCAGAATTTGGATTCCAAATTTTGCATTGATGGCGAAACCCCTATACCAAGCCACAAAGGGGGGTGAAAAGGAACCATTTGAATGGGGATCTACTGCTCAACAATCCTTCATTGCCATAAAGAAAGCCCTACTCCAAGCCCCTGCGTTAGGCCTTCCTGATGTGGAGAAACCTTTCTCATTGTATGTCCATGAGAGACAGGGGGTTGCTCTGGGTGTGCTGACCCAGATGATGGGATCCTGGCAGAGGCCTGTTGCATACCTGTCTAAACAGCTGGATGGAGTGGCTAAAGGATGGCCAGCCTGCATGAGGGCCATTGCAGCAACAGCCTTACTGGTCCAGGAAGCTGATAAGTTGACCTTGGGGCAAGAACTGGTTGTTAAAGTCCCCCATGCAGTTCTCACCCTCATGGAGTATAAGGGCAACCACTGGTTTACAAATAACCGCATGGTTAAGTACCAAGCTAGTTTGTGTGAGAATCCACGGATACACCTGGAAACAGTGGCTACATTCAATCCCGCCACTCTTTTGCCAGCATCTGAGGGACCACTGGATCATGACTGTATCCAAACCATGGATGAAGTGTATTCCAGTCGACCAGATCTTAAAGATGTTCCATGGAGGGACCCAGATGTAATTTATTTCACAGATGGAAGCAGTTATGTGGAGAACTCCAAGCGACTGGCAGGCTATGCTGTGGTGACAGAAGACAAGGTGATAGAAGCAAGAGCCCTGCCCCAAGGAACTTCAGCTCAGAAAGCAGAACTTGTGGCCCTCATACGAGCTCTGGAGTTAGCAGCAGGACTGGTAACCAACATTTATACTGATTCCAAATATGCCTTCACAACTCTACATGCTCATGGAGCTTTGTATAAGGAAAAGGGACTCATAAATGCTGCAGGCCAACCTGTTAAGTATGGACCTGAAATACTTCAGTTGCTAGAGGCTGTGTGGGCCCCTAAGAAGGTAGCTGTCATTCATTGCAGGGGACACCAAAGAATAGATACTCCAGTGGCCCGAGGGAACCGCCATGCTGATCGGGTGGCCAAGGAAGCTGCTCGAGGACCCCCAGCAAGTACTGTGACCCCCCTGTTCCAAATTCGATTGCAAGAATGGACACCTATGTATACCCAAATGGAAGAGAAATGGGCTCAAGAAGAAGGTGCAGTAAGGAGACCTGATGGCTGGTTACATCTCCCTGATACCAGAGTTCTGGTGCCACGCCACCTAGCTTGGCCTGTAGTGTCTCAAGCTCATGACCTATCACACTTAGGGAAAACAGCACTAGCCCGCCTACTCAATCGAGTAGTGGTGCTGGAAGGATTGGATAGTCTGGTTGCCACTGCCTCTGCCCGATGTACTCTCTGTGCCCAGAATAATGCTCGTCAGGGACCCCGTATTCCACCAGGAGTTCAGTTTAGAGGACTAACACCCTTTGAGTCCCTAGTTATAGACTTCACAGAAATGCCCAGGAGTGGTAGGTTCCGATACCTCTTAGTCATGGTCTGTACCTTTTCTGGGTGGGTGGAAGCATATCCTACAGTCACTGAGAAAGCCACAGAAGTAGCTCGAGCCCTCCTTAGGGATGTCATCCCCAGGTATGGACTGCCTCTTGCCATAGGTTCAGATAATGGTCCCGCCTTTGTTGAAGCTACACTTCAGGCCCTGTCCCGCGCTTTGCGCATTACCTGGAAATTGCATTGTGCCTATCGTCCCCAGAGTTCAGGGCAGGTTGAGCGGGCAAACAGAACCTTGAAAAATAGCCTAGCAAAGATTTGTCAGGAAACCCAATTGAAATGGCCACAGGCACTGCCACTAGCCCTCTTCCGCCTCCGATGCACTCCAACTAAAGGAACAGCCCTCTCTCCCTTTGAAATTGTGTATGGGAAGCCCCCAGCCATTTTACAGGGAATTAAGGGAGACATAGGGATTTTAGGGTCTGCCCAGGTGCAGGAGCAGGTAGCCCTCCTGGGTAAGATAATTTCTGAGCTTCAGTCTTATGTGAGAGAAATAAACCCTGTCCCCTTCCAGGCTCAGGTACATTCCTTCCTGCCAGGGGATAGAGTTTGGGTGAAAGACTGGAGGCTCCAGCCTTTGGGGCCCCGATGGAAAGGACCTTTTACTGTTTTGCTTTCTACCCCTACAGCTGTGAAGGTCGCAGGGATAACTCCATGGGTCCATTGGTCTCGAATTAAGTCTGCTGACCAGACTGAGCCCAGCACGGATCAGACGGAGCCTAAACAGTGGAGAGCAGAAAGAGATCCAGCGGAGCCATTGAAGTTGCGCCTGACCCGAATCAAAGAATCTACTAGCTGAAAAGAAGGGTCAACTGCATACTGCAGGAGCGGCTGAACTTCGGCTTCATACTGAGACTCTTTCTTGCCTGATTCTGGCTTTCTTGGAATTTGAAAGCTTGATCCTTGTCAGTTGAGGGTCTATCCCAACTGGTATAAGAACTCAAAGACTGAGAACACTATATGAGAGTAATCTGTGATTAGCACAGACTGTTGAAATATTACTGCTTAATTAGTTTGCTGTATTTGTTTTAGATTAGGAAGAAAGAAAATGTTATTCCTAGTTAGGACCACTATAATCTCCAGAGTCTGAGTTGTGAGACTTATCTCTGCATAAGCTGATTTTAGTCTCAAAGGGGGGGAATGAGGCAGTGAGCAAAAGAAATTGAATAATTCTGAGAAATCATATGAAGGGTTAATTTTGTTTAAAGGTGCTCAGATATTATTTTAAATTCTCAGTTCTGCTAGCAAGTGAAGGAATGTTATCTGGTTTAAGTTATTTACATTTGCTGGGCTGGGTTAGAAAGGTCAGACACAGGAATTTCTTTCAACCTTGTGAGGGATGGATTGCTAAGCAAACACATGTATTCTATTATGAGCCGGTATATAGCAGGCTGTTTGTTTAGGATTAGTTTAAAATGCTTAGAAGAAATACTGTTTAGAGAGAGGCAATAGATTAGTATTTACAAGTTTTTGATATTTAGAATATGTTTACTCTGTGTAGTTAAATGTAGAATGTCTGTTAAATTCTGTATTACTCTTTGTCTGCTGTTTAAGACTGCAGTTGAGGAGATCAACATGTGGTTAGACTTATCTGCAGTTCTGGCTGGTTTAATATATAAGCTGATAGGTGAACGAGGTCAGGGCTAGTTAGCTCTCGTCTCCTTGATTAATTATAAGCTAAGTGTAGGACTGGGTCAGTTTGAGGAATACCAAACCTATGTAACTGATATTTCAAAAGTAATGATTGGTTGAGGCAAGGTGACCAATCTATTCCTTAAACCAATTGGGAGTAAAGGGGGCTAGGCTAGGAGGAGGGCTTAGGACCCTATTTAAGTAGGAGCAGAAGCAGTTTACGTCAGAAGGAGCTCAGAAGAAAGGAAGAAAGCTGGAAGACAACAGGAGAGACAGCATAAGAAGAGAAGCAGCTGAGACAAAGACACAGAGAGCTGAGAGAAAGACACAAAGAGCTAAGAGAGGAGAAGAGAGCTAGAACTGATGTCCTGCTTTGTTTGCTGGCAAATAAAGAAGATTTCTCTCTCATTCTGGTGTGTGCTGTCTGACTCCTGAAGCATCACAAATTCCTATCCCAATTCCTGCAACAGTACTATATCTGTGTATTACTGTAACCTTAGCAATGTTAACAGCTAACAGTTAGTGACATAAGTAACTGTCAGCAGCCACTAGTGGACATGGTTTAGGAAGAGGATGCGAGGCTTTCAATGATCAGTTAAAGGTGTGCGGGAACCAAAAAAGGTAAAGAACCACTGAAACTGAAGATAAAAACATGCAAAACCATTATTACCCATAGGCTGAATGCAACATAAAAAGAAAACATAAGGCAAAATTACAGTAGTAATATAGCATGCCTTTATGTTCTATATTTAGTTTTATTTCTTGTATATTGCCGCCTCTAAGGAAGCATGAATAATTTATAGCACTATACAATGTGACTGGGGGGGAGGGGAAGACAATGTGATGTCTACCTAGGAAGGCTGTTGAGAGCTCCTAGTTTTCCCTCTAACCATTTAAAGTTTTTTTTTTTTGGGGGGGGGGGATCTAAATTACTATGCCAAAAAAAGGAAAGGGAAAATTAAGAATCACCCAACCGAACCTCTGGTAATTGCTGAGGGTACCTTGGATTCCTTGGTCCTCTTGACACCTAAACAGACTGTCCAGGATGGCTCTCGAAGGTACTCCTGTGATTTCAGGAGAGACAACCCTTTCATGCAATGAAGTGTCCTTCAGCCTTGGCAATTTGCAGGATTCCCCCCCTATCCCTCTGATGCTGCTGGATAGGTTCCTGCAAATTGCCAATAGAACTGCCCCACTTCCCAATCAAAGTTGTGGTCAAGCCAGAGTATCTGGAGGGTATACCGGCAATGTCAGGAAATTGGTGCAGCCAGTGTAGTCGAGTGCTGCATCACAGGGTGATGACACCATAGAAGTTAGGCCTAAACCCTACATTAGGGAGTTGAACTCCTCATTAGTTACTCCCTGTTACTCTGCCTCTAAGTCCACATGAACACTGGCTGCAAGGAAGGATATTTACCATGAAAGATATTGGTGAGCCCTACTTAGGATGGAATCCATTTTGGCAGACTGTGTCTCATATGAATGTTCCTTCTTGGCTGGTCCAGTTCGTATATTTGAAATTCATGAACAATTATTCCAAAGACAAGCAGGTTAGAAGAGTATGGAACCTGTATTTTTACCTTGTACTCTTTGAACAGGTCTTTGTTGCAAGTGTAGTGGGCCTCCAGTGTAGTGGGGCTAAGGATATCCCCAAGGCTGGTGCATAAACAGTGTGTAGTACCTATGGAAAAAAATGCACTCCAATTTTCCCCACCTTCTCTCTCACTTGCGCACAGACTGTTAAAGGGACCCCTGATAGTGAGCTGGAAATGTTAGCTGTTAATAATTGGACGCAGTAAATTCAAAACACAACAAGTGGCTGGAAGACTCTGAGGAAATAGGAAGTTACGTCAGAGAGAAAAGGGGCAGAGACCGGCGACTGAAGTAGAGAGCAGGGGCAGGGATTGGCAGCAGGGCAGCCTCTTGGGATTGCTGTCATCGCCTTTGTAAAAACGAGAAAGAAAAGGTAAATTGGTGGAAGAGGGTTGGGGAAGGAAGGGGGGAGATGGCAGGCCATGGCAGGGGATGGCGGTGGTGGTAGCTCATTCCTTGCTTCAGGGGGCAGCGGCTAATTCCTCACCTCAGGCGGCAGGTTATCTTGGGCCGCCTCTGCCTCTTCCTTTAGGGCACACCGAGGGCAGTTTTGAATCAAACTGGCAACTCCTATGCTTATCTCCCCTTAGCCTCTTAAATATGGAGCCAAGTCTCCTGTGGACCCCAGAGTGGGATACCCACCCAGTACAACTCCTCTATACTCAATCCCCTCTTGAGGAAGAAAGAACTGACTTCTCCCTTGAACTCCAAGTTTTATACTTCCCTCCAAAACCTTAAGCATCAGTTCCATTGGGCTACGTTTTCCAAATACACCTCTCCCTATTCTGATTTGATTGGCATCTCTCATGAGTAGGGTCCCAGAATATTGTTCCTGCGACTGCATAGGAAAGCACAGCTTGGCAGCCAGCAGCATAAGATAAGTTAGTTCACTAAAATCAGATGGAAGGTTCAGTTAGATATCAGAATCTTCATGCAATTAATTTTCCTAAGTCAAATTATATTCTTCTTATGATACAACTAGACAATATTTTGACATATTAAAAACTGAATCTCAAATGATGCCTCCCTTAGTGAAGATTTTCTCTCTTCCGTTTAAGAAGCAAAGTGTGCCTTTGCAAGAAAAATGTTACTGCACTACTCAAATCTTCACAGGATCAAAACTCTCCCAGATAAGTTCAAGAGGCACTTTAAATCTTTCCTTAGACTTAGATTTGGACAAATATGACATTGAAATTGTTGTTTCAGAATTGCATTGTTTTATAGAGAAAAGGTTAATATATTTCCAGATCTAAGTAAATCTACGCAGCTGCTAGGAAAGCTTGTTTTGGATTGGAAGAAACAAGTGGTAGATATAGGGGCTTCTTTCTTTCCCAAATTCCCATTTAAATGTTTGATTAATTCTTGGGGGAATAAGTATATATTCTATGATTCAAAGCTTAGACCCATACTCATCAAACATTCTATGTCCATGACCCCATTATCTCAGCCAAAAAAGAAACACATGGTCTATATTTCAGAAGAGGAATGTACATCTATGTCCAAAGAGATCAGCGTTGGGATTTATTCCTGCTACCTAGGGCATCTGGGGTTCAGAAAGGTTCTCATTTTGTTGGTGCTCCTCCGGAGAGATTAGAGGAGGTTGCCCCTTAATCCCTCAGTATTGTTGCCCAAATAAGTCATTGCGTTCTCCAGTTTGCCTCGGTGTCTCTACTCCCCTCCCCTTCCATATCCCCTTCCATAGAGAGCTTGTTCCTTTTCTTCAGATTTGATGGCTAATAATAAAATGAGATGATTGATAACTAAAGAAAGTAGGCAGATGTGCAATACTGGAAGGCCTGATTGGTTCTGGCTACTATTGACAGACATCTGAGAACTTGTATTAGCTTCCTGGAACACTGTTTTTCAATTAAAATTGTTAATTATCACTGGACAGCTCTTGGTTGCCCAATAACAACTAATAAAGGAAGTTGTGATAGGCCATTGCTTGTCACCTGCTCTGGATTGCTGCCATATAGCTCAACATAACCAAACAACTAGGCAAATTTGCAGAAAGAGTTCACTTATTCATTTTCTAGATCTCTTAAATTGCAGATAATGGCACAGATCTTTCCTTAGCACAGGGCATTCCAAACATGTAAATTTGTGTGTGCATTCAATTTAAAATGCATTCAAATTGCTTGTACCTGTATATATCTATGAATTAACACATATACAAGGAATTTGCTGAAGCAAAAAGTTCTTGTGCATATCTAATATGTAAACTGCTTTGGTTGTACCAATTACAGAAAAGAAGTATATTAAAATTCTTAACCATAATATAGACATATATAGAGGATACGGGTAATGGGATTTGATATACCGCATTTCTGTGATACAACCAAAGTGGTTTACATTCATGATATGCGGATATTAATTGTCACTAATTAGGCTGTGCGCGCATAGCTCACTAACTGTATTCTATAAAGTAATGCACTTAAATCAAACCGTGTGGATCTCAAAAGGGGGTGTGGCAATGGGAAGGGCATGGGCGGGCTGTGGGCATTCCTAAAATTTACATGCAGTGTTATAGGATATGCCCAAACCGCACCTACATTAGTTGTGTGCTTTACACAAGGTTTTAGTTTGCATAAATGGCCATGACTAAATTTAGTCACAGGAACGAGTGCTACGTGTATTCTATAAAATGTGCCTAACTTTAGACAAGGTTTATAGAATAGCGCTAGGTGTGGGGTTTTTCTGCACTAATTTTTTAGGTGTCTTATGTAGAATCTAGTCCAATGTACATTAACATGCCCTTGAACAACTAAAAATGCTCATTGTGCTCATCAGTACACTAAAGTCCCCAAATCCCCATTATTCATTCACTTAGGGGCCCTTTTACTGAGACGAGTAGGCACCTATGTGCGTCCAATTGCATCAAATTGGAACTACCGCCCGGCTACCACATGCCCCGGGCAGTAATTCCATTTTTGCCATGCGTCCAAAACGCACGGTAGAAAATATTTTCTATTTTCTACCACGTGGCGCTTACCTGGCGATAATCGGCAGTTTACATGCACTGACACTTACCACCCAGTTAGCGCACTGACGCTTACCACCCGGTTAGCGCATGAGACCTTACTTCTAAGTCAACTGGTGGTGGTAAGGTCTCAGGCTGAAAATGGACGCGCGCTGGTTTTAAATTTTGCCGCACGTCCATTTTTGGCCACAAAAAAGGCCTTTTTTCCAGGCATGCTGAAAAACAGACCTCGCGCATCCAAAACACCCACCTACACCAGCGCAAGCCACTTTTCGGTGCACGTTAGTAAAAGGGCCCCTAATAGTTTTAAAAAGCCTTCTATGTCAGCTGTGTTTAGTTTAGCTAAAAGCAAAGATAAACACAGATGGTAGCTTAAGTGGGAATTCCCTTGGGTGGGATTTGTAGTCAGTCTAGGCAAACCAACATTGCTATTGGAGAATTTAACAATTGGTTCTACTCATTACTGTCTAGCTGTCATTACTTTAGAAAAGTAGGGTTAAATCAAGAAAAATAATTTTCAGTTGGTCGAACCAATTAATGTATTCCCCAGGCAACACTTCCTGTTTGTCAAGACTGACCACAAATTCTTGCAGAGGGAATCGGAGGGAAATGCACATGTGCAGACAGATGAATATGTATGGACAGACACTATAATGCCTTTGTATCGTTCCATGGTGCGCCTGCACCTTCAGTATTGCGTTCAGTTCTGGTCGCTGTATCTCAAAAAAGATATAGCGGAATTAGAAAAGGTTCAAAGAAGAGCGACCAAAATGATAAAGCGGATGGAACTCCTCTCGTATGAGGAAAGGCTAAAGAGGTTAGGGCTCTTCAGCTTGGAAAAGAGACAAATGAGGGGAGATATGATTGAGGCCTACAAAAACCTGAGTGGTGTAGAACGAGTAGAAGTAAATTGATTTTTTACTCGTTCCAAAAGTACAAAGACTAGGGGACACTCAAAGAAGTTACATGGAAATATTTTTAAAACAAATAGGAGGAAATATTTTTTCACTCAATGAATGGTTAAGCTCTGGAACTCTTTGCTGGCGGATGTGGTAACAGCAGTTAGCATATCTGGGTTGGTTTGGACAAGTTCCTGGAGGAAAAGTCCATAGTCTGCTATTGAGACAGACATGAGGAAGCAACTGCTTGCCCTGAGATTTGTAGTATCGAATATAGATACTCTCTGAGATTCTGCATGGAATCTTGTCACTCTTTAGGATTCCAGAATCTTATTCTTTGAGATTCTACATGGAATGTTGCCACGATTTGGGTTTCTGCCAGTTACTTGCGACCTGGCTTGGCCACTGTTTGGAAAACAGGATACTGGGCTAGATGGACCATTGGTCTGACTCAGTATGGCTGCTCTTATGTTCCTATGTTCTCGACAATGGGTGGTATCATCTGATAAAACTTGCTTTAAAAAACAGGTACTAAACATTTAGCACTGATTTGAAACACGGTCTTATTAACATTGGTTCTCTCATCAGAAATGACAAATTGCAGTATCTGTGTAAAAGGATTGTTCATGTCGAAGTGACCCTGAAATGATTTGTTCATTATTACCATTTTCAATACTTTGGTCTTATTTTAGATTTTAGTACTATGGCGTTGTCATTTGTTTTTAAACTCTTGAGTTGTTATTCTGCTTGTACTAATTGTTTGAAGATCTGTGATAAGTGCAGTAAGAACATTTTTACTTTGGGAAGCAGTTTTATTCTAGCTTCATGACAATTTAATTCCCTTCCATTTTATGGGCTTTATTCAATAAAGATTTTTTTCCCCATAGGAAAGAGCCTTTGCTGAATAATGTCCCCTCCCCACTGAGAGTAAAAATATATGTTGTTGCACATTGAATGGGGGTGGGGGTTACGGTGGGAATTACAACATGTGTACTTTCGTATTTCTGTTTCCAAAACTATATGGGATCCTTTTACTAAGCTGCAGCAAAACGTGGCTTTAGCACGCCCTCACGCAGGTCTTTTTCGCGTGCTAAGGCCGCTTTTTGCCATGATTGGAAAATGATTTTCCATTTTCTGGTTTAATGGCCATGCGCTAATGATTTTCCATTTTCTGATTTAATAGCCATGCTCAATTTCACTAAAAATGAGCATGTGCATTGAGGAGGGGGAGGAGGAAATCAGGGCAGGCAGCACGGCGGCAAATATTGCCACAGAAAAGCTTCTGCTGGCAAGCCTTGGAAAACCCCCACTAGCCAAACCTGCAGACCTTGGAGGCTCAGAATCCAAATGTTGGGGAGCCAGGCCTCCCAAGCTCCCCCCCCCCCCCCCCCCCGTGGCTATGCTACTGAAACATACACTTCAGTGCACCTGTTTCTGGAGCCCCAATCATTTAACTGAAAACCTACAGCCTCTAAATAAGCAATGCTAGCTTGTAATTCAAACTAGACAGAAGTACTTAAATTCAGGATTAGACAGAAGTGGCATTTCAGAAGCGTGCCTTTGAGTGGAGGAGGTTAAGGGATTCAGTTTGTCCTGTGGAACAAAAGAAAAGGCATAAAGCAGAAAAGAAAACATTCTACTGCACTCATTGATCGAATGGCTATACTGAATCACATTTTCTTGCTAATGGATGCCAATTTACTGTGGATAAGAAGAGAAGATCAATGTTTTCAGCAGAACAGGATGACTTTCAGTTGAGATGAGGAACATCACGGGCTAGAATTACATCCTGTGCAACACGCCAAAGTGTCCCACCCTGCTTCACTGCAACACGGCCACTATAGGGGAGACACAGTGGGGCAAAGACTGTCTCTTTGTCCCACTGTGTCTTTGATTTGGAGTGGAGGAATAGCTTGATGGCTAGTGCAATGAGCTAAGAACCAGGGAAACTGGGGTAGATTCCCACTGTGTTTCCTTGTGATGGGGAATGATTTTTGCATCCACATCTTCCTTGCACCCTGTGTGACCTCACTGACTCCACTGCCCTTAGAACAACTCCTTCTGAAATATTGGGATTAACGTTTTTCCCCATGTGATCAATATGGAAGTGTACTTAACTGGATCAAGGGTTTCCTGACTACTAGAACATATCAAGTGAAACTGAATTTGAACATATCATCACCATGGAAAGCAGACTGTGGAGAACCTCAAGGATCACCACTATCACCGCTCCTTTTCAACCTAATGATGACCCCACTAGCCAAATCCTTATCCAATCAAGGCCTTAATCCCTTCATATACGCAGATGATGTCACAATATACACCCTGTACAAAAATGACCCAACAGAAATCACCAAAGAAATCAAACTCAGCTTGAATATCATGAACTCATGGTCGAATACATTTCAACTAAAACTTAACACAGAAAAAACACACTGTCTCATCCCAATATAACACGAACAAACCCACCAACATAACCACCCCAGATCACACCCTCCCTATCTCAGACAGCCTGAAAATTTTCGGAGTTACAATCGACCGAAATCTCACACTAGAAAGCCAAGTGAAAGCTACAACAAACAAAATGTTTCACTCAATGTGGAAGCTCAAACGAGTGAAACCTTTTTTCCCAAGGGAAATATTTCGCAACTTGGTACAATCTATGGTACTAAGCCATCTAGACTACTGTAATGGAATCTATGTGGGATGCAAAGTACAAATCATAAAGAAACTCCAAACTGCTCAAAACACAGCAGCCAGGCTTATATTCGGAAAAACAAGATTTGAAAGCGTCAAACCCCTATGAGAAAAACTGCACTGGCTCCCAATCAAAGAACATATTGCGTTCAAAATCTGCACCCTTGTTCATAAAATCATCTACAGCAATACCCCGGGATACATGACAGACCTCATAGACCTACCAGCCAGAAACACAACAAGAACAACACGAACATACCTAAATCTCCACCACCCAAGCAGCAAAGGACTAAAATACAAATCAACCTATGCATCCAGCTTCTCCTACATAAACACATAACTATGGAGCGCACTACCATATGCCGTGAAAACAACATATGACCACCTAAACTTCCGAAAACTCCTAAAAACTGACCTGTTCAAAAAGGCATACCCCAACGATCCAACTTAAATGCCTTAACCATGCAACACAACGAAATAAAAGCTTGTACTGGGCATAACTCTTCCTCCTTATGATTCCCAATGTGTCTGTCACACACGAAGTTTACTCTACCACAACCTCACCCTGTATTTGTTCATACCGGTACTGGCGATCACCTCTATGGTACTACTTAAACCACATTGAGCCTGCAAATAGGTGGGAAAATGTGGGATACAAATGCAACAAAAAAAAAATAATAATAAATAAATAATCAGCAGACCCATATCTGAAGGCTAAAAGAATAAAACACCTCTTCAAAATAATTACAAAATAGTCTAAATTAAAAGTGGAAGAAGGGTGCAACTGCTGAAAATCAATCATTGTACCTTATTGATGATAATTGCGATCATACAAGCAAACTGCACACAGAAAATAAAAAGTAATACATTTTTCACTTATTTCATATCTTCTTTACCACTAAACGGCAAACAGCTTGATCAGCAGTATGGAAAGTTTCAAGTGAAGGACTGAATGAAGAACTGAAAGATTTCATTGGAATGGATTAGCATTGGGATAACATCCCTATGAGGAAAGGCTAAAGCGGTTAGGGCTCTTCTGCTTGGAGAAGAGAGAGCTGAGGGGAGATATGATAGAGATTTACATAATACTGAGTGGAGTGGAACGGGTAGATGTGAATCACTTGTTTACTCTTTCCAAAAATACTAGGACTAGGGGGCACACAATGAAGCTACTAAGTAGTAAATTTTAAATGACTCGGAGAAAATATATCTTCACTCAAAGAATAATTGAACTCTGGAATTTGTTGCCAGAGAATGTCGTAAAAGCAGTTAGTTTAGCAGGGTTTAAAAAAGGTTTGGATAATTTCTTAAGCCAGTATTAAGATGGACTGGGGAAAATTCACTGCATATTCTAGGATAAGCAGCATAAAATCTGTTTTGCTGTTCTGGGATCTTGCCAGGTACTTGTGACCTGGATTGGCCTGTTGGAAACAAGATACTGATATCATGGAATGATTATGTCATAACCAAACTCTGTAAGCCACATTGAGCCTGCAAATAGATGGGAAAATTTGGGATACAAATGCAATAAATAATAATACTGGGCTTGATGGACCTCCGGTCTGTCCCAGTATGGCAATACTTATGTTCTTATGTGTTTGGTCTACTTTTGAGTGGATTGTTTTTTGGACACTTCGGGGGTCTTTTACTAAGGCATGCTAGCGTTTTTAGCACTAAAAATAGGTGTGCGCTAAATGCTAGACACACCAATGTATTCCTATAGGCATCTCTAGCATTTAGCACACGCTAAAACTGCTAGCTTGCCTTAGTAAAAGACCCCCTTTGTGTTTGCAAGCACATATTCACTTTCAGTTGTCACCGGGAAGACTATTGCTGATCAAGCTGTTTGCCACTTAGTGGTAAAGATGATATGAGATAAGTGAAAAATGCATTACTTTTTATTTTCTATGTACCATTTGATTGAAGCTGTGTTTTATTCTTTTAGCCTTCAAATATTGGTATGTTGATTATTTCAAGAGAAGGATTGTAGTCATTAATTTTATAAACCAGCATTACTTAATTTAGGAGTCCTTTTACTAAGGCGCGCCAAAAAATGGCCTGCGCTGGTGTAGGCGCATGTATTGAACGCACGCAGGTCCATTTTTCAGCACGCCTGCAAAAAAAGGCCTTTTTTGGGCCAAAAATGGACATGCAGCAAAATAAACATTGGCCCGCGACCATTTTGGGCCTGAGATCTTACCACCTTGGCGGTAAGGTCTCACAAGCTAACTGGGCGGTAATCGCCAGCGCATGTACACTGCCAATTACTGCCCGGTTAGCACCACGCGGTAGAAAATAGAAATTATTTTCTGCCATGCATTTTGGATACACGTAAAAATTAGAATTACCACCCAGGGCACACAGTAGCCGGGCGGTAGTTCTAACTCCTAACTCCTAACCCTTATTCACTTGTTCAGAACCCTTATTTTATCATCCTCACTTTAATATTCCCTTATCTCTTGATTGTCCTGTTTGCCCTAATTAGATTGTAAGCGCTGTCGAGCAGGGACTGTCTCTTCATGTTTAAGTGTACAGCGCTGCGTACGTCTAGTAGCACTTTAGAAATGATAAGTAGTAGTAGTAGTAATTTGACGTGCATTGTACGTGCGTAGGCACCTACATGTCTTAGTAAAATGGCCCCTTAATGTGATCAATATAAGAAAGAAGCTAGCACAGGAAAGTTCTTTGATTTGGAGTGGAGGAATATCTTAATGGCTAGTGCAATGAGTTAAGAACCAGGGGAATCATTGGGTTGGCTGCGCGGGGGGGGGGGGGGGGGGGGGGGGGGGGGTTAGGGGGCGGGTATAAAACCTGAAAAATAAGGGTATAGTTAGTATCCATGGATGCACTGAATTTGTACTCATGTGTTCTTATGACACCTATGTTCTTGTATTTTGAGATTGTGTTCTCTATTATGCACTTTGCATTATCTTGGAAAGTTACTTGCTGTTGTATTGGTTTTCAATGCTTAATAAAGATGCTTATAAATTAAAAATAAAAAAAAGAACCAGGGGAACTTGGATAGATTCCCACTGTGTCTTCTTGTGCTCCTGGGCAAATCAGCCCTCCATTGCCCCGGGTACAAAAGCTTAGATTGTGAGCCCACTAGAGACAGAGAAAGTGCCTGTGTACAATAAATGTAAACTGTTCTGGATATACCACTGAAAAGTGGTATATCAAACCCAAGATCCTTCCCTTTTATACTTAGGGGAACTTTACAAAGACATGGTAGGGCTACCGCGCAGGTAGCACACACCAAATCGGCCCTATTGCCGGGGTAGCACGGGAGCCTAGCAGTACTTCCAAAGTTGGCGTGTGCAGTTTCCCGCAGAGGAAAATTATTTTCTATTTTCTACCATGCGGAGGGGGGGGGGGGGGGGGGGACATTCCCGGTGGTAATTGACAATGTGGCCATATTGCCGCGTGCTGCCCGATTACCGCGGGGTAGGCATGTGAGCCCTTACAGCCTGCTAAATAGGTGGCAGAACGGGCTCAGGCCCTAATATTAGCGCACGGTCCCAATAAATACATTTTTTCAAAGGCCTTTTCCTGCCATGGTAAAATGTGGCCCAGCGCGTGCCAATTTCACACGCCAAAACTAGCACAGGCCACTTTTTACCGTGGCTTAGTAAAAGGGCCCTGCTATTGTACACATAGGCCTAAAACTTGTTTCCAATCAATAATTCTCGAGCTAATGCAAACTTTGCTACATCTGAGCCTTTCAACACTACATTCATTCCCGTCATACTGATTATTCCTGGGGCTCAAATTAAAACGCTGATGACTGAATATCAAATGGTCACTTCCCCCTTAATGAAAATCAATTAAATCCAACTTTCTGCACTGTAGTTACTCCACCCTAACAGAGAATGAATTATATGAATTACATGACCATTTGTATAGTCAGATAATCCAAGGAAATGTGGACAGTGATGCATATGCTATATCATTAATTTAAAAAAAACGATAGTGCTGTATGGCAGTGGTTAATCTCATGTTTGTAGGGGTTTGTTTTAGTTCTTTAAGCCTAAAGACGTTTTGGGAGCCAAGACTCAGCTTCACCTTAAGGCTTGTTTTAATTGTATCCACATGAGCTGCACTCAGTGTAAATAGATTATTATTGGTTTTCTCAGCCTGCAAGAAATCTCCCTTTCTGGTGCCTCTATTGATCGATGTTTTCAGCTTTTGCTTTTTTTCAATTGCCTGTTGATTTTTAAACTTTATCTTTCCTGGCTCAGTGGTTCATCATGGTTTTGGAAAAAGAATTAGGAAAGGTGCATGCTGGGAATTGTTTTGATAAAGCCTTGGGCAACAGCCCAGGCATGGTCAACCTCAGATGCTAGAAATATTCAAAAGTATCTCCAAGCAGATTCCCCCAAATCGTTCAAAACAAAATGTATTTATTTCCTTATTTTACCGCTTATTCCACCTTTCCATCTCAAACTCAAAGTGGATTACAATAAAGATTATTGTGTTGTTGGTAATGTTGCAGTATTGTATATGTTATACTAGCCGTTAAGCCCGTTAAAATGGGCGCGTATTGGAATGTTTTTTTTCCCAAGGCCCCCCTCCCGTTGCAGCTGCAAGGCCCCCTGCCATCCTCCTTCCCTGCCAGCTCCAAGGCCCCCTCTGTTCCTCCCTCCCAGCTCCAAGGCTCCAGTCCTCCCCCCTTCCCAGCTGCAAGGCCCCCTGCCTTCCCTCCCTCCCAGTTCCAAGGCCCTCCCCCCAGCTCCCAAGGCCCCCTTCCCTCCCTCCCGCCCAGTTCCAAGGCCCCCTGCTCTCCCTCACAACTGTAAGGGGCCCCATTCCCTCACAACTGTAAGGGCCCCCCTGCCCTCCCTCCCAGCTCCAAGGCTCCAGTCCTCCCCCTTCCCAGCTACAAGGCCCCCCGCCCTCCCTCCCAGTTCCAAGGCCCCAGGCCCGCCCCAGCTCCCAAGGCCCCCTTCCCTCCCTCCCTCCCTCCCAGTTCCAAGGCCCCCCGCTCTCCCTCACAACTGTAAGGGCCCCCCTGCCCTCCCTCCCAGCTCCAAGGCTCCAGTCCTCCCCCCTTCCCAGCTGCAAGGCCCCCTGCCCGCCCTCCCTCCCAGTTCCAAGGCCCCAGGCCCTCCCCCCAGCTCCCAAGGCCCCAGACCCTCCCCCCAGCTCCCAAGGCCCCAGGCCCTCCCTCCCTCCCAGTTCCAAGGCCCCAGGCCCTCCCTCCCTCCCAGTTCCAAGGCCCCCTGCTCTCCCTCACAACTGTAAGGGCCCCCCTGCCCTCCCTCCCAGCTCCAAGGCTCCAGTCCTCCCCCCTTCCCAGCTGCAAGGCCCCCTGCCCGCCCTCCCTCCCAGTTCCAAGGCCCCAGGCCCTCCCCCCAGCTCCCAAGGCCCCAGACCCTCCCCCCCAGCTCCCAAGGCCCCAGGCCCTCCCTCCCTCCCAGTTCCAAGGCCCCCTGCTCTCCCTCACAACTGTAAGGGCCCCCCTGCCCTCCCTCCCAGCTCCAAGGCTCCAGTCCTCCCCCTTCCCAGCTACAAGGCCCCCCGCCCTCCCTCCCAGTTCCAAGGCCCCAGGCCCGCCCCAGCTCCCAAGGCCCCCTTCCCTCCCTCCCTCCCAGTTCCAAGGCCCCCCGCTCTCCCTCACAACTGTAAGGGCCCCCCTGCCCTCCCTCCCAGCTCCAAGGCTCCAGTCCTCCCCCCTTCCCAGCTGCAAGGCCCCCTGCCCGCCCTCCCTCCCAGTTCCAAGGCCCCAGGCCCTCCCCGCAGCTCCCAAGGCCCCAGACCCTCCCCCCCAGCTCCCAAGGCCCCAGGCCCTCCCTCCCTCCCAGTTCCAAGGCCCCCTGCTCTCCCTCACAACTGTAAGGGCCCCCCTGCCCTCCCTCCCAGCTCCAAGGCTCCAGTCCTCCCCCCTTCCCAGCTGCAAGGCACCCCCTCCCTCCCAGTTCCAAGGCCCCAGGCCCCCCCCAGCTCCCAAGGCCCCCTTCCCTCCCTCCCTCCCAGTTCCAAGGCCCCCCCCTGTGCCTTCTTCCCAGCCAGCTGGAAGGCCCCCTTCAGTCCAGCCCTCCCAGCTCCAAGGCCCCCCCTCCTTCTGAGACCTCCCATGTCCCCTCCCCCCCCCCAAGGTAGCCGCTACCGCCCCCCCCACCCCGGAGTCGCCACCACCCCCCCCCCCCCCTTCACCCGGCCCGGGCCCTCTCTTCATTATTCAACTCACAGCAGCGCCAAAACAGCAGCAAGCACCAGCTCCCGTTGGCCTTCCTTCACTGCCTATGCCTCGCCCTCGTGTGACATCACGTCGGCGAGGGCGGGGCACAGGCAGGGAAGGAAGGCCGACGGGAGCTGAAGCTGAGCTGCTTGCTGCTGTTTCGGCGCTGCTGTAAGTTGAATAACGAAGAGAGGGCCCAGGCCGGGTGAAGGGGGGGGTGGTGGCGACTCCGGGGGGGGGGGGGCGGTAGCGGCTACCTTGGGGGGGGAGCGGTAGCGACGTCAGCGGTTCCCTCCCTACCCTTCCGCGCAGTTTCCCTCTCTGTCCCGCCCCCCTCGCCCCGTCATCACGTCTTGACGCGGGGGCGGGACAGAGAGGGAAGTCTCTACTGCGCATTTGCAGGTGAGTCGGTCACTTGCCATTTATAGGTTTGATTGTAATCTGCTGTGAACCATAGACACAGTGGATTTTTTTTTTTTTTTTAATAAATAAATAAATAACATTTCAAATGCAATAACCAAGGCTCAATTTATAGACAAAATAAATTGCAGGGTTGTACCAAGCTCTGTTTGAGCAGAGCAGCTGCACAGGGTACAAGAAAGATGAGGGAGGCAGTGCCACAATTGCTCCCTGTCCATTGTCTCCTCTTCTTGGCCTCTGTGCAGTGGGCGGGGTGGGGGCAGTGGGGCACCAAGGGGCATGTAGTACAGGACATGATTCTGCTTTGGTACAATCCTAAAACAGTGGAACTGAGGAGCTGGGAGTGGTTGGCAGTCAGACCAGGATAGGAGCAACATGAGAAGAGGGTCTGGATTAGGGAGTAGAGTGACTGTTCTCTGCTGTGATCTGGGATTACCCCCTCCCCTCCTCTTTCCTACAGGCTTCCTGGAAGGAAGAGGCTAAAGCAGGACACCCCTGCTGATTTGGAATCTGAAAGGAAGTGGTGGAATCCAGGCTGAATTTAGGAATAGGCAACACAGGCATGTGGCTTGGGCGCCAAATTCTGAAGGCACTTAAAAACTGGGCTCAGGGCTAATGTTAAACATTCTGAGGCTCTGGGCAGACTACTACTACTTATCATTTCTAAAGCGCTACTAGACGTACGCAGCGCTGTACACTTGAACATGAAGAGAAAGTCCCTGCTCGACAGAGTTTACAATCTAATTAGGACAGACAGACAGAACAAACAAGAGATAAGGAAATATTAAAGTGAGGATGATAAAATAAGGGTTAGGAGTTAAAAGCAGCATCAAAAAGGTGGGCTTTTAGCTTAGATTTGAAGACGGCCAGAGATGGAGCTTGACATACCGGCTCAGGAAATCTATTCCAGGTATATAGTGCAGCAAGATAAAAGGAACGGAGTCTGGAGTTAGCAGTGGAGAAGAAGGGTGCAGATAAGAGAGATTTACCCAGTGAACGGAGTTCCAGGGGAGGAATGTAGGGAGAGATGAGAGTGGAAAGGTACTGAGGAGCTGCAGAGTGAATGCACTTATAGGTCAATAAGAGGAGTTTGAACTGTATGCGGAAACGAATAGGAAGCCATTGAAGTGACTTGAGGAGAGGGCTAATATGAGCATAACGACACTGGCGGAATATTAGTCATGCAGCAGAATTTTGAACAGATTGAAGAGGAGAGAGATGGCCTGTAAGAAGCAAGTTGCAATAGTCTAAGCGAGAGGTGATAAGATTGTGGATGAGGGTTCTGGTAGTGTGCTCAGAAAGGAAAGGGTGAATTTTGCTGATATTATAGAGAAAGAAACGACAGGTTTTAGCAGTCTGCTAAATATGTGCAGAGAAGGAGAGGGAGGAGTCAAAGATGACCCCAAGATTACGAGCTGATGAGACAGGAAGGATGAGAGTGTTATCCACAGAAATAGAGAATGGGGGAAGAGGAGAGGTTGGTTTAGGGCCATGATGGCGAACCTATGACACGCGTGTCAGTACTGACACGCTTAGCCATTTTCGGTGACACGCGGCCGCATGTGGCCGCATACAGAGAAGCAGCGGCGTTCCCCGGGGCGGATCGCCGATGCGTCCCCCCCCCCCCCGGTGCAGCGCGCCCCCCCCCCCCCCCCGGCGAAATCACCCCCCCCCCCGGTGCATGTTTACCCGCTGGGGGGGTGCCGTGTGCGCTCCTATTGGCTCCCTCCGAGTCCTCCGCTTGTTCCCTCCCTGCTGCTCCCTCTGCCCCGGCTCCTGCACGGCCGTTAGGGGATCTTTGACCTCACTTCCGGCCGGTGGAGCAGAGAGCAGCGGAATGCCGTGGGGGACGCATCTCTGGGGGCCCTGTGATCGCCATTACCACATAACCACAGCAACCATCATCCAATCTACTGTTCTGGGGTGTCGTGGATTTCTAATTGACCATCATTGCTGAGATAGGTGAGGGGGAGGCTGGGAGAGGCGAGGGCATGTGCTATGGGTGCTGTTTCCCGCCATTAGAAATAGCGGCAGCCATCTTAATTTACATAAGGTGGTCAGTTAGGCTAGTTAACCCCTAATTGCCTGCAGGGCTAACAGGCTATCTATAATTCTATCTTCTGTCACTGCCCCCCTGATGGAGAACCCAAAAAATAAAAAACCAAGGTTAAGTAAAGGAAGTGGTAGTAGCAGTAGCCGACCCTTTCAAGAGACATGGACCGAGATGTATGGCATTATTGAAAAAAATGGCAGATCATTTTGCGTTCTATGTACTGAAACGGTAGTAAGCAGAACGTGGAATATAAATAGACATTTTGAAACTAATCATTCCCAGCTCTTGAAAAAAAGTGAGGATGAAAGGAAGGAATACATTTCCAGGCAGCTACACTTTTATAAGAGCCAATCTAAGTCCATCCTTAAATTTGTAAAAGGTTCTACAAATTTAACATCTGCAAGTTTGAGCATTGCTCACTCCATAGCTCAGCATGGAAAAGCACTCAGTGAGGGAGAATTTATTAAAGAAGCTCTCCTAAGATGTGCACCAGTTCTATTTCACGATATGCAGAATAAAGATGCAATTATTAAGAGAATATCTGAGTTACCAGGAAATTTGGAGTGCCTGGATCCGATTACCAGACACTTTTAGCACCCTGAAAAATATAGCAATGGCTTTACTCACAATTTTTCCCTCTACGTAGTTTTGTGAAACCTTATTCTCAGCGTTAAATAATATCAAAACCAACAAAAGAAACAGATTGAAAGATGAAGTTAGTAGTGCTTGCTTGGGCTTGAAGTGTACAAAATACCAACCTTCAATTGAAGATTTAGCCAATGAAATTCAGCAACAAAAAAGTCACTAATAGGCAGATTAGTTAAAGAATTCCCCCTCCCCCTCACTTATCTTAGTTCACGGCACCCCACACAAGTTAAATAATATCAAGACCAACAAAAGAAACCGACTGACAGATGAACAAAGAAGTCACTAAGCAGGTAAGTTAAATAAATAGGTTTTGGTTTATTAAATACAGTTATATATTACAATTATACATTTTGTTATTTAAACTATAAATATCGCGAAATTATGTTTTTTTTCTCGAAGTGACACACCACCCGAGTTATGCTCGGTTTTTTTGGCGAATTTTGACACACCAAGCTCAAAAGGTTGCCCATCACTGGTTTAGGGGGAAAGATGAGAAGCTCAGTCTTGGTCAAGTTTAGTTTCAGATGGCGCTGAGACATCCAGGCAGCAATGTCAGACAGGCAGGCTGATACTTTGGTCTGGATTCCTGCTGAGATTTCTGGTGTGGAGAGGTAGATCTGGGAGTCATCAGTGTAAAGATGATACTGAAAACCATGGGATGAGATCAGAGTACCAAGGGAAGAAGTATAATGGAAAAAAGAAGAGGTCCCAGGACAGATCCCTGAGGTACACCAACTGACAGTGGGATATAAGTAGAGGAGGATCCACTAGAGTATACACTAAAGGTACGCTGGGAGAATTAAGAAGAAAACCAGGAAAGAACAGAGCCCTGAAATCCAAGTGAGGACAGCGTATCAAGGAGTAGGCTGTGATCAACAGTGTCAAAAGCAGCAGATAGATCGAGAAGGATGAGTATAGAATAGGGACCTTTGGATCTGGCAGAAATTTAGAAGGGAGTTCCAAAGCCCATCGGTAGATCATATTTCCTTTAGCATCATACAGGCTTGATTATCCTCTGCAGCATGGGGACCCAGATTGTCTTGTTTGCACCCCCTAATGCCAGCCTTGACAGGGCTTGGCATCCCCCACTCTCCTTTCTCTGGGTGTCTCCTGGCCCCACTGGTCTTCTGCCTATGGGAGCCATAATCTAATCTAGCCCTGGGTGGAACTGCGTTCCCAGCCGTTCACTCAGAAATTAAGCCCCAACAATAACAACAGATAATCAACAAAAACAACACAAATTGGGATGCCTGTACATGTGCACAAAAATGTCAAAATTCTCTGTGCCATTCTGTAAATATACACATATCTTACATAGCGTGTATTTTACAAGTAGGCATACACATGGGCAAAAACTCACACATGCACATAACATCAAATACTATAAGTTGCATGCATATCTCTGGCATTTAGGCAGGAGCAATTATACCAGCTATGGCTGCTGTATATGCTTGCACCTTAATTATAGATACAATCCACAGCAAAGCTAAGAAATAACACTGAATTTAAATAAGAAACTTATTGCATGGAAATAAGCAAATATTTCAAAAAGAATGATAATAGCTCATCCCAACCACTAATCAGAAATATTATTAATTGGATCTGTCAGAAAGGGAGCAATTATCCCTAAAGAAGCTTACAGCATATAGGGCAATGTTTGAGTAGCTTAGTACAGAGTTAACCTCGATACGGCTTTCAAGCAAAAAATTATGTCATGTCTGCACTTATATCTCCTGGATTAAAATTGGCATGTGATAAGAATTTGAGTAGTTTAGGGGTCCTTTTACAAAGGTGCACTGAAACATGGCCTGCGGTAGTGTAGGCACGGGTTTTGGGCGCGCGCAGAATTATTTTTCAGTGCACCTGTAAAAAAGGTCTTTTAAAATTTTTGCCGAAAATGGACGTGCGGCAAAAAGAAAATTGCTGTGTGTCCCTTTTGGGTCTGAGACCTTACCGCCAGCCATTGACCTAGCGGTAAAGTCTCACCAAAAATGAAATTACCACAAGGGCCACACAGTAGCCGGGTGGTAACTCAGAACTGGCGCACATTGGGCGCACGTTGGGCGCTCGTAGGCGCTTGCGCGACTTAATAAAAGGACCCCTAAGTAAGGAGTTAACCTTGGTACAGCTTTCAAGCAAAAAATGATGTCATGTCGGTGCTTGTATCTTCTGGTTTAAAATCGGCTTGTGATAAGGTAAGTTATGAATTTGAAACTGGTGTTATTACAATTTTTGATGACTTCACTGAAATATTAACTTCATTCTAAAGTGATTAAAGAACATTTGGATCAATGACGATTGTTGAGCTTGCTCTATAAGCTGTAAGCTTCTTTAAGGATATTTGCTCCCCTTTCTGATTAATAAAAATATTTCTGGTTAGTAATTGGGATGAAATATTTTCATTCTTTTTGAAATATTTGCACCTAAATTATAGGCATATATTTCACTTTTTACATGTGTATTCTATAAAGGAAAGATTCATTCATATTTAGTCCACAGATGCAAAGTTCCTCAGCTCACTAGCTGGGACTCCACCTGTGATTAGTTGGCATGCTCTTAGGGGTTCTTTAACAAAGGCATGCTAGCATTTTTAGTGCACGCTAAAAATAAGCATGCACTAAATGCTAGAGATGTCCATATATTCCTATGGGCATCTCTAAAGTTTAACGTGCACTAATGATTAGCACATACTAAAAATGCTAGGACACCTTTGTAATAGACCCCCTTAGTGTGAAACAATAGTTCAGTGCTTCAGAAGTTTACATCTTTCTTCTTTCCTTCCCTTTCCTCCCGCAGACCTGGTTTACGGATATTCTATGACTCCACCCACTATCAGCATCACAGAGGAAGAATTTGTGATCAGCGCTAAGGATACATTAACTATTACCTGCAGGTAAGAAGCACATTTCACATTCTTTCCATGTGGAGGTAGATGTTCATGGCACCTCTGAACAGCAAAGGTAATCGGATTAGTTTATCCAGTGAACTTTGTCTAGATGTTCCGCTGCAACTAACCAGCCAAACTTGCACCTGAATATCTGCTTAAAGAAAAAGATCTGGGTGTCGTTGTAGATAATACACTGAAATCTTCTGTTCAGTGTGAGGCGGCGGCCAAAAAAGCAAACAGGATGCTAGGAATTATTAGGAAAGGGATGGTGAATAAGACTGAAAATACTATAATGCCTTTGTATCGCTCCATGGTGCAACTGCACCTTGAGTACTGCGTTCATTTCTGGTTGCCGTATCTCAAAAAAGATATAGCAGAATTAGAAAAGGTTCAAAGAAGAGCAACCAAAATGATAAAGGGGATATAACTCCTCTCGTATGAGGAAAGGCTAAAGAGGTTAGGGCTCTTCAGCTTGGAAAAGAGATGGATGAGGGGAGATATGATTGAGGTCTACAAAATCCTGACTGGTGTAGAACGAGTAGAGGTAAATAGATTTTTTACTCTTTCCAAAAGTACAAAGACTAGGAGACACTTTTAAAACAAATAGGAGGAAATATTTTTTCATTCAACAAATAGTTAAGCTCTGGAACTCTTGCAGAGGAGGTGGTAACAGCAGTTAGTGTATCTGGATTTAAAAAAGGTGCGGACAAATTCCTGGAGGAAAATTCCATAGTCTGCTATTGAAACAGACATGGCAAGCAACTAATTACCCTGGGATTTGTAGTATGGAGTGTTGCCATGACTTGAGTTTCTGCCAGGTACTTGCGACCTGGCTTGGCCACTGTTTGGAAAACAGGATACTGGGCTAGATGGACCATTGGTCTGACCCAATATGGCTACTCTTATGTTCTTATGTAAATCTAAGATTTAGGACAGCTTTGGGGGCATAAAGTTGTCCGCACAAATTTAGCCGGCAAGCTCTGAGGACCAGATTCTGTTCCAACAGAGTGGAACAAATTACCTGCAACCCTTAGGACACAGAAGAATTCAGGGTTGTTTAAGTGACTGCTGAAGCAGCATTTGTTGGGACAGGTTGAATAGTGAACCTCGCAGCTGACAGAAAAAATATGGCGATCAGTTTATTTGTTTTGTCTTTATTGATTTTGTATTGTTTTTGGTGTTTTGAAACGTTTTTATGTATGTTTGATTTGTACAATGCTCTGGACAAGGGGTGGTATATAAATGGGAATAAATTAAATGAAAGGGCGCCAGGAAAAATCAGGACTCAGTGCCTTTCTATAAAGGATGCTCCAGGATGAACGCCATTTATAGAACAGTGCCTAGCGGAGATATGCTGGCAGAAACCTGTTGTAAATCCTGGCACATAGCTTGCACGCACATCTCCAAATTCTATAACTGCGCATAATTTATTGGAATAACCTTGACCTACCTATTCTCCTCTCATGGCCACACCCCCTTTTGGTTGGACATGGATCGTTACAGAATCGTGAGCAGCCAGATCTGTGCACAAATTCAAATTAGTGCCAATTAATATCAATAATTGATAGCAGCCAATTATTGATTCTTAACAGCTCATTAAGGTGCCCTTTTACTAAAGTGCAGCAAGTCCACTGCGGGCTTGCTGCACGCCAATCCAGAACTGCCACAGTAGTTCCTACCCCCAGTGTACACCATTTCCGGTGCTACAGGAATATTTCTGGTTTTTGTAGTGCCGGAACTTAACTGGCAGTAATCAGGCAGCACTGCCTGGTTACCATCGGGTTAGCGCAGAAGCCCTTACCACCATCTCAATGGGTAGCAGTAAGAGCTCCCCACCAAAATGGCCGTACGGTAAGTGGTTCACTTACCACACAGCCATTTCTTTTTGTCAAAAATGGATAGCCTTTTACCCACTGCAGTAAAAGGGGGCCTCAGAGCACGTCAAAAACACACGCTGATGCTAACGTAGGCCCCCCTTTACCAGTGGCATAGCCAGTATGGGGCCACAGGGGCCTGGGCCCCCATAGATTTACCCCTGGACCCCCATGCCGACGACCCTCTCGACCCCCCCTCCCCCCATCAACCTGCCGTCGCCTACCTTTGCTGGCGGGGGACCCCAACCCACACCAGCCGAGCCGAGGTCCTCTTCTTCCCAATCCCGTGCAAGGCTTCGTTCTAGTCTGTCGTCCTGCACATTGTACGTGCAGGACGTCAGACTCACAGAAACAGAACAAATCCATCTTGCAAGGGTTGGTGGCGGGAGGGAGGTCAAGAGGGTCATCGGCAGGGGGGGTCAAAGTTGGTGGCGGGAGGGTTCAGCAATGGCGGGGGGGGGGGGGGTCAAAATTGGTGGCATGGGCGGGGTCGGCGGCGCCGGAGGGGGCTAAAATGTGCCCCCTCACCTCGGGCTCTGGACCCCCCCTCCCGCCGAAGTCTGGCTACGCCCCTGCCCTTTACCACAGCTTAGTAAAAGGGCCCCTAACTAATTTATTTGCTTGTGGATCTCAGGAACGTGTGCAAAGTTGGGTGCCATTTCTAGAATCTGGGGGTGAATGTTTATTTTGCATAGGTATTCAAAAGAATTTCTAGCTCCTTTTATCTTCAATTTCAAGCAAGGTGCAATGAAACATACACTTTAAAAAACAAAGAAAGAGATAAGTAGAATAACAATAAAATAAAATGTGAAAATCCTGCTGTTGGCATGCCTTGGTCCTGCCTCTCTTTCATCCATATCAGTCTGTGCACACAACAATTTCTTACAGATAGAGTTTGGCTCAGTAGCGAGTGTGATTTTCACACATATATTTATGTATATTAACCCTTTGGGGCCCAATTCTATATATGGCTCCTAAGATTAACGTGCGATAGGCAATCACACCTAAGCATATTCCAAATACTGCACGTAACTCTATGAATGGTATTTAGAATACGCTTAGGTGTAGTTCATGTGACTACATCTAAGTGCATCCATTTACGCCAACAAAAAGCTAGTGTAAATCCCTGCGTGTAGATTTTACACACACTGGCCCATATTTTATAACAATGCACGCAGATTTTGAAATGCCCATAAAACACCCATTTCCACGCTTCTAAGCATGCCCCTTTTTGCCTGTGTGTGTTAGAATTTAGGCGCAGTATATTACAGAATATGCTTAGCAATGTATGCCTGTAAATTCTAATTTTTGTCAATTAGTGCTCATTATTGCTGGTTAAGAGCTGTTAAAAATGCTTAACAGCTTGGTTAAATAATTAATCTACGTGAGTAATTATAGAATGCATCTAGATTTACACGAGGAACCAAGCGGAACTCTAGATGCGCTATATAGAATCCGGGGGATGATGGCTGCGCTGCTGGTTTTAATGGGCCCAATATTCAAAAAAATAAAAAGCTGAGCTCCTAATTAAGGCTCCTAAATGTGTGTTCTATTTTCAACCAAGCTAAGGAGCATACATTTTCAACTGAAAATTCATCTTAAGTTAGGCGCATAAACGTTATGCTGATAAATTTAAACCTGCCATTCTTTTGCTTAGAGCTGAAAATCAGCGCTTAAGCTTTTAACTTCTTCCCCCCCCCCCAAATCCGCCGCTGTTACCACCCACTTTTTATGCTCCTAAATTTAAGAGTTTAGTGAAATTTTGAGTAAAAATTTATGCCTTCAGCCCTAGTAAATTTTCAAAGAGGCCAATTTATGAACAGAACTGTCAAAGTTAGGAACAGTTAGGAAGCTGTTATCACAATGTAGCTAGTTTCCTGCATGAAATACAGATTTACTAGACAAAAATTAGGGATCCAGTGTCATCAGCGTGTTCATTTGATAATCATTTTTTTTCTTAAAAGGTCAGGATTCATCCATCTGCCCAGTGGCATGATCGGCAGAACTTTACACAGCCCATACGTAGTTGAGTGGTAATCTTGGATTCTTGCTTCTCCAGACGATGAATACTAACTATGCAGTGCCACAGAGAATTGTGTTTGTTCTTGCTTGGATGACTCGGTCACATTTCTCGCAGAGCAATTCTGATGAGTAATGAGCAGAGTAGAATAGAGTTAATAGAAGCTTCTTATCTCCCAGTCCCAGTACCTTCCATTTTGCTGCAAACAGACCAAACGTACATTCATCACTGGTTTATGTTCAATAGCTTTACAAATTGGTTTTAATTTTTAAGCCTATCACACAGCCAGAATGCTGGGTGATATTTGTTTTGTTTTCTTTTTTATTACCATGAATTGAGTTTGAACGTGTTCCCAGTTTTCTTTGGAAATAGCACTAATAAAATTGGATACATGAAGTTTTCTAAAGTTTAGTCCCAAGTCAGACACATAAATCAAGTCTGTCTTGAACTTCTTTAAGATTCTGTAAGTGGACATTTTGCAGATACCTTAATCTCTATATGCTCCATAGTTAGAAATATATGAAAGAAACTGGGTAATATTATTGAGCCTCCAAAGCACTATTAAGAGATGCACTAATGTATTTATTGGTCCAATGCCTAGCAAAAATCATTTGTATAATGACAGACAACCAATGGAACGATGAGCTCTATGCATGCAAGTCTGTCTAAGCAAGAAATTCCACACAGAATTATTCATTGTGGGTATTATGTGAACTTTGTGCCGAAACACGGCCGTGTCGGGTCAGTTGTATGTTTTATAGAATAAAAAACTTATTGACATCCTCCTTGAGTACTCCTCACTTTGTTGTTCATTGCTCACGCTTGCATGAGGGACTTTTCCTCCCCTTTTTTCTGCTTAAAAACAAAATCCTTTTTTTTTTTTGCGAGGATATCATTAGACCTCATAACATAGACAGAAGGTTTCATGTAAACTGGACAATATATAGGAATGGGCACACGAGTTTTTGCAATCATTTGGGGGGATAAGTGTTTTTTGTTTTGTTCATTTTTTGTTGTGGCAGTGGTTTAATTGCATTTCATTTTCCTTTTAGTACATTATTTTCAAATAACAGAGATCATTTTAGAATAGTTGTGCAGCATTTACTTGTGTAAAAGGGATATATATGTATATGCCAATTTTGCAATGTCACTGTGTACACATGTTAAATGTCACAGGATACACAGATTCTACATGGACATGGTTTGAGTGGTGCACAATATTATATATGTGATTTTATTTGGGAACCCAGGTTCATTTAAAAATTTCCACAGTAGCTTTTATGGAGTTCATTTTCAAAACAGAGGAGAATACAAAAAAACAGCACAAAGTAGCAGATGGATGTTTATTGGCAAAAACATCCAAATCACTATTTTTGAGACTCATTTTTAAGACGTTTTTCTATGCTGTTCATCTAAATCTCAAGGGGGCATGTTGGAAGCGTGTTTTGGGCAGGACTAGGACGGGCTTACGATTTGGATGTTTTTTGCAAAAATGGAACATTAAGAAAATGTCCAGGGCAAAAAAATAGGATGTTTCTGGCTAGATCTGTTTCAATAACGACTAAGTGCCAAAAAGGTGCCCAAACTGCTAAAATGACCACTGGAGAGATAAAGGCATGACTCTACTTAATCCCCCAATGGTCACTGACCCCCCCCCCCCCCCACCACCACCACCACCCACACACACACCCCTAAGAGGTGAAAGTGACAGTACATACCAGGCTATATGACAGCTGCAGATATAATGACCATTCCTCTTAGAGCAGCAAGCAGGTCTCTGGAGTAGCCTAGTGGTCAGAGAAGTATTCAAGGTGAAGTTTCAAAAACTACATGTACAGAGACATTATCCCAACTTTTTTCTGCTGCCTTTGCTTTTCCCTACAGCTCTACAAGTAAGGAATCTAATAGAGTAGCATAATCTACCACATGAGACAGGCAGCATTGCACCATAGCAAAAGTACACTATTTATTTTAATTTTTATTTATTTGGATTTATTAACCACCTTTATGAAGAAATTCACCCAAGGTGGTGTACAGTAGGTACAGTTTAACATCAAACTTACAACTTTGTTAACAGCATAACAACAGTAAAATGTAAGTACAAACACAATGTAAGTACAATATAGCAAATTGATACCTAATAATAGGACATAGGACTATCTTGAAACAGGATTAAAATTATACACATTAAACATCATTAAAATTCAAATAACAGAGATATAAATGTAACAGTAATGAAATATCTAATAAGCACACAATTAGAACATTCCGGTGGTGGGGGGTGGGGCTAGTGATTGGGAGGCAGGGCTAGTGCTGGCCAGACGTCTGCGGTCTGTGCCGTGAAAATGGCAGATGCAAATCAAGGTCAGGTATACACAAAAAGTAGCACATATGAGTTTATCTTGTTGGTCAGACTGGATGGACCGTCTACTATGTTACAAATAACATTGCTATGATACTAATGCTTTTTACAGTGCAGCTTATCGTATAGCTGAGGGGCCAAATGCAGATATACAGATGAGGACAAAGTGGGTGGTACACTACACCAACTGTGGAGAGAAGAAAAGTGACCGGCCTTATAGGATTTATATATTCTGCATGTTTAAGTACATGCCTATATTGATTTCTATGCAAATGGAAAGATCATGTAATATGTAGCACAGGCTCCATTACAGCATGTACCAGCTGCTAAAAAATGCAATAACTGTTGTGTCCAAACAACACTCAAATGAATTCCTCCAATGACACACCACCATACTGTGGTGCCTCTGTCTGCACTTCTTACAGTCAGAACATATACAAAGTACATGCTAGTGGTTGCACCCTGTCATGGGCCACTTCAGCTGCCTATAAATTCCAATGCATATAAAATATTCTACCAGCAGACAAAGAAAAATACCCTAATTCACTGACGTGGTAAATATAAACACTTCCTAGTATACAAACTGTGTAATACAAGGCTTTTGCTTTACCATGTAATAAACAGATGCTAATGATATTAACCAAAATAAGCTAATCATTGGCATATTTTTGATAAATTACACATTTAGGGGTGGTATGTGGCCCCAGATCTATACCGTGTCCAAAGCTTTAATAAATATAATCTGTTCCTGACAGCTTCTGATGCTCTGGGAGTCTGTTATTTCTTACTCATTGAAAAGCTGTTTGGGTGACTTGCCAGATTAGGCATTAAGGAGCAGAAGTATAGCCAGCACTCTGATCAGAGCTCCCAATGCAAAGATCAGGTTCCTTTGAGAAACCGTACCAAGCAAGAATCAGCTTTCCAACAGCCCCATTTCACAGTGAGCACCTTCTAAGCTACATTAGAAAGCTTCTTGAATTTTACCGAGGTATGCTCTTTTTCCGGCTACACAAGTGTATTAAGTGCTCTCGTAGGTTCTTGATCTGCCACAAATACACAGAGAATCACATGTGCTAAAAATGCAATAAAACTTTAAAGATCTTGAGGAAACAAGGTAAAAGAAATCTCCTAACCATTGTAAGCCAATGGTAGTGATACTATGATATGTTGCGTGGAGAGGATTCTTTCTTTTCATTTTGATTTATACTTACCACCATTTTTAATAAATTCACCCAAGGCGACATACAGCAAGAATAAGCCAAGCATAGGCAACAGACAATTACAGCAGTAAGCATATTCCATAACAATACACATTATGGCATAGTATGCTTCTTACAACGTCAACACAATACTTCAAGCAATTTCCACCATCTGGATGTGTAATTACGTTCAGTTGTGTGCTGGGTGAGCTGTAAAGCTGTCTCCATCTTCCCAGAGAGCACTCTTTAAAAGGTCAGACTCATGTTGAGTTCTGCTGAGAGGGTCTACGTAGGCCACATCCAAAACCAAACATATTTTGCTCTATCAATGTTTGGGGACTAAAAACAATGAAATATTTCACTCCTGGAAAGGACTGGGAGGGAGTGGATTAATAAGATCACTTTCTGTGTTTCTTAAAAACATAGGCGCATGCAGCTCCCTTCTCCTCTTCAAGAAGAACTGTAATCACGTGCTTTGTGAAAGACAATAGCAATACAGTTATGAAAGCACATTGAAATTATGGCCCATTTTTTATGATTTTATGTAAGGCACGTCCAGTTAACCAGGAAAAAGTCATTTTGTTTAACAGTGTTTACCAATGATATATTTCATATAAGCATACTAAATTAGGTACCGAGCAGATGTATTCTCTAATAATGTGCATAGATTGTAGAAACGCCCCGCCCTGCCCATGGCCGTGCTCCCTTGTCAAGTATGCAACTTAGAATTTAGGCGCACCACAGTACAGAATACACTTAGCGAGCTGTGCACGTAAATCTCAATTAATGCCAATTAGTTCTGATAATTGCTTATTAGCATCCAATTAACAGCGCTGATTAGCTTGTTAACTAATTAAGTTATGCACATTGTTATGGAATACAGTTTGATTTCCACACAGGAACTTAGCGCGATATATAGAATACGGAGGAATGTGTACTTCCTTAGTACGTTGCAATATATTTCTTTTCACATTACATTTCTAGCTCTTGAAGGAGTGAAGCTCTGCTTGTAATGAACTTTGATCACTATGTAGTAATTAGTGCTGGTGACACCAGCCAAAGGACCACTCACTGGGACCTCAAGTACCTAAATAAGCAAAGAAAACAGTGCCCAGCAGGCATGGTGAAATACAAGCACTTGAAGATTGGTGACCTGTACTTGAGAGGGATCCTTGTGGGGAACTGAAGGCAGAGAAAATAAAGCAAGCAGCAGGGAAGTGTGCATATGTTTCTCTTTTCTTGTTTTTCTCCTTTTTCTTTTAATGTGGTGCTGTCTTTCTTTTCTCTCTCTTCTTCTCTTTTTCCCTTCTGCTTTTATATCTTTACTAGTAAAAAAGGCCCATTTCTTAATGCACTGAAATGGGCGCTAGCAATGTAATGAGTTCCTGCCATTAATGTTTCCACGATTGTATTCTGAATATAATTGTTGTTTACATGTGTAAGATTTCTTTATATACAATATTTTTTGTGTAAACTGTGTTACAATGTGGTAAAAGTTTTCCTTGTTCAGGCCCTTCAATCAGTTTTACAATCAGAACAGAAGAGCTCCTTACTCGTGAGAATGCAACATACAGTTGCCCATGTGAGAGACTGAGAGTGACAGTGTGTTTTACAGACAGTGTAAGAGAGAGATACACAGAGTGATTGAGTGTGTGTGTATGTGTGAGATGTCTGTGTCTGTGTGTGTGTGTATGTGTTTGAGTGACAAAGTGATTAAATGTTTGTCTTCCCTTCCGTTCTGTGCACTTGCCTCCACTGATGTTCGTACCTCCCTGTATATGATTATTTATTAGAGGTTCAATCCACTCCACTTCCCTCCTCCAAGTTCCGTTCTGATTGGTTCTTCGTTCCTGTGACGTTGCGTTTGTTTGATGGCAACTATGCAGCATTCCGTTTCCTCGACGTGAGGGCGGGGACAGTGAGAGCCAATGAAGCGCTGAACTACAGACTTACGAACCCTACACTGCCACAGTGCCACAGAGTCAGCTTCAGAATGTTGGAGGTGCTTTTTATTATATAGGATGATTTCAATTTTCTCTTCATTTTTGCGCTCTTCCATCCCTCTTTCGTTCTCTTCTCTTGTTCTTGTTCTCCTATGCAGCTCTGAAAATGAAATGTTATATAGTAACGTAGTAACATAGTAAATGACAGCAGATAAAGACCTGTATGGTCCATCCAGTCTGCCCAACAAGATAAACTCATTTTACATGGTATGTGATACTTTATATGTATACCCGAGTTTGATTTGTGCTTGCCATTCTCAGGGCACAAATCGTAGAAATCTGCCCTAAAAGTTCTGAAGCTGATGCTGAAGCCCCTTAAAATTTACACTCAAGCCCATCCATATCTATTTAGTCTGATCAGGGCGTAGACTGTAGAAGTCTGCCCATCATTGGTTTTGCTTCCTAATTACCGATGTTGCCACCCAATCTGGATCCATTCCTTCTAAATATGGGTCAGTCCTATAACAGAAACATTTTTTATTCTAATAAGTCATAAGTACATAAGTACATAAGTAGTGCCATACTGGGAAAGACCAAAGGTCCATCTAGCCCAGCTGTCGCGGCTCTGATGTCACTCCGGTATTGGTGAGCTCTCGAGTCTTCCCGAGCCCCACTAGGACCAGGAAATCACCGAGCACCCCGAATCTTCACCCGCGGCGACCGCCGTACACCGAGGGTTGAGCCCTCAGCTGCGGGCGGCCAGCAGGACTGCTGGAACCGCGGGGTGACGGCTGGCCTGGCTGGATGTGGGTACAGAGTCCTTGGTGAGCGTGGCTTAGCCGGGCGGCTAGCTGAGCACGGGGAACGGACACAGTCTTTATTGGCAATAGCCAGCAGGATGGCTAGCTGGCACGAGGAACAAACCCCGTCTTCACTGGAAATAGCTAGCAGGACGGCTAGCTGGCACGAGGAACAAACACAGTCTTTACTGGAAATAGCTAGCAGGACGGCTAGCTGGCACGAGGAACAAACACAGTCTTTACTGGAACTAGCTAGCAGGACGGCTAGCTGGCACGAGAAACAAACACAGTCTTTACTGGAACTAGCTAGCAGGACGGCTAGCTGGCACGAGGAACAAACACAGTCTTTACTGGAAATAGCTAGCAGGACGGCTAGCTGGCACGAGGAACAAACACAGTCTTTACTGGAACTAGCTAGCAGGACGGCTAGCTGGCACGAGAAACAAACACAGTCTTTACTGGAACTAGCTAGCAGGACGGCTAGCTGGCACGAGGAACAAACACAGTCTTTACTGGAAATAGCTAGCAGGACGGCTAGCTGGCACGAGGAACCAACACAGTCTTTACTGGAACTAGCTAGCAGGACGGCTAGCTGGCACGAGGAACAAACACAGGCTTGGAATGTGGCTTCAAACAACAAAACGGAAGCACTGGACCCCTTCCGTGTTCCCGTTTAAATCCCCCGCTCGTCCTGGCTGGGGAACCGCTGGAACCAATCCTCTTCGCCCATGCCGGCAGCGGGGGCCCGGATTGGTCCTCCCGTCCGATGGGCGGAGTTCCTACGCGGATGCGCCAATCCAGCGCAAGTGGGCGGAGCCTCCTCGCTGGTCCCGCTGTAGCGAGGAGGACGACGACGCCGGCGCCGCCATCTTGGCCGGCGGATCTCCTTCTCCGAGGCCGGCGCTTGCTCTTCTGGATCGCCGGCCTCGGAGCAGCCTGCAGTCGCGGCGATCCCCGTGGCAGCCTTCCCCCGCTGCCCCGCATCCCACGGGCGCCCCAGCCTCGCGCTTCGGCCCGCGGACCGCCAGGTAAGGGCCCGGAACGGGACACCAGCATCCTGTCACCGACAGTGGCCAATCCAGGTCAAGGGCACCTGGCACGCTCCCCAAACGTAAAAACATTCCAGACAAGTTATACCTAAAAATGCGGAATTTTTCCAAGTCCATTTAATAGCGGTCTATGGACTTATCCTTTAGGAATCTATCTAACCCCTTTTTAAACTCCGTCAAGCTAACCGCCCGTACCACATTCTCCGGCAACGAATTCCAGAGTCTAATTACACGTTGGGTGAAGAAAAATTTTCTCCGATTCGTTTTAAATTTACCACACTGTAGCTTCAACTCATGCCCTCTAGTCCTATTATTTTTGGATAGCGTGAACAGTCGCTTCACATCCACCCGATCCATTCCACTCATTATTTTATACACTTCTATCATATCTCCCCTCAGCCGTCTCTTCTCCAAGCTGAAAAGCCCTAGCCTTCTCAGCAGGGAGAAACCTTATCAGCTGGTACTTTAAAACTCTGGGTGGATATCTTAGTATCTCAGTTTTACACTTTCAAACATAGCTCCTTGTTTCTTTCACCAAAATTGCTTCTACATACTGTATTTGATAGTATCTTGGTAGAAGAAAAGCTGCAATTTTACCTTTTTCACAGAAAATATCTTCAGGGACGTGATCTTTTCTGATTCCCAAATTTTTATAGAACATCCTTGCCCTGGAGAGTTCAAACATGATGGCACCCCTGAACTTTCACGTCAGGCATAAACTTTGTCCTTGAATTAGTAATGCCAAGTAGCAGTATTCTTGAGTTTAATGACCAGAATTCTCAGCCTTCTTGGGTAAGAGATCTGAATAAGTCAACTATAACAGTGAAAGCAGCTCAAATGGCAAGGGACCAGGAAAACTATTGCTTCTCTTTACAAAGCATCATGTCACCTGACCCAGGGCCACCACAGTAGAAAATACAATGTGTCAGAATTAGGATCTTGAGCCTAATCCTAAATGTGATAGGAAGGCAATATTATTCTTTATGTAATGGGGTTGTGTGGCCAGACTTTTTAACAGAACAAATTAAGGGTGTGGAATGAAGAGATTGTACTAGTGTCATCAAGTGGGACTGGGAATGAGTTAATGAGGATGGGAACTAAGATAAAACCTTTTGAGACATCGCAGAGGAACTGTTATTCCAGAAGTTATGAAATGTCCAGTTCCCTAGGAAAGAGTGGAACAAGCTGAGTGCTATTCCATCCACTGCAATTTCCTGAAGTCTGAATGAGCATAGTACTTTGGTCTTCACTTCCAATCCTCGAGGACTGCCAGGTTTTCGGGATACCCTTAATGAATATATATGAGAGAAATTTGCATACAATGGAATAATGCAACTCTCTCTCTCTCTCTCTCTCTCTCTCTCTCTCTCTCTCTCTCAATATCCTGAAAACCTAGCCTGTTGGCAGCCCTCAAGGACTGGGAGTGAAGACCAAGGGCATAGTGTGATGTAGTAGATTAAAAGTGGCTCTCATATAAAGCAAAGTTAGTAAGATGGCTTTCTCCTCATCAAGTATCATGTGGACAATGTCATTTATTATTTATTTATTTTTGATTTATTATTATGAAGAGATTCACCCAAGGCGG
Organism: Microcaecilia unicolor; assembly: GCF_901765095.1. Taxonomy (NCBI): domain Eukaryota; kingdom Metazoa; phylum Chordata; class Amphibia; order Gymnophiona; family Siphonopidae; genus Microcaecilia; species Microcaecilia unicolor. The sequence continues at coordinate 152,802,890 of NC_044038.1, read as the reverse complement.
TGTACAGTCGGTATAGTTTAACATATGAAGCCAACTTTGTACTATGATCAGGCTGAAAGCAGTCTGGTAGTTGTCAAAGCAGTCTGGTAGTTGTATAGAGACTAACTTCTCTATTAATTTTGACACAAAAGATAAGCTGGATATTAGATAATAGTTGGAGGGGAGGGAAGATTCAGTTGACATATTTTTGATTTGGGGGCAGATGCTGGCTGCTTTCCAAGTACTACAAACTAGGACCTGAGATACTAAAAGTCACCATCGCATGCAGGTAAGGAAAGTCGGAAAATCACTTGATCAGTTGCAATGGGATAGGGTCAACCTGAGCAACAGAGACTTTTATAGATGTTAGAGCTTTCTCCAAGGATATCATAGAGGAGATTAACAACTGTCAGTTTGAGTGCTTAAGGATGGTAGGGAGTTAAGACATGATTCTTTGGGAATGATCCAGGAATCAGTAGGGTTAACGATGGTAGTAGGTGATGGTTGAAATGAAAGTGGTATGTTTTGCACCTTTTTTTTTATATAAATAGGAAGGCAAAGCGATAAGGTTTTGGATAAAATGAGGTTGACTGGCTGAGAAGACAAATGAGTTAGTCAGTTTCCTAATTATCCTGAATAGTTTTGGGTCTTCATTTAGACAAGCCAATGCACTGATCTGATTTTGGGTCTTGTTGAATCAGATCAGTGCATTGGCTTGTCTAAATGAAAAATTGTAGGTATTGGCCAATTCCTTGCAGGTAACAAAGTTAAAGGGCGTTCTGGCCTGTAATCATAAATGCTCTGCATGTTAAATCTGTCTTTTTAAAAGATGGAGACCAGGGTGGTACCAATAGTGATCTTGTCTAGAATGTGTAGTATATTCTTTAACTGATGCTGCCTCATCTCCACTTTCTATATGGTGATGTTCCAAGCAATGACTTGGTCCTCCAGTGCAAGAGATATGAAATTCTCAGGAAAAGAGTCATAGCTGACAATAAAGAACTCTATATTAGTGAGAGTAGTTTTCTTCTGTCACTTGATAAAAGCTGTATCTGGGGAAGGGCAAATTAGAGAGAAGGAGACCTGGTAGTGTGTTGGCAGCTAATGTTCATATGCAAAATGTCATATGTGAAATCTAAATCTAACAAATGATCTGTTTTGTGGGACTCTTCATGAAAGTATTGAGTAAGTACCAGGTCATGAGCAAAAGAAACAAATTCCAGGGCATCAGTATGAAAGACAAAGTCCACAAGTAAAAAAAAAAAAAAAAAGAGGAGAACTATATGCAAAAAGTAAAACAATATCATAAAATTCCTGTTGTGAGTAGATGGATGGAAGTAGGGGTTGCTAGATCGAAAGAAACCCCCCAGGGAGAGTGGTAGTTAGATTGAAGGCTAGGCTTTAGAGGTTGATGGCTTAGGCATAGTACATGGCCACAGCCTCACCCACACGTGGTTGCATGGTTAATATATATATAACAGTGAGTATCTTGGATGACAAGCTTGAGTGAGATAGAAAGAGTCACCATCCACGAGCCAGATCTTGGTGAGGCAGAGGATTTCTAGTTCTACTTGTAGCAACTTTAAGATTTGTTGACATTTGGGGCACATGTTGAGGAAATCTACCATACAAGCTAAAACAGGATTTGGGAGGCTCTGGGATCTGAATTTCACCTTGAACTATAGGATCATATTTTGAGGTCTATGAGCCTTAGCTTGATGAATTGAATGTTGGAGATGAGTCTGTCTATTACCCCAAACGACCAGAACTGGTGACTGTAAGCACATGATAGGATGGAGTGATTTTAAGAATAAGAAGCAAGAGACCTACATAGATGAGTTGGTGCCCTCAGAAGGCAAATGAAGGAGTACACTAAGGACTGCAGTGTGCACCACAGTATCGAACAGGCTTACCTGCAAGAAACTAGTGACATCATTCCAGGAGGGGGTGGTAGGAGCTGCAGAAAAAAAAAGTCAAAATATGAGTCAAATCAGCATTAATAAACAAGTATTTGTATATAATATACGACCTGAACAAACTAGGAGAGCTCACCAGGTAATCTTTACTTACCCAGTGAGCATCAAGTGTATTACTTTAAGTAAATCATATAGTTTGTGGTTGGGTCAGGGCTGGGACCAGCATGCAGCTAGGAAGCCAATTGGCAAAGTGATCCTCTAACTCAGTGCTCTTCTTTCTCTCAATAAGACAGTCCAGGCCAGAATGTAACTTCTGAACTAAAAGGTTTAATGTAACTTGGATTCTTCAGGCAAAAGTCGAAACAATGCTTAATAACAACCATTTACAAGCAGTAGTACAGTAGGAAAACTGTTTTAGCACTTACAGTCTTTTAGAAGGTATCGTTGAAAACCCTCTGTATGTATAAGAGTTCCTGGCAACAGTCCTTTAGAGCTTTTCACCCTTTGGGGGCCCCTCTCCCCAGAAGGTAAGCTTTTCTTTAAGTCCTTTATTTTTGGTAGGGTTCTCTGAGCCTTCAAGCATAAACTGTTTCTTAGGTGGAGACTCTGTTGTTTGTTCCTTTATCTGAGTAGGTCCCCTCTTGTTCCTTCAAACTTGATCTTTCAACTGTTTCTCTCCTTCTTCTCCTGTGAAGGCAGTGGCGGTGGTTTGGTCCCCATTCCAGGTTCCAGAAGGAGTCAATAAACCATAAACTCTGTTACAGTTTCCACACTCTACTTTCCCTGTGCACTGGCTGTGCTAGCCGGCCTCTATCTCCCCTTATATCAAGGGTGCACTGGCCAGAGAGCAGGAGACAGTGAAAAGAAACTCCCTCTGGGCCTGGCATTTATCTTACCCTAGATTTCCCTCCAAGGAGTGACTCCTCTTATTACTGTCAATCAGAAGGGACATCTCTCGCTCTAGAATAGTTAGATTAAGAAACACCATACCAGTAAAGCCACTAGAGGTCTCTGCAGATCCTTAATGGAGCAGAACCTGAGGGCCCCTTTTACTAAGCTGCGTAAGCATCTACACGCGCCCAACGTGCGCCAAAATGGAGTTACCACCCGACTTCCATATGGCTCTTGCGGTAATTTCATTTTTGGCACTTGTCCAATATGTGCGTCTTAAAAATATTCTTTATTTTCAGATGTGCATAACGGATGCACGCCAAGTTGCATTTGACGCACGTAGGTCATTACCGCCTGGATTCTTTACTGCTAGGTCAATGGCTGGCAGTAAGGTCTCAGACCCAAAATGGATGCGCCGCAATTTTGATTTTGCCGCACGTCCATTTTCGGCAAAAAAAGGGCCTTTTTCACAGGCGCGCTGAAAAATGGATTGATGAGCTCCCAAAACCCGCGCCTACACTACTGCAAGCCATTTTTCAGTACGCATTTGTAAAAGGACCCCTGAGTGTCTCTACTGATCATTAATATATCTTCCTGGAGATCACCAGAGCAAGGGCATAGCCAGATACCCAATTTTTTGGTGGGCCTGAGCCTAAATTGGGTGGGCACAAGAATCCCATCTGGCATCTCTCCTTCACTCCCTCACCCAGGCAACCTGCATAATTTTTCAAGTCTTAAGTGCTTCCCTGTCTGCAAACAGTGACTCATATCCACTGCTCTCAGCAGTCCAGAGCCTTCCCTCTGACCTGGTACCACTATTGTGAAAACTGGAAGTCCCATCAGAGGGAAGGCTCTGGCTGGCATGCGTTGTGGGTATGAGTCGCTGTTCACGAAACATTGAAAGATTGAAAAGGTACAGAGTTTGGGGGGGGGGGGGGTTGAGTTGACAGCTGCCAAATGCCTGTGGGGGAGGGGAGGGAGAGATGCGAGGAATCTTCTGGTGATGAGTCTTGAGGAGCCTCACCAGTCACATCAGACCACCTGTGGCTACGCCACTGCACCAGGGTAATTGATTAACCTTTAAGACAAAAAGAAACCATATTGGTCCAGATTCAGTAAATGACACTCAAATTTAGGTGCTGGGAAAAATCCACACTAAGTGCTATCCTATAAAGGATGCTCCAGGCTGAGCGCCCTTTACAGAAATAGCGTTTAGAGCGGATTCCTGCATCCAGCTTTGGGTGTGAGAACTTACTTCTGCTGAAACCTGGTATAAATCCTGGAAAGCAAGTTGGGTGCAGAATCCTTATATTCTATAACACTTGCCTAAATATTTGGAATGCCCCTGACCTGCCCATTGCCACACCAGCTTTTGGGTTGTGCGTGAGACACTTTGGGCATAAAGCATTATAGAATAGTACTTAGGCAGATTTGCGTGTAAATCCAGATTAGTGCCAATCAACTCCAATTAACACCAATAATTGGTTGTTAGTGATCAATTGACCAATTAGTTCACGCACGCAACTGGGCTCCATGCCCAAAGCGGGCACCCAACTTGGGGTGACCTATATAAAATCCAGGGGATAGTAGAAATCTTTCATTCTGCTGTGATTAAAGGGACAATATTCCTCCTTTCCAGGGCCTTAAAAAATCCTCCTTTCTAAGCCAGTTTTGCTGTCCACTACTGAATATCCATTAGGTTCTTGATGGGGTCATATTACCCTAAGCCCATGCAAATGTTAATTTTCACTTCATAACCTACATTTATGAATGTCTTCAGACTAATGTCTTATATTTAGCTCTCATCTTGCTACTTATATTTTTACTGAGAAACCTCTTCTGTCTCCATTCCCTCTTTCCCAACGCCCCATCCCCCATGGAGGCAGCTTTTCCTTATGTCCTTTTAATGACTTACTCAACAGGGGGTTTGTTCACAGAAAAAGACATCTCAGGAGGAACCAGATGGGCAATAATAAAATCTTTTAACCAAAACCATGTAGTTTCACTAAGTAACATTTTTTAGAACTATGAAGGATACTACAAGAGTTATTCCATGTGCAGTTCCTGTTAAAATTTGTATCAATCACCTTACTTTCTAATTCTTCCTACTTTCTTACTCATCTATATGTTACAACTTTGCCTTACCCCTCACTACCAATTATAATGTTCTAGTACATATTGTGTTGTCATTGCAAGTAGTATACCATGCCATACTTTGTATTGTTCGAATATTTTTATTGCCCTAATTGCCTACTGCTCATGTTTGATCTATTCTTACTGTACACCGCCATGAGTGAATTCCTTCAAAAAGGCAGTAAATAAATCCTAATAAATAAATAAATATGTAGATCTAGCCACAGGATACAAGATTGAAAAAAGCCGCTGCTATTTACAATTAAATTTTTCTATTATAAACAGAGGACAGCGACCTCTGGAGTGGTCGTGGCCCCAAAACCAAAAGACCCGCATCCCGAGCGAGAAAGGGAAGGACACGGAAATATTTCTGAATATCAGCAGCGAGAGGACAATCCAAGAAGAAGACTGTGAAGGGGCCTCCACCCAACCATACTGCAAGGTGTTCACTCTCACAGGGGCACGAGCCAATGACACGGGCTACTACCGGTGCCACTACAAGTACATCAGCGCCAAGGTCGACGGTACCACCTCTGTCAGTACATATGTGTTTGTGAAAGGTAAGGGAATGAAGGCATCCTCCACACTGACCCGCACCTCAGAATCAAACCTACATATGTATGGCAATGCAGCACTTAAAGCTAAGACCAGCAGATCGTAGCTCAAGCCATAACTCTACAGTACGACCTTGACGATCAAGGCAGGGATGTTGGGGTAAATTCAAGAAAGACCACCACAATTTAAGCACCAGGATGATGCACGCTAACCCCCTAAAAATTGCACACACAAATTTGGGCACATGTCCAACTTACACACACAGTTTAATTGAATAACAAGCTAATTAACACTGATAATGGCTTGTTAACCAATTATTGGCACTAATTAGATTTAATTGAAATATGCACGTGTACATTTAGGTGCAGGATCTGTGCCTAAATTTTACGCACAAATTCAAAAAGGGAGCTCAGAAATGGAAGGATAATGGGCAGATTGATAGCATTCCTAACCTTTACGTGCATTGTTGTAGAATGAGAGGGGGATACATGCCTAATTTAGGCACGTACATTTGCACCACATTTCAGTTGGTGCAAATGGCCGCACCTAAAGTTAGCCACAATTCCCAGACTAACTTCAAGCACAGTTTATAGAACAGTACTTTTTTCATCACTGATTTTTAGTGCCATATATAGAATTCACCCCTAAGCATGAATTCCACATGGAACTGTCGTTATAGAGTACGAACTGTCATTACAGAGAACTAGCATAAGTCTACAGTTTTGCGCTTAACTTTAGGAGTGAGCATTTACCCCATCCCTCTAATTCTATAAACTTGCATGCCCAAATTTATGCCTAGCGCCAACTTAATTTAATAATTGGCTACAACTGTATTTAAATCATGTACTGACTTTATCATAACCTTACTCTGTAAGCCACATTGAGCCTGCAAAAAGGTGGGATAATGTGGGGTACAAATGCAATAAATAAATAAATTAATTAATTGTATGCACACAACTGCATTAGCACCAATTATCACCAATTTAAGCCAATAATCGACTGTTAACTATTAATTATTAAAATTAAGTTGCACATGCAACTAAACTTAATCTATAAATTTCACTTGCAAATTTGCACTCTAGGCATAAATTTGGATGCACAAGTTGATAGACTTATTAGGGGGCTTGTGATCATGTGGTTTCTCATGCACAATGGTGTTTGTTTCTACTGCCCCCGAAGCGAAACACAGCCTGTGTCAGGCATTTCTATTGGGTTTCAACCATATAATAAAGACTGTTTTGCAATACTGACTGATCTGCTTTGTTTGTTTCCACAATGGTGTGAGTGTAAATGTTCCCATAGAAATAACAAATTCTTCTAGCCCCTCAGCTAACATCTCTGCTGGGTTGCTGTAGCATTGCTATGTGCTCTGTGTATGAATAGCAAATACAAGGTGATAATTAATAAGAATATATAATATATAAGAATATAAGGGGTCCTTTTACGTGTGCTGAAAAATGGCCTTCGGTAGTGTAGGCGTGTGTTTTGGATGCTGTAAACGGGTACCTCTCTTGTGCAGTCAAGGATAGAACAATCTCCTCCAGCCATAGGCTCCCGGCACAATGAAGAAATAGATGTCCACCAGTAACTTCAATGTTAAGGACTTTTATTTCATGCAGGTTTCTAGTACACAGTTCCAATAGCAGCATAGCACATACCAGGATTCAATACAGGCTTACAGGCTCCAGTCTGGGCTCTTTATCCAGGGCACAAGAAACAGTAATTCAATTCCCAAGACAAACAGTTCTTTCAGTTCATCATCACAGTTCAGTCACCCAGCAGCAGTTTCTACCTTCTATCCTCTTTACATTCAGGAGAGTTCAATATTTTAGGGACTCCTTCTACCCAAGGGTTTTCCCCTGCATCAGCTTCACAATGAATTCAATACTTTTGGGACTTCCTCTTACCCAAGGATTTTCAGCCTGCAAATACTTCCAAGACTTCAGTACTTTAGGGACCTCCCTGCCCAAGGGTTTTCAGCCTGCAACTGCCTCTCAGACTTCAGTACTTTAGGGACCTCCCTGCCCAAGCGTTTTCAGTCTGCAACTGCTTCTCCCCTTCCTTGCTGCTCTCCCTGAACTGACCTCCTGAGACTCCTTCCCACCTGCCTAATCAATCCCTGGCTTCTGCCTTCACAACCAATCATTCTCCACTCATTAGCTTCTCTACACACCCATACCAGCTGAGTTGAGCATAAGCCTAATGAGGAGCTCCTGCACACAGGGTTTCCTATCTCTCTTTCCCCCTAGGGGCAGCCAATTTACCCATCCTGTCAGCTTATTCCCTTGTCTTCCCCTATTGCAGCTAGAAGTCCAGTCCGGGTTTTCCATCTCACCCCCTGGCTCCTTGCCTGCAATGCCTTCTGGGACTTGTAGTTCAGACTGCAACTGCCTTAATCCAACTATCCTGGATGTGACTTTATCACAACGCACGCAGATCTATGTTTCAGCACACCTGTAAAAATGCCTTTTTTTAAAATTTTGATAGAAATGGACATGCGGCAAAATGAAAATTGATGTTTGTCCATTTTGGGTCTGAGACCTTACCTCCAGCCATTGACTTAACAGTAAGGTCTCATGCGTTAACCGGGAGACCTTACTTTTACCGTTCGGTAGTGCCATGTGCCAGAAAATAAAAATTATTTTCTGGCGCGCTTAGTGGACACGCGCCAAAAATGAAATTACTCCCCGGCACATGTGGTAGCCAGGCAGTAATTTGGAATTGGTGCACGTTTGGGCATGCGCAGGCCCTTACGCAGTTTAGTAAAAGGGCCCATAATCTGCTTGTGTTTAATAACATTACATAATATAAATATTGCTAGGGAATGACCTACAAAGTCCATTTTATTGCCTGATTACTGGCAGGATATTAGAACCCAACTCCAACATTTAGTCAGATGTTGGAGCCTCTGCAAACTGGTATTCTTTTGCAGGTTTTCTCCTAATTCTTCTAAATATGGCTGGCAAAAAGACATGAAACTGCAGGGATCTGAATACACATAAGGTGGTATAACAGTTCTGGTGAAAAAATCTGTATCTGCCTTTTTACATATTATTGGGACCAAGCTAGCTTTAACTCTGGCTGTTTGTCTCCTGGGTTGCTGGAAGGATGTGCTTTTTCCGGTTATTAAACCAGCCAGTTCAGACTGTAGTCTCAGATTTATGATTGCAAGGCTTTGGAAGCCATTGTCTTCACTGGCTCGTTGGCATGAACAAATTTTTCATATTGCCCTTAATGTAAAATTGATTCATGCCTTATGAGATGATGTGGAAACATATGACAAGATATGGGATTAATTTTGACTTTATTGTAATTCCAGATAAAGTATGTGCATTCATAGGAGCTAGACTTCTTACAAATTTAAGATATAATGTTCTTGGTTCCTTAGTTTTCTGTATTGATCTGTCTGTTTAAAAAATGAAGTTTACAAAAAAATAAATAGCTCACAAGCAATTGTCTAAAAGTTATTTATCTAACTGGTTACTATTTACTTATTTAATTTGATTTCTGTCTTGACGTTCTGATAAAATGCTCAAGGTCAGGTAAAAAGAAAAAAGTAGTAAAACATCAATGTCCAAAACACAAACTATTCTTACAGAAAGGTCACTAGCTTACTATTACCTAGGGGTAAACAGAAGGATCAATATTCAATGCTAGTTAACTGGGTAGGAGGGACAAAATTTCTGAAAAAACCCCCAATAATGTGCAGTTTAATATGCAGTAACAGCCAAACTACCACACAACCCTTTATTGCATTTGTGCAGTGGCCTGTTACTGTATACGGTACCACGTATTAAGGGTTTTAACACCCTTTAGTAAAAGGGCCCCTTATAGCAGGATTAGGGCTGTTCACCGATTAAAAGGTTTAACTGCATGATTAACCGTGATCAAAATTTTTAATCGCATGATTAATCACATAAAGTGTCCCCCTCGCATTTTCATCAGTATAGTGCAAAATATAGACTGCAGATGTCAATTCTCAAAACTGACATAGAGGGACATAATCGAACGGGGCGCCCAGGTTTTCCTGAGGCGTCCTCGCAGGACGTCCCCACGAAGGGGTGGGGAAACCTGTATTATCGAAACAGATGGGCGGCCATCTTTTGTTTCATTGGGGATGCCCAAATCTCAACATTTAGGTCAACCTTAGAGATGGTCGACATAAATGTTGAGATGGTCGACCTTAGAGATGGTCGTCCCCGGTTTTCGGCCATAATGGAAACCAAGAACGTCCATCTCAAAAACGACCAAATCCAACTCATTTGGTTGTGGGAGGAGCCAGCATTCGTAGTGCACTGGTTCCCCTTACATGCCTGGACACCAACCGGGCACCCTAGGGAGCACTACAGTGGACTAACTGATGCACTAACTGAACGGAAAAAGCCCTTCCCTTACCGATCCCTTAGCGATTTGGAAAGGAAAAGGCATGCATGAAGGAAATCGCTTGCAAATGAGCTGCTCATTTGCACATGATTTCCTTGCTAAGGAGGGGAAGCCAGTGCAGAGCAGCCATGCGTTATGCGTGGCTACTCTGCGCATGCCAAAGACGGCTTCATACATGCAGACAAGCTGTGTGTATAATAGCTGTCTACAACCTTAAAAAAACACAAGTCCAGGTGAAAATGTCTATGAGGCTCATTTTCAAAGCACTTAGCCTCCCAAAGTTCCATAGAAACCTATGGAACTTAGCCTCCCAAAGTGCTTTGAAAATATGCCTCCAAGTGCTCGTCAGGGACGTCCAAAGTGTGGATGTTTCTGTGAGAAGGATGCCCATGCCTTTGCTGTGCTTCTGACACCCCCTTTATTTATTTATTTGGATTTTGGATCACAAGTAGCAGCAGTGAGATTTGAACTGGCCACCTCTGGATTGCAAGACCAGTGTTCTAACAACTAGGCCACTCCTCCACTTCCTTGAAATTTGGCTGTCCCTGTGGAGGGGGGGAGCTTTTCAGGACGTCCAAAATGTTTGAAAGAAGGACGTCCATAGCCTTCGCTATGCCTCTGCTGACACATGCACACCTCCGCCCCCCCCCCCCCCCCCCCCCCCCCAGGGACCTGCATACTGCTACGATGGACCTGAGTATGATATTTGAGGCTGGCAAAAAAAGTTTTTAAAGTTGTTTTTTTCAGGGTGGGAGGGGGTTAGTCACCACTGGGGGAGTCAGAGAAGGTCAACTCCGATTCCCTCCAGTGGTCATCTGGTCAGTTCGGGCACCTTTTGAGGCTTGGTCGTAAGAAAAAATGGACCAAGTAAAGTCGGCCAAGTGCTCATCAGGGACGCCCTTCTTTTTTCCATTATCACTCAAGGACGCCCATCTGTTAGGTACACCTCAGTCCCGCCTTCACTACGCCTCCGACATGCCCCTGAAAACTTTGGTCGTCCCTGCGACAGGAAGCAGTTGGGGACGCCCAAATCGGCTTTCGATTATGCTAATTTGGGCGACCCTGAGATAAGGACGCCCATCTCCCGATTTGTGTCGAAAGATGGGCGCCCTTCTCTTTCGAAAATAAGCCTGATATTGTACTAAACTGAAAATAAAATCATTTTTCTAATCATCTTATTCCCTGTCTCTGGTTCTGTTCCTCTGTCTGTGCTCTGAACTCTATTTTCAGGCCTCCTCTCTCCTCACTATTTCTTTTCTCTCGTCCTTTCTTCTTCCCCTATAACATCGTTCACATTCAACCTTCTGTCATTTTTCTTCCTCCTTATAGGAAAGAGCAGCATGACGCGATTAATCGAGTTAAAATTATTAGTGTGAGTTAAAAAAAAAATTTGTACGGGATTGATCACGATTAATCACATTAAATGAACAGCCCTAATCAGGATACTGACTTTTGGTGATACCTGATTAACTCCCTGATGGCTATCAAGATCCCAGATATTCAGTGCCCGAATAGGGGTTGGCACTGAATATGGGTGTTTAATTCAATCAGCACCTAAAGAACCACTGAGCGCTATGGGCTGAATATTATCCTCAGAGTTAATTGTTCAGAAAAACTTACAACAGTCTAATGTTCAGCGTAATTTGGATTTTTTCATTTGTGCTGGGCAGCCTAATATTCTGTACTCAGGAGTGAAGCCACTCCTAAACCCTGTGTCACTGGCAGCCTCTGTTTATTCAGTTTGAGCTCATATCTTACAAAAGTATTGATAATTACTTTCCATTCTTGTTTTTTGCCAGATTTTGATCAGCCATTTATCAACAATATGGAAACCCTGCTGATTAATAAGAAGGAAAGTACCCAAGTGCCCTGTCTGGTGTCCGTCCCTGGTCTGAACGTCACACTGCAAACGGTGAGGGTACCTGTGGGCACTCTCTGATAGTGACTCTGCAGTAGCACAGACTGGACCTCTCGGGTCTGCTTCCTAAACCCAGTTCCTGCTCCTTAAATTGACAGAGTCTGGAAAGGCCACATTTGCAACTACCAGTGCTCTGAAATCTAGGCTTATGCATTTCAATTCGGGATTTTCCTGCCTGCTAAGCCCAAGTTTTACACTGCACGTTTTAGACTTTTAAAAAAATATTTTATTGCACTTTGGGAGTCTTTTACAAAGTCACGGTGGCATGTTTAGCGCGTGCTAATTATTAGTCCACGCTAAACGCTAGAGTCACCCATAGGAATATATGGGCATCTCTAGCATTTAGCACACACTTATTTTTAGCGCACGCTAAAAACGCTAGAGCACCTTTGTAAAAGGACCCCATTGTGCGCTAATGTAGCCATTAGCACACATGCTGTCTTCTGGGATTAATTTGGGAGCACTTTCTGCCTCCTATTTAGGAGGCATTAGCCCCTGGATTCTATATAGGCTGCCCAAATTTGCGCTCCCAGGGCAGTTGCACGTGCAAATTAATGAGTTGCTGAGATGTCAATAATCAATAATTGATGTTAATTGGCACCAATTTGGATTTGCACAAGTATCTGCCCTAGGCGCTATTCTATAACATCTGCACCGAAATTTTCTAGCTCCCAACCCATAAGGGGTGTGGCCATGGGAGGGGCATGGGTGGATCAAGGGTGTTCCCAGAGGCTAGGCATGATGTTATAGCATACTATCATTTGCGCTGTCAACTGCCAAAAATGAGGCGCCAGCATTTATGCCAGGTTTTGGCAGGTGTAAATGCTGGTGCCTAAATTAGGTGTGAAATCCACATAAAGCTAGTATTCGGAATGAATCTGGCCCTAGGTGCTCCCATGTGAACACTGCAGTAGCCAGATAGGGCACACTAATCACTACGCACTAGCCAGATAATGCAGGAACTCCCACTGTCTGCCCATGACACACTCCCTCCCAAAAATATTGGTAAAAATATTTAGCATACGACAACAGAAAAATTACTACAACAACACTTTAACACATTTTGTGGTGAGCCTTTTCTCATGCACTATCCAAACATTAGGGCTTCACACCCTTTAGTAAAAGAGCCCCTTAGATCAGTGTTTCCCAAGTCAGTCCTGGAGTACCCAGTCAAGTTTTCAAGATATCCACAATGAATGTGCATGAAATTGATTTGCATAGACTACCTACATTGTATGCTAATATCTACAATGAATATGCTAATGCTGATACGGTACTCTGTAAGCCACATTGAGCCTGCAAATAGGTGGGAAAATGTGGGATACAAATGCAACAAATAAAAATATTCATTGTGGATACCCTAAAAACTTGACTGGCAAGTGTGTACTCCAGGACTGGACTTGGAAAAAACTGCTTTAGATTCTAACCGCCCGGTATTCAAAAGTGTTTAACCGGCCAGGAATGGCACCTGGTTGGTTAAATACCCTCAAGCCGGCTATCTGCCAGTATTCAGCGGGAGATAACCGGTTATCGCCCGCTGAATATCTCGGACAGCGGCTAGCCCAGTCACCAGCCATGCCGCATGACACAGCCAGTTACTGCTGATTTTCAGTGACTGACCGTTTAAGTTTAGTGACCAGATAGACCCACGTTAATAGCAGGTCTATCTTTGGCTGTTAGAACCTAGCCAGTCAGTCGATGGAATATTGGCATAACCGGATATGTTTGCGGCGCCAAAGAAACCCTGTAAATTCAATGCTGGTGGCCAGATATGGCTCTGACATTGAATTTCAGGTATGCTGGTGACAACAGGAATTAGACGGTCTAACTCCCTCTGTCTCAATATCAAAGCCTAAGTCTTCAGGGGATAGGTAAATACTCAGCGTACCTGAATGTTATTCACCTTGAGTTACTACTGAAAAAAAGTGTCAGCTAAATCCAGATAAATACTGGGGCTTAAACTAGGTGCGTCCTGTTATTAAATTATCCCTATTAAGTTGGGGTAGTTTCATAACAAGCCATCTCTGTGCAGGAATCACTGTTTTGTGTATGAAAATAGCTTTGAAAATTATCCTCTTTCTTGGCTTTTAAAATTTTATTTAGATTTATTTAGATTTTGCAGCTCATAGTGTATCCTTTAGAGCCTTACTCAATACAGGTATTTTAGTTAAGCAGAAAAGGAGCTTCTTGAAGATGTTCTACAGAAACATGGAATATGAACATAGTAACATAGTAACATAGTAGATGATGGCAGAAAAAGACCTGCACAGTCCATCCAGTCTGCCCAACAAGATAACTCATATGTGCTACTTTTTGTGTATACCCTACTTTGATTTGTACCTGTGCTCTTCAGGCACAGACCGTATAAGTCCTGCCCAGCACTATCCCCGCCTCCCAACCACCAGCCCCGCCCTCCACCACCGGCTCTGGCACAGACTGTATAAGTCCTGCCCAGCACTATCCCTGCCTTCCACCACCGGCTCTGGCACAGACCGTATCAGTCTGCCCAGCACCATCCCCGCCTCCCAACCTCCAGTCCCGCCTCCCACCACCGGCTCTGGCACAAGACTGGTGAGGACTGCAAGGTTCACCCAGACTGGCCAATCCCGGTGCAGTACCACAAAGCTTCCCCAACCTCCACGTTACTCTCACATTCTGAAAGCGAAGGATCCACTGGGCTTATCTTAGGTTTTCTATAATTCTTTTACTGTCCTGATCACCATCTTCACCAGGAAGCTATTCTAATCATCCACCACTCTTTCTGTGAAGAGTAATTTCCTTATGTTACTGCAACTCTTCCCTCTTTGAGTTCAATATTCTGGATACACATAATTCTATGTTGTGTTCTGCTGTCATTTGGGGGGGATGATGTGTGTTTTAATTATTATTTATTTAGATTTTGCTCACAACTTTTCAGTAGTAGCTCAAGGTGAGTTACATTCAGGTACACTGGGTATTTCTCTGTCCCTGGAGAGATCACAATCTAAGTTTGAACCTGAGTAGTGTACGGCTATTTACTGCCTGAGTTCTTGCCAGCCGCCCACTGACCTAGCGGTAAAGACTCACGCGCTACTCGCACGGTAATCATGCAGCGTGCACCAATGTGGCCACTCTGCCGGTTGCCGCCAGGAAAAGTCTCCTGCAATAGAAATTAGAAAAATATTTTCTACCACGGGAAACAGCGGCACGCCAACTTCAAATTATGTCGGGTGCCTGCGTCTACCCAGGTGGTAGTGCAATTTGGCGCATGCTACCTGCGTGTTAGCCCTACCGCTGCGTAGTAAAAGGGACCCGAAGTTAGGTGCACTAATGGCAGTATTCCATAACTCAGGGCCACCGAGAGGGGGGGGGCAGGGGGATAAGATTCCCCCAGGCCTGGCCTCCAAGGGGGACCCAGCACCGGGGTCTCTTTCTCTCTCCTGCTCCTGATGGGACCCGGGTGATCACATCTCAACAGGAGCAGGAAAGAGAAAAGTTCCGGCGACGGGCTCCCCTTAGAAGCTGGGGAGGAGCAGACACAGGGTTTCATGGCCTCTTTTTGGCTGGCGGGGATCCTCAAGCCCTGCCAGCGAAGAAGCCTTCCTCCAGCACTGTTCTTCACTCCACCGCATTGCCTGCCCTGCGGCTGCTGTTTCCCCTCACATCACGCCATGCTCAGGTTTGACGAAACTGAGCATACGCAACGTGAGGGGAAAATTAGCCACAGCGGCAGAGCAGGCAGTGCAGCAGAGTAAAGAACAGCACTGAAGGAAAACTTCTTCTGCTGGCTGAGCCTGGGAACCCCAACCAGCCAAGGTTTGTGAAAATTGTGGCGGGGGGGGGGGGGGGGGGTGGCAGCAGCAATCCTAGAGGAGGTGGCGGCAATCCTTGGGGGCAGCAGCGGCGGCCCTGCCCTGGGCCCAGCTCAGTCCTCTCAGGGGCCCTGCTATAACTTATGCACCCAAATTTGAATGCAAGTCATAAATTTGGTGCACACTTTATAAAATCTGGAGTTTAATACACAGCTTACACAATGCTATTAGTGCATGAGGGCAATAACTGGTACCATGCTGGCATAGAAACATAGAAACACAACGGCAGATAAGGTCCAAAAGGCCCATCCAGTCTGCCCTTCCTCAACACCACTAACTCCTCCTTTTCCTAAGGGATCCCACATGCTTGTCCCATGCTTTCGTAAATTCTGACACAGGTCCTCTCTCCACCAGGAGGCCATTCCATGCTTCCACCACCCTTTCGTGAAAGAGTATTCCTTAGATTTCTCCTAAGCCTATAACCTCTTATCTTCATCCGATGCATTCCAGAATTTTTCCTTCATTTGAAAAAGGCCTCACCTCCTGTACATTAGCGCCACAGAGGTATTTAAACGTCTCTATCGTACCCCCTCTTTCCGCCTCTCTTCCAGGTATACATGTTGAGATTTATAAGCCTGACCCTATACGTTTTATGGCAGCGACCTCTTACCAATTTGGTAGCCGCCCTCTGGACCGACTCCATCCTATCTATAACTTTCCATAGGTGTAGCTCCAGAATTGCACGCAGTACTCCAAATTGCATGATGGCATCTGCGATAATTATCAATAACCCTCACACGCAGTAAAGAAGCTTTCTGTGTGGTAACTGCAGGGAGCAGGCTGAGCACATTCCCAACATTTACCACAAAGCTTGGTACTTAAACCGTGCATCAATGTTTGCAGTTAAAGCACAGCAAGTGTGAAGCTTACCACGATTTAGTAAAAGATTCCCCTTGTGTCATGCCGGCACACTGCTGAAGTAACTCTCTACATTTTCATGAGATTCTGCCTCCGGCACATTTCCTGGTGCATAAGAAATGTTATTATCACATATGTCAACATCCAGCTTTTAACTGATCTCTTCCATTTGTTCAGCAAACCTCGCTGATAACTCCAGATGGGAAAAGTGTAACCTGGGATGATAAGAAGGGAATGCTGGTTCCCACCGACATGATCCAAGATTCTTTCATTCTTTATTGGCAGAAACAGTCATTGACAGGAAGGTCTTTCATTCCAACTACTTCATCATTCATATTACTGGTAAGAAGAGAGTATTGGGTTTGGGAAGCCTATAGGGAGAGGAAAGGAAATAGGGATGCATTTCAAGGGTATTAATGAAAGCTGCAGGGCTTTAGGTAGAATGATATCCTGTCTACCTAGGTCTGTCTGTTAATTTTATTAAATCATTGCAAATTGTCCAAAACTCTTCTGCTCACAATTGAACACATTACAGTTTATCTTAGTAAATTGCACTGGCTTCCTATTGCTTTGTGGATCAGATTTAAAATACTATTGCTGATCCATCTAACGCTACATCACACCTCAGTGTATTATCTGGTGGATGCGTTGCAAATTTATACATCCAGGAGATCTTTGTAGTCAGAGGGAGCATATTTCCTTATTATCCCTTCTTTGAGGTGCTTCCATTTTGCAAAAGCTGAGAGATTTACATTATCCATTGCAGGACCATTAGAATGGAAACAGCTACCACTGGACATCAGGGCACAAGCTGACACCTCATTCTTTACAAGAGGGCTGAAAAGCCAGTTGTTTAGACTGGCATATGGGGCACCTATTGATTGATGTAAAGGATGATAACAGTATTTACACACAAAGCACAGCAACTAGAGGGCCATTATGTAAATGTGTTGTTTGATTTATATACAGCAATGGCTTGTTTGCTGTTTTTTCTCTTTTTTGCATTTTTATGTTTGAATGTTTATGGATGTTTTTATTTGTACTTTTTTTGTTTTATGACTACGTATAGTATCTTGATTGCATTTGTTATATTTGCTCCACTTTGGTAAAGGTGGAATATAAATAAATAAACCATAACCATAGCCAAAATATCTGATTATTCTAGTTGTAGGCAGAATATAAATATTTTAAATAAATAAAATAGGTTAACTAATTGTTAGATCTAAAAGAGAAAGGGCCCTGTTTACTAAGGTGCGTTAGTGCTTTTAGCGTGCCTACACTTAGCGTGCACGCTAACCATGTAGGCACCTATAGGGATATTGTAGGTACGTACATTGTTAACGTGCATACATGGTTAACGCGCATTAAAACCGTTAACACACCTATAACGCTGCCTAGTAACCAGGGCCCAAAGTGTCTTCCAGAATTCTCTTCCTGGTTTGTCTCATAACAGACCGTATAGGGGTAAATTCTATAAATTTCACCCAAATTTAGGTGCCGGGAAAATTCTGTGCTAAGCACTATTCTAGGACGAGCACTCCGGACTGAGCACCTTGTGTAGAATAGCGCTTAGATCTGATTCCTGCGCCCAACTTTGGGTATGAGGATTTATGCCTGCTGAAACCTAGTGCAATTCCTGCAGTGCAAGTTGGATGCCTAATCGCAATATTCTATAACACTGCACCTAATATTGGAAACACCCCTGACTTGCCCCTGACCTTCCCATGGCCATGCCCCCTTTTGGGTTGTGCCCAGGATACTTTGGGTGTGCAGCGTTATAGAAAAGCACCTAGGCAGATGCACACATAAGCCCAAATCAGTGCCAATGAACTCCAAATAACGCAAAAAATTGGTTCTTTGCATCTAATTGACTATTTAGATTACGAGCGCATCTGGGCTCCGCACCCAAATTTGGGCATCCTATATAGAATCAGGGGGATTGGAGGGTAAACCTATAAAATGTTGTCTGTGTGCACAGGGAAGGAGTGGTCTGCTGGGGAGGGGTGGAATGTGTGTGTGCAGGGGGAGGGTGTTGTATGCTGGGGAGCGGGGCTGGTGGGGAGGGGAGAATGTTACAAAGGTGCTGCGCACAAGTAAATAATGCACTTACTTTTAATGATAATTGGTGAGACTGAGTCTTTGGCAGCGACCCCCAATTGGTATGCTCCCTGGTCAGCTCTGTATGCAGGGGGAAAGGGGCTCCCTTATCCTCTGGGTCTGGCAGCTACTGCTGTGTGACAAAATGGGACTGGACAAACAGAGGAAAAATGATAGAAGAAAAGCAGGTAGGGAGGTCTATTGGGAGGTGTGAGGGTTTGGGGACAGTGAGGGTTTGGTGGGGGAAGGGGGTGAGAAACAGAGCAACGGATGGGTGTGGCTGGGGGGGCTAGCAGGTGTAGGGCAGGACTTGAGGAGGTGAGACAGAGAAGGAAGGAAATGTGAGGGTCAAAAGGCTCAGACTGAGGCAAACACACAAAGGTTGACAAAGCATTCAGCAACTTTCCACTATTTCTCACAAATGACCATTTCCACCTCTCCACTCTCCAACTCAGCAACATCACAAATGAGTCTAAAGACAGGTTCAGCTTTATCCTACACACTTTTAAAACAGCTCTAATTCCGAGTGTTTTTCTTTCCTCCCCCAAGAAGTCATTTGCTATCCATTACTGGCAATAAAATTTCATCAAGTAACAGCGCCCATGTTACACCCAAGGAACACCCTCTCTAGGAACATCTTTTTTGCGGCTAGTAAACTTGGGCAGTTTTTTTTTTTTGGGGGGGGGGGGTTGGTTTTATTATATGCTGTAGACATTTTTCTGCAAGAAATACATTTATCTGCCTGTTCTGCCATTTTTTTTGGGTAGTTTGGATTTGTGATTCAGAGTTATGTTTTGCCCCATTTGGACTACTGTAATGTCTTCTTTTGTGGTCTTCCACAATCCTCATTCAGGGCTCTACAGGTGGCCCAAAATTCTGCAGCTTGGGTAATGGAGGTATGAGTACTGTTGCTCATGTAACCCCACAGCTTATTATGCTTCATTGGCTTCCTATTGTCTGACATATAAAATTTAAAATTTTCAATTTAGATTTTAAGACTCTACATAATGATGCTCCATTGGCCGTTGCACCAAGTTTGAAAGCTTAACGTCCTCAAAGACACCCGAGTTCACAAAGCCAGTGCATTTTGGATGTCCCCTCCTTTCAGCAGGAGGAAGATTGGTCCCGTATATTTTTTGTAGTTTGACCGAGTATGTGGAACACTCTTCCTTTAGAAATGTACCAAATTACTTCATTATTAATAATTTAAAAAAAGTTAGGGCCTCTTTTACAAAGCTACGACAAAAGGGGACCTGCGTTGGCATCGGCATGTGTTTTTGATGCACGCCGAGGCCCCCTTTTACCGCAGCAGGTAAAAGGCAGGTCTTTGGGTTTTTTCAGAAAATGGCCATGCAGCAAGTGAAGCACTTGCCACGTGACCATTTTGGGGGGGAGCACTTACCGCCACCCATTGAGGTGGCGATAAGGGCTCCTGCGTGAATCCAGCAGTGACCGGGCAATGCACGGCACTACCCGTTTACCACCGGGTACACTCCGGCGCTACAAAAATACAAATATTTTTGTAGTGTCGGATATGACTCACGCTGGGGGTGGGAACTACCACTGGGCTGTTGTGGTAGCCCAGTGATACTTCTCTTTTAACGAGCAGTAAGCTACCGCTACTTTATAAAAGAACCCCTTAAAGACATATTTGTTCAGCGAGGCATTTCATTGAATGATTGCAGTTAGCTTTTAGAGGACTTTGTTTTTTTCTTTTTCCAATTGAAGAACTGTTGTATGTTTATATATTTTGTTGTGTTTGTTATTTTTGAGTTGTGTTTTACTTTATATGAGTGTAATTTGTAACCCGCCTAGATGTATTCGATAGGCAGGATATAAATTTGATAAATAAATACAAATGTTGGGGTCCAAGATATTTCATTGCATTATTCATTTATTTATTTGTAGCATTTATATCCCACAATATTCCCACCCATGGGCAGGCTCAATGTGGCTTACAACAGTCTATGAAAACATACAACAATTCAGCAAACAAACAATCAATGTCATAAGAGAGAAAGTGAAATAGCTAAGGAGGGAAAAGGGGAAAGAGTAGTTGTGAACAATATGTTGCTACGACAGTTGGAATTCAGAAGGAAGAGATGCCAGGGGGGTTTGAAGCGTATGCTGTACCAAAAAGGAAGGTCTTGAGGCGCTTCTTGAAGGTCGGGTGATCAGGAGTAAGTTTGACCAATTGAGGCAGCCCATTCCACAATTGAGTGCTGAGATAGGAGAAGGAGGATGCATAGGTGGTTGTTACGTCTGTGGCCGTGACCACCCTCAGACTTACCCTGTTTCTGGGAGTCAGTGGCTGTGCTGGCTTCTGCTTGTCTCTGTGTCTGTCTCTGTCTTAGTTTCTCTCTGGCTCTGTGTGCTGATTGCCCTACTGAACCTCACCTGTGTGGGCTATGCCTTTTCCAAGATGGCTGCCGCCGACTCCTCTATGCCAGGATCCAAGATGGCTCCCGCTGGGCTGACTTCTCTGTGTGTCAAGCCTCTGTTTGGATGCAAGGTGATTGCTGCAGCTGTGCCTCTGGTGTGGAAGGGCTTTATTAATCACTTAGAGACTACAGCCCTGGCCTTTGCATTCATCTAGGGCCCTGGTGTATAGAGTGCTCTGTACACTGTTTCAGTGTTTGCTCTGTGTGAGTTTCTATGACTAGATAGCTTAGGCACCGTGTGGCTTGTTAGCCTGTGTATAGCTTTGCTAGTTCTCTGTGTTTGTTCCTAGGGTTAGACTAGCCAGCTTAGGCACCGTGTGGCTTGTTAGCCTGTGTATAGCTTTGCTAGTTCTCTGTCTTTGTTCCTAGTGTTAGACTAGCCAGCTTAGGCACCGTGTGGCTTGTTAGCCTGTGTATAGCTTTGCTAGTTCTCTGTGTTTGTTTCCAGTGTATGACTTGTTAGCTTGGGCACAGCTTTGTTGTTAGCTGGTGTATAGCGTTACTAGTCTCCTGAGTTACCTAGTGTATGTGTCTTGTGTATGACTGGTTTGCCTGGGCATAGCTTTCCTATTAGCTTGGGTACAGTCTACTAGTCCTTGTGTCTAACCTGCCGACTGCCAGAACCCGGACATTCCCTGCCTGGCTGCCTTGCCTTCGCCGAAGTGCCAGGGGGCACTCCTGGATCCTCATGCCTGCTGTTCCTGCTTGCAAGTTCCAGTTCCGGTTTTTCCTGTAAGCCCTGCCGGCCGCCCGAACCTGAGGGCTCAACCCTCGGGGAAAGGTGGTCAAGCGTAGGTGAAGCCTAGGTCCAGTGTGTTCCAGTCCAGCAGGTTCCGGTCCCGTGGGTTCCGCTCCAGTGTGTTCCAGTCCAGCGGGTTTTACTCCTGTATGTTCCAGTCCAGTGGGGCCCTCCAGTGTGTTCCAGTCCAGCGGGCTCCACTCCAGTGCGCACCCGTCTGGTGCATTCCAGTTCCGTGTATTCCTGTGTAGAACTCCAGTCCGGGGTTCCGGTCCAGTTTTGTCTTATCTCTACCTTGGAGGTGATCTTGCCTGCCACTGCCGCTCCATGGTAGTGGCCCACGGACTCACAAACCCAGTGCTCCCGGGGAGGAAGCCTGACAGTATGCCAAGGTCCTCGAGCACGCGACAGAATGCAAAGGCCGTGAGCCCGGCAAGAACCCCCACCCAGCCGACCCAGCTGGGGTCCAGCTCCGTCATTGTGCTTGATCCTTGAAGAGTCATAGAAGAGTCAGTATCGTGGGAAACTGTTGTCTCATCCTGTTTTGAAGAAGACCCCTGAAGCGGCAGCTGAGAGAAAACGTGTCCGGTGGCTTGGAATCACTGAAAGCCCAGTTTCAGATATGGACCCTTTCATCACACTCTCAGAGTATTGCCGCAGCCTTGTCCTGAATCCAGCTTTGTGGGATACTCC
Source organism: Microcaecilia unicolor (assembly GCF_901765095.1). Lineage (NCBI taxonomy): Eukaryota > Metazoa > Chordata > Amphibia > Gymnophiona > Siphonopidae > Microcaecilia > Microcaecilia unicolor. The sequence continues at coordinate 152,780,436 of NC_044038.1, read as the reverse complement.
GGAAGCTGTCGCTGAGAGAAGACGTCTTGGGAATTCCACGCTCTGGGCCCAGCAGGGGTCCAGTCCCATTCAAGCAGAGCGTCCAGACAAGCCTCTGAATCCAGTCCGAGCTGCGCGTTCAGCCAAGCTTCAGAGTCCAGTCCGAGGGACGCTGCTGACCGAGCCTCCAATGCCAGTTCAAGTGGCGCTTCCACTCAAGCCCCTGAGTCCAGTCCGAGGGATGCTCCTGACCGAGCCTCCGAGTCCAGTCCAGAGGGCGCTTCGAACCGAGCCTCCTATCCCAGTTCAGGTGGCGCTTCCACTCAAGCCTCTGAGTCCAGTCCGAGGGGTGCTTCTGACCGAGTCTCCGATTCCAGTCCAAGCAGCACGTCAAGCCAAGTCTCTGCGTCCAGTTCAAGTGGCGCTGTCTACGGAGTCTCCTAGTACCAGTGTGGATCCCAGTTCCAACCCCATTTTTGAGCTGGATCCGTTTATGACGCTCCAGGAGTACCGGGGTTGCCCTTTTGTCTGATCCAGCCTTGAAGGATACCCCTGAAGCTGCCGCAGAGAGAAAGCGTGTCTCCTGGCTTGGGTTTGAAGAAAACCCAGTTTCTGCTATTGATCCCTCTACCAAGCTGTTCTTTTACCGCTTCCAACTCCTCTCGGAGCCAACCCTACGGGATACTCCTGAAGCCCAAGCTGAAAGAAGGTGGCTTAGTAGTCCCGGACCGAGTTGCAGTTCCAGTCAAGATGCTGAGTCTGGATCGAGTTGGAGTTCCAGGCAAGATGCTGAGCCTGGATCGAGTTGTAGTTCCAGGCAAGATGCTGAGCCTGGATCGAGTTGGCGTTCCAGTCAAGATGCTGAGTCTGGATGGAGTTGCAGTTCCAGTCAAGATGCTGAGTCTGGATCGAGTTGGAGTTCCAGTCAAGATGCTGAGTCTGGATCGAGTTGGAGTTCCAGTCAAGATGCTGAGTCTGGATCGAGTTGCAGTTCCAGTCAAGATGCTGGGTCTGGATCGAGTTGGAGTTCCAGTCAAGATGCTGAGTCTGGATCGAGTTGCAGTTCCAGTCAAGATGCTGGGTCTGGATCGAGTTGGAGTTCCAGTCAAGATGCTGAGTCTGGATCGGGTTCCAGTTCCAGTCAAGCTCCTGAATCCAGTTACAGTCAAGGGGTTGATTCCAGTCCGGGTCCAAATCCCGGCTCCATTTTGGATGCCAACCCAGGTTCCAGTTCCAGATCTGCTTCTGTTCAGACTTCTAGTTCCTGTCAAGACTGGGATGCCACTTCGGGCCCCAGCCCAACTTCTGATGTCAGCTGGGGTAGTGGCTTCAGCCTTGCTCTTGCCATTACACGGAATTGCCAAGAGGTCCAGGACGTTGTGGGTTCCCTCTGGGAAGGGTTACTTTTGAATTTTGTTCCTCTTGATGCATCCATGTTCCTGAGGTTGCCCCGTGGTGATTCGAAGGAGCCTCCTGGTCACAGGTTCTACTTTTGTCTGCCAGTTTTGAACTTCCTGGTGACTTCCAGTCCAGTGATCTATGTCTGGCTTTTGAGACCCATCAGGAGGTTTCACCATAGTTACCCCTGGACACCTGAACTCCTCAGGGAGACCGAGAGGGGGGTCTTGAGGAGGGGGTACTGTTACGTCTGTGGCCGTGACCACCCTCAGACTTACCCTGTTTCTGGGAGTCAGTGGCTGTGCTGGCTTCTGCTTGTCTCTGTGTCTGTCTCTGTCTTAGTTTCTCTCTGGCTCTGTGTGCTGATTGCCCTACTGAACCTCACCTGTGTGGGCTATGCCTTTTCCAAGATGGCTGCCGCCGACTCCTCTATGCCAGGATCCAAGATGGCTCCCGCTGGGCTGACTTCTCTGTGTGTCAAGCCTCTGTTTGGATGCAAGGTGATTGCTGCAGCTGTGGCCTCTGGTGTGGAAGGGCTTTATTAATCACTTAGAGACTACAGCCCTGGCCTTTGCATTTCATCTAGGGCCCTGGTGTATAGAGTGCTCTGTACACTGTTTCAGTGTTTGCTCTGTGTGAGTTTCTATGACTAGATAGCTTAGGCACCGTGTGGCTTGTTAGCCTGTGTATAGCTTTGCTAGTTCTCTGTGTTTGTTCCTAGTGTTAGACTAGCCAGCTTAGGCACCATGTGGCTTGTTAGCCTGTGTATAGCTTTGCTAGTTCTCTGTGTTTATTTCCAGTGTATGACTTGTTAGCTTGGGCACAGCTTTGTTGTTGTGTATAGCTTTACTAGTCTCCTGAGTTACCTAGTGTATGTGTCTTGTGTATGACTGGTTTGCCTGGGCATAGCTTTCCTATTAGCTTGGGTACAGTCTACTAGTCCTTGTGTCTAACCTGCCGACTGCCAGAACCCGGACATTCCCTGCCTGGCTGCCTTGCCTTCGCCGAAGTGCCAGGGGGCACTCCTGGATCCTCATGCCTGCTGTTCCTGCTTGCAAGTTCCAGTTCCGGTTTTTCCTGTAAGCCCTGCCGGCCTCCCGAACCTGAGGGCTCAACCCTCGGGGAAAGGTGGTCAAGCATAGGTGAAGCCTAGGTCCAGTGTGTTCCAGTCCAGCAGGTTCCGGTCCCGTGGGTTCCGCTCCAGTGTGTTCCAGTCCAACGGGTTTTACTCCTGTATGTTCCAGTCCAGTGGGGCCCTCCAGTGTGTTCCAGTCCAGCGGGCTCCACTCCAGTGCGCACCCGTTCGGTGCGTTCCAGTTCCGTGTATTCCTGTGTAGAACTCCAGTCCGGGGTTCCGGTCCAGTTTTGTCTTATCTCTACCTTGGAGGTGATCTTGCCTGCCACTGCCGCTCCACGGTAGTGGCCCACGGACTCACAAACCCAGTGCTCCCAGGGAGGAAGCCTGACAGTATGCCAAGGTCCTCGAGCACACGACAGTGGTCTTATACTTGAGGCCACAAAAAACTGGGTAATGGAGATTTAGGTACGAATGAGCTGATTTGTGAGAGTTCCTAGACGGCAGGTTAATTAGGGTGTCCATATAAGCAGGGGCTTCACCGTAGATGATTTTGTGCACCAGAGTGCAAATTTTAAAAGCGATTCGGTCCTTCACAGTGAATCCATGTAATATGGGATCTACAGTGTAATATATAATAATAATTTTAAAAAGGGTCCAAAGCTTGACTGTGTTATATCGAGTTATATTACATGGGGTTTACGGTGTATCAACAGTGATAAGCAGGTACCTTTGATTATACCTTTAAGCTTTGATTTTAACCTATTTACCTGATTCACACAGTGGAGTTATTATTTCATTGAACATTATTTTCCAAATGATCAATAAAATAAAAATAGCTAAAAAAACAAAAATGTCTTTAAAAAGACACAAGAACCTCCTGTAAGTCTCATCAGTCTAAACTTCACAGTGCAGCTCTCCTTTGATCCTTGGTCAGCTGAATTTCTTAAAGCAGAAGCATGCAGTTTGTGTAAGTCCACCCCTGCCGGGTTTTATGGTTTAAATCAAACAGTTGATTGTCATAAAGTTCAGAAAGGAATTAACATGTTTGTATTTTTCCTTAATGACAGGAAATAAGGTTTACAGCATCCAGCTGTCTCCCACAAACCCTGTGGAACTGATGATTGGAGAGAAGCTTGTTCTTAACTGCACGGTGTGGGCAGAATTTAATTCTGGGGTCAATTTTGAATGGGAATATCCTGGAAAACAGGTACTTGATTTTTCCATCTGGTCTAAAGACAGCACCTTACATCCTCTTACCCGCTCCCCTTCAGTCATTGAACTGTTTGAGAGACTGATGAGGTACAAACTTGGGGGTCCTTTTATTAAGCAGGAAGCTTTTGCAGTTTCACTTTATTAGTTATTTCTGTTAGTGAAATACAATACCCCACCACATGATAAACAACATACTAAAATCAAATAAAATGATGTAAAACCAACGTGACAAAAAAAACAATAATGAGAAAGTCTCGTGTAAACATAAATGCATAAACAGGCAATAAAAATAACTAAGGATCCGATTAACAAAAGCCAGGTTTTAACGAGAGAACCAAAAGTCATGAGATCAGGTGCTAATAGTATTCACTTGGTAATTTATCCCATAGCATGGGAGTAACACTCTGTTCTGTACTCTGCCTGATGAGTCTCCCACATGCAAGATGCGTGTGTAATATGAACAACAAGTCAACCAAGCTTCTTGGAACACTGTGTGTAAAAGGAAATGACCTTAGTATGCCCAAATGCAGGACCTTCTTCGTGCTAAGCCCATGTTTAGCACCACTGTAAAATAGGCATTTTTCTACTTGTTGATTTTCCAGCCATGCACTGATGTTAGCATTAGCGCGCAGCCATTTTTAAAAATGAATGCAGGAGGCACTAAGGGCTCCTGATTTATGGATGCACTCCAGCAGATTAGTGCATCCACGCTACTGTTCCCTCTAAGCTGAGCAGAAGTCTTCCACCTACAGTCCTGCCAGCAGGTGGTGCTGTTTATGTATCACATTTTCAATAATGAGAGGCAGGTAAGCTCTGCAGGACTCCAGGGAACCTGCATGCCCCTAGTAATTGAAAGCACAATATTGAAACACCACCCTCCACTATTAGACCTGTGAGTTCTTGTGCCAAGTAGAACACTGATGCTTCCTGGAGAAGAGGAGGACCCAGGTCCTGACCCGGCGATCGAACAAGCCTGAGGTTTCACCTGCGATGACCGCCATTCCCCGGCAGTTGAGCCCCCAGGTGCAGGCGACCGACAGGACTTATAGAACAGGCACTGAGAGTAGTCAGGTTAAGCACTGGGTCAAAAGGCGGAGAGCCGGCACCGAGAGGGCTCTGGAAGCACACTGGGTCAATAGGCAGACAGCAGGCACAGAGAGAATTTGGGGAATGCACTGATTCACCAGGCAGGCAGCAGGCACAGAGAGTAGTCAGGGAACACACTGGGTCAATAGGCAGGCAGCAGGCACAGAGAGTAGTCAAGGAACACCCTTGGACAGTAACGAGGAATCAAGCAAAAAAAAAGGCAAATATAACTCAAACAAACACCTACTGGAGTAGAAGTCGAAGCATCTTGGTAGAAAAGGGTTCAGCTGATAAAGAGAGGGCATCTGAGATCAGCAGGAGCCCAGCTGGAATAAGAAGCTACCATAGGACGGAGAGAGAAACAGCGGGCAGCTAATAGGAAAGGAACAGGGGAACAAGCAAAGGAAATAGTGGCTCCTGATAGGTCAGACGAGAGGGCAGGAGGAGGAGTCGAGGGCACCTGGAGACGGACCCAGGACCCAATCGGGTAAGCTGGCGCAAGGCATACAGAGGCACGGAAGTCCCAAAACGACCAAAGACCGTGCCACCCGAAGACATCAATGGTACGCGGAGCGCAGCTTCACAGCGGTCAGGACCCTCGCATTCCCCGAAGACACCATCGCGGGAGAGGTAGGGAATCAGGACATCTCACAGCAATGCAGTTGGAAGACTCCCACTCAACTTAGAGGGAACAATGATCCACACCCGTTCTAGTCTGTCCCCGACAAACCTCCTCCAAAACAATACAAAAAAGAATTCTGCACTTAACATGCGTGGATGACAAAACTAACACAGAACACTTTAGTGTGTCCTGCATTAGGCCAGTTTTGCTGTGTTGGGCATGCGTTGGTGCCTAACACATCCTAGTGAAAAGGACCCTTATATTAACCCCCCCCCAAGGACAGGGAAATACCTGCTGTTCCTGAATGTAACTTCATTTGCTATGCTTTGCTCTGAACTCTCAGGGCACTTTTACTAAAGCTTAGCACGGAAAACTGCCCATAGATGGGCTTCCTGGCATTCAGCATGCACTAAGCTTTGGTAAAAGGGCCCCTCTGTGATTGAAAGATCAAAAGATAATCCCTGATATTAAATGAAATTAAAATTGAGATTCTGCCAAGGAAGAGGGTAACGTATGTGTTTCCTCTGTTGAAAACTCTAGTACAAGCCAGAGTGATATTCAAAGTTCTCTGCTTTGTTTACAAGGTAACATATCATCTTGCACCTCGTCCTTTGACTATTCAGTTAAATTCTTCTTCATCTCCTCTAGGAAATGTACGTCATTCTAAGGATCAATGAATATTGTTTTTTTCCTTCTCCTAGTGGTCTGAAATACAGCAAACATTGGAAGGCTTTTTCAAATTTTTCTGTTTCCACTTGGAATGACTTACCTCTGATACTCAGACTAGAAAGTTCTTAATTTTCTTTCCGGAAAAAACTGAAGACTCATCTTTTTGAGAAATCTTATGCTATGTAGGGTTCTTTAAATGTAGTAGTTTTTTGTTGTTGTTGTTGTTGTTTCTGTTTATGGCTTTTATGTAGTGTGCAGGCCTTAGAATTGTAAACTGTTGATCTAGACTAACCTCATTTAGGGACCCTTTTACTAAACTACCACCGGCCCAACGCAGGTGCCGGAGGTAGTTCCACCCCCAGTGCACGCTATTTCTGGCAGCTGAATATTGGGCCATAGTACCTAACAAAAGAGTCTTTCTTTTTCTACAGTCGTCTCTTCTTCTCTGCAATAGGTACAGAGAGCAGTCACTGAGCTGTTTGAGAGACGCTCACAGCAGGAGCAGACTGAGTTATCCAGTATCCTGATTTTCCAGAACATGAGCCAGAATGACCTGGGAAAGTATGTGTGTATGGCCAGCAATGGTGTTCAGAAGCTCCAGGAGTACACGGATGTCATCGTGCATGGTAGAGTGGCATGGCTTCTCCCCCTTGCAGGGATGGGATCATGGGGAAGGCAGAAGGGAAAGGGATGAAGGACAGAGAGTGAGAAATATGTGCTGAGAAGAACCATAGGCAACAATAGAAACAAAACAGAAGTTGGTAGACAAAGACCACTTGGTCCACCCAAGTCTACCCATTAGATTAAACATGCATAAACTGATGCAGAAAGGTTTTGCATCTTCGTTTTTATTAGTTATTTCTGTTAATGAAATACAATAACCCACCATATGATAAACAACATACTAAAATCAAATGAAATGGTGTAAAACCAACGTCACAATAAAAACAATAATGAGAAAGTCTCATGTAAACAGAAATGCATAAACAGGCAATAAAAATAAGCATAAAAGATGCCAACTAAGGATCTGATTAACAAAAGCCAGGTTTTAACAAGAGAACCAAAAGTCATGAGATCAGGTGCTAATAGTATTCACTTGGTAATTTATCCCATAGCATGAGAGCAACACTCTGTTCTGTACTCTGCTTGATGGGTATCCCACATGAAAGATGCATTGTAATATGAACAAGTCAACCAAGCCTCTTGGAACACTGCGTGTAAAAGCTTAAATCATTCATTAGTGTGAAGTAAAGTTTCCTTTTAATTCCATTTTGTTTTTATCCTCTTAAATCTCACAGTGCACAGCTGCTGCCATCATCCTTTTCCTCTCCTTTCATTTTGTTCTTAGATTTCCTTTCTTCCTGTTTTTCAGAGAGGCCGTTCATCAATGTGGAATACAAGGAGAACCCAGTCGTTGAAGCCACGGCTGGGGACAAATTGGTGAAGCTGTCTGTGAAAGTCGCTGCTTATCCCCAACCAGATTTCCAATGGTAATACAGCCCACATGTGTCTTTACATTTTTATCACTTTGCTTTATCCTGAGATCTTCACGTCTGTATGTTTGAAGAAGAGAATAGACAGAATGATGGAGTCTATAATTGGGTACCTGATATATTATATAAAGGAACTTAGGTGCCTTCATTCCTTTAGAGCAGTAGCTCTCAACCCAGTCCTCTGGATACAACTAGCCAGTCAGTATTTCAGGAGACCCACAATGAATATGATGAGATAGACTTGCATGCAATGAAGGCGTGCATGCATATTCATTGTGGGTATCCTGAATAGCTGACTGGCTGGGTGTGTCCCGAGGACTGGGTTGAGAAGCCCTGCATTTCAGAATACTAGTCCAACCTGGTATGTATGTGTCTACAATTTAGGTACAGGCCATAGAAGTGGTGTATGTCCATGTGCCTATCTGTGGAAGGAGCATGAATAAGTTACAATATTCTGTATATTAAGTATGTAAGTGGAAACACCACCTATGTCCTGCTCATGCTCCTCCCCTGTGTCTGTGCCCTTGCAAAGGGCTGAAACCCCCAGCAGATCACAGATGCCAAAACAAATACAACCCATATAAGAATTCAAGCAAATTTTATTGTTACAAACTGCAGGGGAATCAGACAACAGAAGCCCGACATGGCTATGTTTTTTTGCCCATAGGCTTCATCAGGGGCACACTGTCAAATGAATAACAGAATCACAAAATTGAAAATCATAAAAATATAGATAGATAGATAGATAGATAGACAGACAGACAGACAAGGGGGTCCTTTTATTAAGGTGCGCTGAAAAATAGCCTTCGGTAGTGTAAGCGCATGCTTTGGCCGCACGCAGGATTATTTTTCAGCGCACCTCTAAAAAATGCCTTTTGGGGGGGGCGAAAATGGACGTGCGGCAAAATGAGAATTGGCACGCGTCCATTTTGAGTCAGAGACCTTACCACTAGCCATTGACGTAGCAATAAGATCTCATATGTTAACTGGGTTGTAACAGTCAACGCGCGTCCAAATGCCAATTATCGCCCTCTTGCCAGAAAATAAAAATATTTTCTGATTCGTATATCGAATGCACATCAAAAATAAAATTACCACCTGGGCCATGCAGTAGCCAGGCAGTAAGTCAGAACTGGCGCGCATTGGGAGCTCATAGTCACACAGCTTAGTATGAGGGCTGTACTGAATATTCATATTCAATTTGATTCAGCCCCATGGAGGGGCACAATCGAATGGGGCGCCCAGGTTTTCCTGAGGACGTCCTCGCAGGATGTCCCCGCGAAGGGGCGGGGAAACCCATATTATCGAAGCAAGATAGGCCACCATCTTTCGTTTCGATAATACGGTCGGGGACGCCCAAATCTCCACATTTACATCGACCTTAGAGATGGTCATCCCTAGAGATGGTTGTCCCCATCTCAGAAACGACCAAATCCAAGCCATTTGGTTGTGGGAGGAGCCAGCATTCGTAGTGCACTGGTCCCCCTCATATGCCAGGACACCAACCAGGCACCCTAGGGGACACTGCAGTGGACTTCACAAATAGCTCCCAGGTGCATAGCTCTCTTACCTTGAGTGCTGAGCCCCCCAAACCCACTCCCCACAACTGTACACCACTACCATAGCCCTAAGGGGTGAAGGGGGGCACCTATATGTGGGTACAGTGGATTTCTGGTGGGTTTTGAAAGCCTCACATTTACCACCACAAGTGTAATAGGTAAGGGGGGGAATGGACCTGGGTCCGCCTGCCTGAAGTGCACTGCACCCACTAAAACTGCTCCAGGGACCTGCATACTGCTGTCATGCAGCTGGGTATAACATTTGAGGCTGGCAAAAAAAAAAATTTAAAGTTTTTTTTTAGGGTGGGAGGGGGTTGGTGACCACTGGGGGAGTAGGGGGAGGTCATCCCCAATTCCCTCCGGTGGTCATGTGGTCAGTTTGGGCACCTTTTTGAGGCTTGGTTGCAAGAAAAAATGGACCAAGTAAAGTCGGCCAAGTGCTCGTCAGGGACGCCCTTCTTTTTTCCATTATCAGCCGAGGATGTCCATGTGTTAGGCACGCCCCAGTCCCGCTTTCGCTACGCTGCCAACACGCCCCCGTGATCTTTGGTCATCCCCACGATGGAAAGCAGTTGAGGGCTCCCAAAATCGGCTTTCGATTATGCCGATTTGGGCAACCCTGAGAGAAGGACACCCATCTCCCGATTTGTGTCGGAAGATGGGCACCCTTCTCTTTCAAAATAAGCCTGTGATTTAAGTTCAAATACAAATAATCCAGAGCTCTACTGTGCTAAATTCTACTGAAATAAACACTTGATCTCTGATTTCATGTTGTTTCATTTATTATCTGTTATGTTAAAGCTCAATGACCATTATTCGTATTTGGTATTTGTATTCAGAAAAAATTGTGGAAAAAAAAACGAGCCTAGTGTCTGTATGGGTTCAACATGTAAAAAATGAAAAAACAGGGGGAAAGACCTAAGAAAGTTGTGGCCCCCAGCAGCAAAGCTGGAAACTTCAAGACTTAATGGTCACAGTTCTTTTTCTTTAATCATCGGTCTGACCCCCCTCCCCCCCCCCCGATCCAACCTGCATATGTTGTGGTAATACTTTAAAATTTATTTTGTTTTTATTTGCTTCAGTATACAAAAATAACATTTGATTGAAAAATAAGCATTCTACACCACATAGCTGTAATAATAAATACAACTTAGCTGACTGAGCTTGACTGCATGCAACATCCCAGGTAGGCATCCAGACCCAAAATTACTTAGGTATTTGTATTCAGCCAAATATTTTTCATTATTTGTATTTGGCTGAATAGTAAAATTTGGCATTCGGTAGAGCTCTAATATATATATTATATACAGTGGCGTACCGAGGGCGGGGTGGTGGGGGCGGACTGCCCCGGGTGCAAACCAATGGGGGGTGTTCTTGTTTGCTCTCCGTCTGTCATTTGGCCATGGCAGCGCGCGCTTTACACCTCCGCGACTCTTGTCTCCTCCCAGCGGCTCCTCTCTCTCATAACGTCACGACGCCTTCCTCTCCCTGCGGCACCCTGTGCGCCTTGCGGTTGCGGCCTTCCTGCTGCAGTAGTGTCTCCTCCGGCCCCGGGTGTTTCTGGCTCCTTGCTCCTCTCTCCGTCCCAGCTCACGGCCCGAATGCCCTCTTCATTGCAGCCGCGAGCTTCCTTCTGCTTCCTTCAGCTTCGGAAGCTTCCTGCACTGGCTGCTAGTGCACTCCTCCACCCCTGCCGGCCACCAGTCTATCGTCAGGACTTGGCAGAGCAGAAGAATCTTGGATCACATCACATCACTTCAGTTCCACTTCCAGCCAGGTAATTAGGCCCCGCGGCGCGATCTAATATTTATTTATTTATATTGCCTTTTCTGCTGCTGCTAAAAGTTTGTCTGTTTCTTTTCTGATCATTTATCTCATTTCATGATTATTGCTAAAAATAATTTTTTCATGAGGGGGGGGGGGTGTTAAAAAAAGGTCGGCCCTGGGTGTCAAGTATGCAAGGTACACCACTGATTATATATATCTCTGTTAACTAATTTACAAATAAAAATAACAGCAATTGTGTATAAAAGACAATACAAAAAATATTACTTGAACCAACATTTAAAATTGCATAGATATTAATATAGTTCATAGTACAAAATAGTGAAACTGTAAAGATTTTATTGGCATATACCATAAAGGAAAATTGATACTGCATTTCCTTCAAGTGAAAAGCTAATCCATATGAATCTCAAACAGGAGTGGGCAGCTTTTACATACAGAGGGCTGCATAAATATCAGTACTCCCTGGCAGGCCGCAACATTATATCATGTCTGAACCAAAACTTTACAGAGCTCCTTAGACCTTCTGTGATAGATAGATAAATAAATAAATAAATATTTAACTAAAAATGATGGCATGGGGTGGGCGTGTCAAGATGGCGACCTGAACACGTTTGCTGCTCAATCAGAGTTGCTTGCTGGCGTTACCACTATCATATTTCCTATCCTCATGCCTCATGCTAAAAGGAAGGGGACGGTGAAAGGCCAACTGCTGCTGGCCAGAACTTCGTCCCTGATCCAGCAGACGATCGATCGCTACGCAGCGACCCTGATCTGAGAGCCGAAGGAGGAGCAACGGCTCTCTTGGGGATAGAGACATCATTATCACCTCCGGATCTTAATCCTCCTCCATGCCCTGCGCTCTTTGGGAGAGAAGCAGAAGGCCCAGCCAGATCGGGAGTCAATAGCGGTGAGACCTTGTTCGGCAGTGCACCAGCCCAGAGCACAGGTGAAATGATCTTAGAGTTAGTTGCTCCCACGGAGATTACTCTGGAGTCTATTTGGAGAGCAATTCAGGCCTTAACAATGGTTGTTTCTAAATCAACCCAGGAAACATCTCTTCTCGTGAGTAAAGTTGAAACTTTAACTTCTTCATTAGAAAATGTTAAGCAGGATTCAATGAATCAAATATCACAGATTCAACAAGAGGTTAAAGATTTTAAATCTATTACTGAAGTAGTAATAAAGGATAAAGCTTTGACACATAGGAAAATAGAACAAATTGAGAATTACAACAGGCGACTGAATTTAAGATTACTGAATTTTCCTATGGTTACTGGTATAAGCTCGATGGATTTCTTCAAGAAATACCTACTGGAAGTTTTACAATACCCTTCTGCGGCTATTCCACCATTTAATAAGACTTATTACTTGCCAATACCTTCACAGATCGGAGAAGGGATTAAAGGATTAGGGAGTTTGCCTTTGAATCAAGAACCAGCACAGGAAATTCAAGATATATCAGCATTTCTGGAAGAATCATTGTCTGAAGTGACTCAACAAAGAACCCTAATAGTTTTGTTTGTATTTGAACAAGATTTGAATTTGGTAATGAAGCTGTACTTTAAGAATTCTTGAAAAATATTTTGTGGCCAGAGAATTTGGATTTTTCCAGATGTTACAAAGGTGACACAGGACAGGAGGAAACAGTTTCTTGCTCTTAGAGAAGAGACAAGGGCTCTGGGAGCAACTATCCTATTGGCATACCCATGCAAATGCTTAATAAGATTTCTAGGGAATAAATATGCTTTCTTTGAGCCAAAACAACTACGAACCTTTTTAGATATGAAAAAGTTATGTAATAGACCGAAGGAATGAGAGATAGGACAACTGATTCTGTATAGAATTAGTGGAAATTACGGCCAGGCCATTTAAATATTATTATTATTTTCTTTGGTATTTTGGATCTCCTCATCTGTAAATCACTCCCCCTCTTTGTCTTATTTGTGGTCTAAGGAAGAGATTCATAGTAGGTAAATAATGTGTTTGATATAATTTCTTACTGATTTTGAATATATATGTCTCTCTTTGTATTTCCTTTTTGCAAGTAAATCTTGTAAAATGATAAAAGTGATTTAAAAAATGATGGCATGGGTATTCTGAAATTGTGAAATACATTATTTAAAATTGCCAAAACTCTGGTTAATGATATTTTCTGTGTATATTTCTCATGGTCTTGCAGGCTGCAATTGGCCCACCCTTGATCTAAAAAAAACCAAAAATAAATCACTTCAGATCAACATCAATGCATATATATAAGAACCGATGTTTATATAAAAATATCTATTAAAAAAACATTAAAAAAAGACACTCAGCAACAGAATCTCCCTCCAAGCTCAGAGTTGCAACAGGAATGGATACCTGAACTGCAACCAAGTTTATTTGCACCAAAGAGGTCAAAGGTGCTTGATTAAAGAGTTCAAAAAAGAGTCTAAACAAACTCATCTAAAAGACTTAAATAAATAGATAAGTCTCAAAAACATAGGGCATCTGGAATCACTAAGGAGGAAGTTTCTTTAAAACTATGGGATCGATATTCAAAGCAATGTAACCAGCTAAAAATGGCTCCTGGCCAGTTAAATGGCTTGTTCAGGGCAGCAGCACTTAAGGCCCCTTTTACTAAGCAACAGTAAGCCCAACATGGGCTTACCGCTCGCTAAACAGGAAGTACCGCCGGGCTACTGCAGCAGCTTGGCAGTACTTCCCACCCCTACCGCACCATCATATCCAGAGTGTACCCGGCAGTATCATGCAGTGCCGCGTGCTGCCCAGTTACTTCTGGGTTAGCGCGGAAGCCCTTACCACCACCTTAATGAGTGGTAGTAAGGACTCCCCCCATCCAAAAAAAATGGCCCCACGGCAAGTGCTGTACTTGCTGCAAGGCCATTTTCTGCAGGACAGAGAGACTTCCCTTTTACCCGCTGCAGTAAAAGGGGGCCTCGGCGTGTGTGAAAACCACGCGACGACTCCAGCATAAGCCCCATTTTGCCACAGCTTGGTAAAAGGTGCACTTAATTTTAGTGTCCAATGTTCCCATCAATCTGTTCTCATATGGCTTATTATGGGAACATTGGACACTAAAGGGTTAATTGGTTAGAGCTGCTGAATATCATCACAGATCACTAAACTCAAAGTCAACTATTTTGTGTCTTATCCATGGGCAGAATCGGCACTTTTGCTAGAAAATTACACTGCCCTCCTCTTAAGGCTCACATTTTTTTAAATCAGTTTGCTTGATTTCTCATGTTTTAAATGGTAGTACCTTGGAGTTGTTAATATCATCTTTTTCAGATTTTTTTTTCCCGGGTTATGGGATAATTTTATATTAAAACTTCCTGTTTTTATTGGTATTCGATGGAAATGTCATTTCGAAGCTATGTTCTCTTTTCGAGCTATTACAATTTGGAATGCGCTTCCTCTCAGTATTCGATCTGAGCTTATTTATATTCAATTGTGAAAAAAAATTGAAGGCATTTTATTTGATAAATTTTGATTGTTTTTTATCATTAGTTATGTAGCTCCTCATGTTGTTTTGAGTTATCTTTTTTTGTAAACCACCTTGAACCTCACGCTGAACTAGCACAGTCTATAAATTTCAGATTAGATTAGATTAAGTGCCCAATATGGGCTACAGTTAAAACAGCTTATTTCACTATAAGTCATGCTATTTTAGCACAGGATCCCATTATATACAATGAGGCCTTGTGCTAAAATAGCATGACTTGTGGTGAAATAACCCGTCTTAATGGTAGCCCACATTGATAACTCCCCCCCCCCCCCCCCTAAATTTGGTGGTCAAATCAGACCACATAAAAATCAGTCCTATCTTTAAGCAGTATTGCTTATATGGTTAAACATTGAATATTGCACTTAACCACATATGAGATAGCCGGTTACATAAACCCAGATATTCAAATCAGGTGCCCAAACATTGCTGGCATTGAATATCTGGGAATAACACCACTGGCAGCTAAGAAAACACCCTGCTCTATCACTTTAAAAATCGCAATTTCAGAAAAACCAAAAGGACGTCTCAAAGTCAACTGCAATCAATGTGGCTTGCAGAGGAACTTAAATTGCATTGGAACTGCTATTTAGAACGCTTAAAAAATGTAACAACAACAAAAAGAAACCCTGCTAAAAACGTTATGCATTTCTTCATGCTATGAAATAAAATAGAATAAGGCTACACTCAGTCCAATACAAGAAAGATCCAAGATTGAAATCCAGACAAAGCTGGAAGTACAAGAAACATACATAACCAAAGAAAAAAAAGTAGAGCCATCCCTCAGCCATATACTAAAGGCCCAACATTTTAAATCTGGATACATTCTAGTGAGTCCTGAGAATTAAAAAATCTATATAACTGAAATGGATCAAAGAAATATGTTTTATCCTAAAATAAAGCACCACATTTATAAGGAAAACGTAGTTTGAAAAAGTCTCCAACAATATTACTTCAGGATGCTAACAAGAAACTTTTTTGTCCTCTCTTCTGCCCATCGGGCAACTTCAGGGAAAATTTCAATCCTCTTACCAAAGAAATTTATTTCAGAGAGTCTAAAGTATAAGCTTTAAAAATGCTTAAAAACAAAACAAAGCACTAAAAGCACATAGTTATCACTCAATAGAGATATCAACTTGCAAGCACATTGACTTTCCTATTCTTTCAGCTAGTGGGACCACACTGTTCTTTATGGTTTGTTTTCTTATTTGGTAGCCCACAACAAGAAGATTTGAAACCCCAGAGCTATCCAACCCCTATATATTAATTCCCATACTTCCTTTCCCCCACTCCAGGTACAAAGATGGAAAGCTGATACATAACAATGGCAGGCACAGGTTATCCCAGCATGCACTGCAAATCCGAGATGTAGTGGAGCAGGACTCTGGCAATTACACTCTAGTCCTCCAGAACCAGCTGGCTGGATTGGAGCAGCACCTGAGCCTTTATCTAACAGTTAATGGTAAGAGAAAAGTAATTATTTAAGCAACCAATCTGGCTAATGCCTTTTTCAGTCACAGGTCATGGGTATTTCCTACTGTATCCGAATGTAACTCATAATCTAAGGATCCAGCGTCACCGTGAGGGACATCTGGCTAGAATTCTAAAGAGATTCCTGTTAGAGAGAGACAGCTGAGCCCAGGATTCTAGTTTATGTTAGGGAATCAAAGTTAATGAAAAAGAAGTGGAAATCTATCCAAAAATGTTCTGTCCTCCAGGCAGTGAGTGTTTTTGCTTTGAAGAGATTCTGCATGTTGGACAGTGGTGACAAAGATTTGGTCTGTAATAGAGAATGACACTTGGACGGGGACCTGCAGTAACCGCAAGGATTGGGACGGGGAGGGGACAGGGACGGGGTGGGGATGGGGACAGAGCCCATGGGGACAGGGACAAATTTTGTCCCTGTGTCATTTTCTACTTTGCAGCCTGTTAATGAACTGGACTGTTATATGTTTGAGTGATGCCTACAATGATATTTAGATTTTTTTGGAAAAACAAGTAAACATGCTGGCCACAACTAGCAAAATTTGCATGGGGGATCCCATATATCCTGCTACCAGCACATCTTCTAAGAAGACTTCTTCTATTGCAGGAAGGACTGTGGAAGACAGGAGAGCTAGATTGAATCCTGAGTTTGTGGATGACTTCTTATTCATCCACAGATTAAAAAACCATAACAGTGCTTCATAGGGCAAAAATGTGGGAGGGCATACAGAATGGGTTGTATTTTACACCCCTGGACATTTTAACAGTGTGAATTAGTCTTCCTTGGTGTAGTAGTAATCAGCTATTGTTGGGGTTGGAAGAGTAGAGAGTAATGGTGGGAAGGAGGGTTATTATAGCTGCTCTTTGTTATTATTGTTTCTATTTGTAATTTATACAGAATAGTTGCACAGCATATTGTTCCTTTTTATACTTTAATAAAAAGATTTAAATACAAAACCATAAGTGTTCGAGGCTTCTGCAGATGAGGACAGAGCCCACGGGGAGGGGCAGGGATGGAGACAGGGCCTGCGGGGATGGACACAAAGCCTGCGGGGATGGGGTAGGGACGGAGACAGAACCCATGGGGATGGGGCGGGGACAGGGAAAAACTTTGTTCCCGTGTCATTGTGTAGTCTGTAATTGTATGTGAAGATGATTTTCTGAGCAGGAACACAAAAGTGTGAGACTTCACTTGTATGCATTTCCCAGTGGGAATCTGCATACATTCAGGTATCAACAAAGGGAGACCAAGATTAGTGCCGTCCTAAGAGGGGTCCAGGAGTCAAAAGAAATGTCTGATCTGCCGCTGCTGTTGAAGGTCTTTCTGCTGAACTGTACTTTTGTCGCTGTTTGGATGTTGTTTCTGAACAAATAACTCTGTTCACTTTTTTATTTTTTCTGGAACAATTCCCAAATATCTGTGGCTGGTTTGTTTACTGGAGGAAACAGAGAAAGTCCATAATGCTAAGGGCCTTGCAGCTCGCCCCAAACTCAGATTTGGAAAAGGCAAGTCAAAAATCTAGATCTGAAGCTTGTCATTTCCTCCATTGGATGAACCTGGAGCTCCAGTGGGTGCTGATGGCCTCACAGCTCCCAGCAGAGCCCATTAGGCACATTTTGGAAAGAGGTGGACATCCATCTTTCGACAGAAATCAGTACTTGGACGTCCATCTCTCAGAGATTTCCAAATCAGTATAATCAAAACCCAATTTTGGACATCTCTAGTAAAAGTCCGTCGCAAAGATGTCCAAATATCAAGGGGACGTATCACAGGCATGGTGAAGGTGGGACTTGGGCGTGCCTAAGACTTGGACATCTTTGAGCCATAATGGAAAAAGGCAGGGACGTCTTAAACTAAAATTTGGACGTTTTTATTATGAATAAGGCACAAAAAGGTGCCCAAAATGACCAGATGACCACTGGAGGGAATCAGGGATGACCTCCCATTACTCCCCCAGTGGTCACCAACCCCTCCCACCCTCAAAACAATCATTAAAAATATTACGTGCCAGCCTCAGATGTCATATTCAGGTCCATGACAGCGCATGCAGGTCCCTGGAGCAGTTTTAGTGGGTGCAGTGCACTGCAGACAGGCGGACCCAGGCCCATACCCCCCCCCCCTACCTTTTGCATTTGTGGAGGAAACAGCAAGCACTCCAAAACCCATCACAAACCCTCTGTACCCACATATAGGTGCTCTCCTTCACTCGTAACGGCTATGGTATTGGTGTACAGTTGGAGGTAGTGGGGTTTGGGGGGCTCAGCACACAAGGTAAGGGAGCTATGTATCTTCGATGGATGGGAGGGGATTTTTGCTCAGTCCAGTGCAGTGGCATAGCCATAGGTGGGCTTGGGTGGGCCAGGGCACACCCATTTATGGCTCAGGCCCACCCAACAGTAGGGGGGGTCCAAGAAAGCACAAAGGCAGACGGTCTGCAAACTCCAAAATGGAAAATGAACAGAGCAGATCGTTAAAAGACAAATGTAATTTATTGTTAAGAACCAATTTAAAAATATATATATATACAAATAAACAGCCCGACACAGGCCGTGTTTCGCCCAACAGGGCTGCTTCAGGGGCTACAAAAAAGATAAAAAAAATAATGTAAATAAAATAGACATATATATTGTTTGTCATATACATATGCATCTGATTTAAAATAATATTATCAAACAATCACATATAAACATGTATGTGTACATATCATGCAGAGATTTCAACATAAAATGTGAAATAACATTAATATAAAATCCATGAGAGATAAAATATATTATAATATAACTTTATTACTTTCGTGCTCACTGTAATTGATAATAATAAATATACTCACAGCACGTAAATCGTATTCACACAGTCTTTTTACTTCTTTTAATCTTTTAGACTTCAGATTTCTCCGGTGTGTTTATTATATTTCATAAACTACACCTCACCGCTATGTTTAAATGTAAACCGCGGGAATCCTCATTAGTCTTGAGTGTTCTTAATTTTTACTTCTTTTTTTATTTTTTTATATAACTCATTAATACAGCACTTATCTTATTTTCCGGTTTTTTCTACTGGTTACTGATACGCTCTACAGTGCGCTTCTGTTTCGTCATTCCTTCTTCTGGAGCGATAACTTTAGTGTGCCAGTTCGTATATCAGTTAAGTCTATAAGCTGCTCGATTTTTCAGTCCTTGGTATTTTCGAAACAAAAGATGGATGTCCATCTTTTTTCGAAAATGAGCTTTTCCCCGCCTCCGGACTTGGATGTTTTACAAAGACGTCCAAATCCAAACTTAGACATTTCTTTCAAAAATGCCCCCTCCATATGTCCTAGGAGAAAGTGAAAAATAAGTTATATTAATTTGAATCGTTTTGGGTTCTGGTGTACTTCTAAAATTCCCCAGTGCACTGGTGCAGTGATCACAGCAGTGCTGTAATCTGCAGTGTGTTTGTGGTCTCTGCTGTGGCTGGCAGAGTGCATCAGTTATTTCTATTACCTTTTGTGATATATCCCATTCCAGCACCATAAACAGTGCATTGCTCTCTAAGGGCCCCTTTTACAAAGGCACGCTAGCGTTTATAACACATGCTAAAAATAAGCGTGCACTAAATGCTAGAGATGCCCATATATTCCTTTGGGCGTCTCTAACATTTAGCACATGCTAAAAACGCTAGCATGCCTTTGTAAAAGACCCCCTTAGAGTGTTTGTATGAGTCCCCTGATGCAGGTGGACTGACCGCCGAAACACGACCCCATGTCAGGTCTTGATTTGGTGCTTCAATAAAGATCTTCTGTTTTCCATTCACATGTGAAATTGAGAATCATCCTCTACTTCTTTGGTATTTGCAGTGATGGGCTCATTATCAACCATTGATTCCATGATTTGTTCTTTCTTTTCAGTTCCTCCCCACATCCACGAGAAGGAGGCCTCATCCCCAAGCATCTACCCACAAGGAAGCCGGCAAGTTCTAACCTGTACTGTCTATGGCGTTCCAGCACCCAAAAAGATCCAGTGGCAGTCACGCCCATGGACACCTTGTAAAATGTTCTCTGAGCGCAGCCCGTATGTATATCCTTCCTTCACCATCTCCAGCATCAAATGCTTCCCTTTGTTATAAAGAAAATAGATCTTCATTTTAAAGGAGCCGCTGCAGGTCTTATATATAGAAAGAAACTGATGTGGAGATGACTAAGTGCCAAAAAATTACCCACACTGACCAGATGACCACTGAAAGGATAAAGGCATGATCCCCCTTAATCTCCCAGTGGTCACTGACACTCTCTCATCCCCCTAAGAGTGAAAGTGACAGTACATATCAGACTCTGAAGTAGCCTAGTAGTCAGTACAGTGGACTGTAAAGAAGGGGGCTCAGGCCCATATCCCACTTTAACTAATACACTTGTGGTGGAAAGTGTGAGTGCCCCAAAAACCACAGAATACCTACTGAACCCATATATACAGGTGGTACCTGCAGGAATAATGGCTGTTGTAGTGGTGTACAGTTGGATGCAATACATTTTTTGCTGCTCCTAGAGGGCTCACTATACAATATAAGGGGATTATGATGAGACGTGTACCTGGGACCTTTTATGTGACGTTCACTGCAGTGTCCTCTAGGCTGCGCCACTGCTCTGCTAAAATGTCTGTGTGGCCAATCTAGTAAGTTTGCTGGCCCCAGACATCCCAATGGCTTGTTTTGGTATATTTTTCCTTGAATGTTTTGTTGTTTGAAAATGGTCCTTAAAGAAAGACGCACTGAGCACGAAAACATCTAAAATAGGGCAATGTTTGAACCAAAAAGATGAACATTTTTCTGCTTCAAAAATGACCATGTTTGGCACTGGGTTTTTGGACATTATTTGCAAAACATCCAGAATTGTATTTGGACGTCATTTCTAAAATGCCCCTCCACAGCTCCTAAATTAAGCTGAATTTTCAGCTGAAAAGTTATGCTTCTAAATTTGAATGAAAATAGGGCACAAATGTAGGAGGCTAATTTAGGAGCATAAATTAAGGAGCTCAGCATGAATATTGGGCCCTTTAGTAGACAAATAGACTTGGGAGAGCCATTTTCATCCCTAGAAATGAACTGAAAGAAATAGATCTACTTTTTGGGATGTGCTTCTGCTTACAACCTGGACTGGCCACTCTCAGAGACAGGATGCTGGGCTCAATGGACCTTAGTCTGACTTGGCATGATCTGATGTAAGTTCTTTATGAGTTTTCAATAGCTTTCAGAAACTGTAGGGAATTAAGATTTTTTATTAGAAAAGGATTTCTCTCTGTTTGGATTGCTTAAGGAGCTTTTTGCAGATTTGTCTGTAGGAGCGTGAAGAACAGCAGTGAGTACTTCATTTCTGTTCTGTCATCACACCAAGGATTTTTACCTTCCTAAATATAACCCAGTATAATCTTCAGTGAGTGCCATGGTCACAGGAAAGCTACAAAGAGAAAAGGGAAAAATGGATAATGGGAAGGAGAACAGAGTAGTGAAAGAGTTGGAGACAACAGGAGGGATTGAAAAAGCAGAGAAGGTACAGAGAGAGAGAGAAAATGAAAGAGAGAGATAATGGATGCATTATATTCAGATATAAAAAGACAAAGGTACAGAGGAAAAGAGTTTTGGGGGAAGTTATCAGCGCGGGCTACTGTTAAGACATGTTATTTTACTGTTAGCTCCAGTTATTAGTAACTAGTTCTCTTATTGCACAAAATTAGCACATTTGTGGTAAGATAACACATCTTAGCAGTAGCCCTAAGCCCACCTTGATAAGTACACCCATTAGAGAGATTGAGAAGAAGGGAATAGAAAGTACATATCCAGACACTGGAAAAGGGGCAAATATAAAAATAACACCATATTTCTCTGCACTGTTAGTGCATCATGCACAGTAGAATGAGGCATGGATGTTTCCCGAACTGAAGACAGCTATGACTTAGAAGAACTGTCCTCCCAGTTTATTACAACAGTTTCAAAGGATGCAGGAGGCTTCAGCTGATCTTCCTGTTTTGACAGCTTCCCATTTCCTCCCCCCAATCATCATTTTTTTTTTTTTTGCTGATGTATATGCAAGGCAGAGTGAGGCCAAGGGTGAGGAGGCCTGCTCTATCACACCCAACCAGGTGTGGCATCCGCCCTCACTTTCTCTTGGATGCTGTTATCTTCACAATAGCCATGCCTGTTGAGAAAAGGCTTTGGTCCGATCTCAGTTTCTGTTGCACTGAACAGATTGGAAAAGTCTGCTGCCAATTTATGTGGTATCACCTGAAGTTCTTCTGAAAACAAAGTTGTAATCTAAGGAGCCTGTGAAGCCTTGGCACAAATCCATGTTTTTTTTATTTACTTATATCTTCTTATTATCCAACTTTTCACAAGAAAAGTGAAGAATGGGATCATAAATGACAAATACTAAGACGTGATGCCATAACTATATACTGAAAATAAATGACAAAGATATAAATCCCTAATGACACTAAAAGCCTATCAAATAAAAAGGATAAAGTGGGCAATTCTATAAAGTGACATCTAAATGTAGATGCGACAAAGAGGCAGGCTTAGCGCCAGTTCCATAATGGCGTTATGCACCTGGGCCAGATTCTATATAAAGCGCGCTAAAACATCCATGTGGGAAACAGTGACGGAGCCATGGGTGGGCCAGGGCCCACCCTATTTGGACTCAGGCCCACCCAAAACTTTGGCACTCTTCCTATGGCTGGCAGAGATCCTCAAACCCCACCAGCTGAAGGGTTCCTCCTCTTATAGCAGCCGGTGCTCTTTCAAGCCACAACTGGCAGAACTTGCCTCAAGCTGACACCAACATCAGCCGCACATGCTTAGTTTTCATGCATGCACAGCCTGCTGGCCGTGGCATCAGCTCAAGGAAAGTGCTGCTGGCTGCTGTTAGGAAAAGTGCTGCCTGAGCAGGAGGAAATCTTCAGCTGGCAGGGTTTTTTAGATCCTTTCTTGCTCAGGTATTTAATATTTGGGGCTTCGAGGTGGAGGGAGGGATAAAGAGCAGAGAGAGGAGCAAATCAGAGCAGAGGGGGGCTAGGGACAGGGGAGCATGAATTCCATGCCCACCCACCTTGGACTCAGGCCCACCCAAAATTGGCTGTCTGGCTACGCCCCTGGCGGGAAACATTTCTGCCTAAGCATATTCTATAAGCAGTGCCTAGATTTAGGCGCAGTATATAGAATACGCTTAGTTGATATCCCAGCACCTAAAACTACATGCCTCCAGTCTGTTCCCTGGGCTAGAGGTTTCACTCAGCCCCGACATGAGAGCTCCCCCCCCCCCCAAGTTGCGAGGAAGCAGCTCTCCTTTGTCAGCGTCTTCAGCTCTATATTTGAGAAGTCCCATAGAGACTGATCAACGAGAGGCACAGAGCCAACCCGTGGGTGTTTCGCAAACCTTGGATTTGCAAGGTTATCTGGTGGCCACAGTGGCGGCTTTACCACCTATTTTGGGGGAGACTGTGAGTAATGAGAATCAATCCTCAGTAATGTTGAAATTGCAGGTACCAGCTCCACAATATACTTTCCCTTTTGTAAAGCCTGCTGAAGTAACTTTGGACAGTTTATGGTTTCTAATAGTGAACCTGGGCAAAGCCTTGTGCCCCCAAGTCCAAAAGCTGGGCCAGGATTTGACTAGTTTGGAGGGGAAGTTAAAGGAAACTGATAATGGTTTAAAAATATTAACTGAGCAAGTTAAGAAGCAAGAAAAAGAGTTGAAGAATATTAATAGTCTTCAAACATTGTGAAAGATGTGTCTAATTTAAGGAGGAAAGCAGAATCGTGTGAAAACTCCATCAGGAGTAATAATCTTTGCTTCTTAAATTTTCCTAAGGTGTTTGTTGTTACTCCTCGAGATATGCTTAAAAGATACAGTATATAAAAGAAATATTGGGTGTTGCTGAGGAAAATATATCACCTTTTTCGCAAGTGTATTATTTACCTTCTAAATCTCTGGCTAACCAACAGAATGCTGAGAAGGTTCCACAATTGGATGTTTCAGCGGTTTTGGAATCTTTGTTGTTGTAAACGGATGTGCGTAGTTTTAGGTGCTGAGATATCAACTAAGTATATTCTATAGTTGTTACCTAAATCTAGGGGCCGATTACAGAATATGCTTAGTCGTCACTGATTTCAGTGCCGATTTTTTAGGCTCCATATATAGAATCTTCCCCTATGTATTATCAATAGAAATCAAACAAAATAAAACATGGATAGATGATACCTTTTTTATTGGACATAACTTAATACATTTCTTGATTAGCTTTCGAAGGTTGCCCTTCTTCGTCAGATCGGAAATAAGCAAATGTGCTAGCTGACAGTGTATATAAGTGATAACATTCAAGCATTACTATGACAGTCTGACAGGGTGGGAGGATGGGGGTGGGTCGGAGGTATGCATGGGGACATCAAAGCTAGCACATTTGCTTATTTCCGATCTGACGAAGAAGGGCAACCTTCGAAAGCTAATCAAGAAATGTATTAAGTTATGTCCAATAAAAAAGGTATCATCTTATCCATGTTTTATTTTGTTTGATTTCTATTGATAACCTTAAGAGTGGACTAACACGGCTACCACACTCCTCTACTTCCCCTATGTGTGTAACTGCTATTCTGTAAATTGCACTCAAATTCCAGAGTAGCTTCAAGGTGGCATGGATTTGGGAGGAGCATGGGGGGGGGGGGGGGTTCAGGGGTATTAGCCAGAGAGAGAGGGAAGTGGGAGAAGGACCACAGGTCCAGAGACAAAAAGGGACAGTCTTGTACTTAAGATTTATTAATCAAGGACTCGACACAATGCTGTGTTTCTGCCCAAACGGCCTGCATCAGGAGTCTTCTTTATAAAAGGGTTTTAAAATCTTCAGAATTGATATATACAAAATGAATCAGTTTGATGGTCTTCAGAAAGACCTTTATGATGGAAAATAAACATATAAATCTGGTTAGCAAAACATCAGACAGCGTTGTGTTGATTCCTTGATCAATAAATCTTACATACAAGACTTTCCCTTTTTGTCTCTGGAGCCCGTGGTCTTTCTCCCACTTCCCTCCCTCTCCGGTTAGTGCACTTCTCGCTGGGACCTTTGAGTTCTCCACTGCAGCGGTTTTCTGGGGGTTCACGTTTATGCCAGGCAGTTACACACACAGGATATAGAACGCTATCATTTATGCACCTAAATGCCTATAGATAGGCACAAGTATTTATGCCAGCCATTGAGCTAGCATTAGTACTCACACCTACAGTTAGACATCTAAATGGAGACTTATACTAGTATTCTATAATGACAGATGTGCACACAACTGTCATTATAGAATTTGTACATAGAGGACTAGATTCTATATATCATGCCAAAAAAATTGGCACCAAAATGAAATACACCTAGGCCTAAATTACTGCAGGGTTTATAGCATATGCCGAGCGCCTGCCCACTTGACTAAGTTTAGTTGCAGGCAGTTACGCCAGGTAAAATTTGGTGTAAATGCTGACGCCAAAATTACGTGCGGACTGGGTGTATTCTATAACAACATGCATAGATTTTAGAAACGCCCATGACCCACCTATTCCACGCCCATGGCCACACCCCCTTTTCCACTATGCGATTTAGAATTTACGTGCATCACATTACAGAATACGCTTAGACAGTTGTGTGCATAAATTCTAATTAATGCCAATTAGTGTCAAAATTTGCTTTTTAATTAGCAATTATAGGCATTGATTGGCTTGTTAAGTGATTTAGTTGCGTTCGCAAATCCAGAATGCGCATGCAACTTAAGTTACGTTTTATAGAATCTGAGGGAGAGACCATCAAGCCAGCGCCTACATTTCGGCGACCTTTTGAGGACTTACCCCTGGATGTGTGCTTGGAAATAATTTGATCAGTTTTAATGGTGCACTGAGTATCTTATTGTTTAAACCGAGCGGTGCTGTTTGATACAGGTTTTCCCAACTAAAAGGAAATGACTGTAAATTTACTCCCTCTTCAGCATCTCCTTCTGTTTTGAAGGCATATGCTTTAAATAAAACATCATTTAAACAACATTGGCTCCTCTTCTCCCCCCCCCCCCCCCCCCCCCCCCATATTCCTTTCTGTACAGAAACCAACTGCGCTCTATTCGACGGCATCAGCGTGATCGGATGCCTGAATGCAAGGACTGGAAGGATGTGTTACAGAATGATGCTTTAAACTATATCGAAGACATCGACACTCGGATTGAGATTGTGGAAGGCAAAAACAAGGTGAAGTGGAATGTGTGGTGGTTGGAGGGAACGTGATTTGGGTTATGTAAACTGATTTTATGTATCTGATAATTCTAGCTATTGGACCAAATTCTATAAATGGCACCAACAAAAAAACATGCAAAACATTATTCTATAAACAGTGCTCAAAATTTGGCACTGTTTATAGAATAGCGCTTAGCATTTACTTATTTATTATTTTTATTTGTTAGGATTTATTTACCGCCTTTTTGAAGGAATTCACTCAAGGCAGTGTACAATAAGAATAAATCAAGCATAAACAATAGACATTAAAGCAGTAAAAATATTCAAAATGGCATGGAGGGGCATAATCGAATGGGGCACCCAGTTTTCCTGAGGGTGTCCTCGCAGGACGTCCCCGTGAAGGGGCGGGGAAAGCCATATGTATCGAAACAAAAATGGGTGGCCATCTTTCATTTCAATAATACGGTCCGGGGATGCCCAAATCTCAACATTTAGGGGTCGACCTTAGAGGTGTGATCGACCTAGAATGTTGAGAGGGTCGACCTTAGAGATGGTCCTCCCCGGATTTCGGACCATAATGGAACCGAGGACGCCCATCAAAAAATGACCAAACCAAGCCCTTTTGGTCATGGGAGGAGTCAGAATTCGTAATGCACTGGTCCCCCTGACATGCCAGGACACACCTAGGGGGGCACTGCAGTGGACTAACTGATGGCACTAACTGAACGGGAAAAAGCCCTTCCCTTACCATCCCTTAGCGATTCGAAAAGGAACAGGCATGCATGAAGGAAATTGCATGCAAATGAGCTGCTCGCTTTTAGCTCATTTGAACACGAACGATTTCCTTCCTAAGGAGGGAAGCCAGTGCAGAGCACCAAGTGTTATGCGTGGCTGCTCTGCACATGCCAAGACGGCTTCATAACACCGACAAGCTGCGTGTATAATAGCCGTCTACAACCTTAAATAAATTGCCGTCTACAACCTTAAAAAAACACAAGTCCAGGGTGAAAACGTCTAAGTGCTCGTCAGTGACGTCTTTTTTTTTTTTTGAGTATGGTGAAAGGACATCCAAGTGTTAGGATGGACTAGGGTAGTTGAGGGATGTCCAAAATGTGGATGTTTCTGTGAGAAGGACATCCATAGCCTTTGCTATGCCTCTGACACCCCCTTTATTTATTTATTTATTTATTTATTTATTTGGATTTTGGATCACAAGTAGCAGCAGTGAGATTTGAACTGGCCACCTCTGGATTGCAAAAGCAGTGCTCTAATCACTAGGCCACTCCTCCACGCCCTTGAAATTTGGCCATCCCTGAGGGGGGGGGGAGTTCAGGACATTCAAAATGTTTGAAAGAAGGATATCCATGCCTTCGCTATGCCTCCGCTGACACACACACACCAACCCCCCCCCCCCCCCCCCCCAGGGACCTGCACACTGCTGCGATGGATCTGAGTATGATATTTGAGTCTGGCAAAAAAAGTTTTTAAAGTTGTTTTTTTCAGGGTGGAGGGGGTTAGTCACCACTGGGGGAGTCAGGGGAGGTCATCCCCGATTCCCTCTGGTGGTCATCTGGTCAGTTCAGGCACCTTTTTGAGGCTTGGTCGTAAGGAAAAAATGGACCAAGTAAAGTCGGCCAAGTGCTCGTCAGGTACGCCCTTCTTTTTTCCATTATCACTCGAGGACGCCCATCTGTTAGGCATGCCCCAGTCCCGCCTTCGCTACGCCTCCGACATGCCCCTGTGAATTTTGGTCGTCCCCGCGACGGGAAGCAGTTGGGGGCACCCAAAATCAGCTTTTGATTATGCCAATTTGGGTGTTGAAAGATGGGCGTTCTTCTCTTTCAAAAATAAGCCTGATAGTATACTACTGATAATGTCAACACGATACGTAATAGAACATATTAATTGACTGTGTAGGATATAAGCAAAGATGGAACATATAGATAGGTAAGAGAGTAAGAGGAGTTAGAAATTAAGGTGACCATTTTAAAGAAAGTTGCACATGAGGTCAGGAGGAGGTTAACATATAGATAGGTAAGAGAGTAAAAGGAGTTAAGCAAATAAGAAGATTAATTTAAAGAAAGGTGCACATGAGGTCAGAGAGATGGTTAAATATTATCTCAGCTAGGGTAGGAATGGATAAACATGCAGTAGGTGCAGCCCGTGTCACTCCTTGTGTGTGTGAGTGAGACTAACAAGTTAGTTACTTCTTCCATTAAAGGTCTGTTTGAGGAGCCAAGCTTTCACCTGTTTCCTGAAGTAGAGATAGTCTTGTGTTAAGTGGAGCCTTTCAGGAAGTGCATTCCAGAGTGTGGAGGCTACTCCAGAGAAGGCTTGCTTTTGGGTATCACATCATGTAATGTCTTTTGGAGAGGGTGTGTGGTTAGTGATAGTCCTTGGGAGGACCTTAGTGTCCTTGGAGGTGTATAGAGGATCATCCTGTTCTTCAGGTACTTGGGGCCATTTCCTTTAAGGGCCTTGAAGATCAGACATAGAGTTTTAAATTTAGCCCTGTATTGTACTGGTAGCCAGTGGGCTCCACGCCTAACTTTAGAAGTGAGGATTTACATCAACTATACCCTGGTATAAATCCTTGTGCTTAAATTAGGCGTGGATCCCCCTTACTCCATAACAGCTTCCACAAACTGAAGGAACGCCCCTGAGCTGCCCAGCCTATGACCCTCCCATGGCCACGCCCCCTTTTGGAGCTACAAGTAAAATTTAATGCAGATCCCAATGCCTAAAAATGTGTGTTTAAATTTTAATGAATGCCAATTATCAGCACTAATTGCCTTGTTATTCAATTAAATTGCACACGCAATTCTTAGCATCTTATATAGAATTTGGGGGATTATGTATTGCAACTGTTGTGTGACACCGTGTGAAATAGAGGACATCAATTCAAAGAAATACATAATATAAATAAGGGTTCTGGCTGCAACCCTAAAATTGCAGAAAAGAAAAGCAGACCTATGCGGTGAAATGAAGCAAACTCTAGACAACACAGGTACATAAAATCATCATACTTTCAGTAATTTGCATTTGTGAGCAGCCTGTAAGCTTGTAAGCCTTATTCTTTGTGCTGCACAGCACTAGCAAAATATTGGATTGTTCCTGCTGGTTTCATATTAAGCCCCTGACGCAGCCCTTGAGAGGGAGAAACATGGCCATGTTGGGTGGTTAGAGGAAAGTTATATGCTGATTTTATGTATCTGTGTTGAATAAATGTTGTTTTATTTCACCATGTGGGTCTCTGCTTTTCTTTTCTGCAGACTGCTTGCCTGTGTGCTTTTTGCAACCTAAAATCTCCATGAGGAGGAGCTGAGTGGGAAGATGGGAATGCAGTGTAGAGTTCTAATGATTGTATTGGTCCTAGAGAAAAGTTCATTTTTGCAAGTTATGAAATCTTTCTTGAACCAAGATAAGAATTATCCAAAAAGGCTGATATACCCAGTCTTTTAAACCACATAGTCAGATGTGCTACAAGAGTAATGAAAGTTTTCCTGCCTGAAGGGGGAAATAAAAGCCCTTGATAAATCAAATTCCTAAGTGCATTGTTTGAACTTGTGACTACTAATAAAATCTACACATTTTCCTTCAATCTGCTTCAAACACTAGCAGCTCTCATTTGGTTGAGATTTATCATTTTCTAATGCAAAAGACTGTTCAAATTCAGTTGCTCAACTGGTTTTCTGTCCTGCCAGCCAAAACACGAGACTGCAGACCTGTCCTGTGCTGTGATTCCAGGTCTCTGTGTACAGGGCTGGGACCACATTCTCTTCGACGCCTGTTTCACAATACTTCTGTCAGGAGTCCCACCCTGATCTCCCCTGTTTCCTCTCCGGACATGTCCTATATATCTTTCTCTCTCCCTTTGTCTCTGCGTGCTGTTTCTGAACAATTTTTGACCTAGAAATGCACTGGTGAAGTTAAAAACTTTTTCCCCCCACTCCCTGGCAGCTTTTAATGTCAGAAATATGAATTCTGTGCTATGACTAATTTCCTCTTATGGGACAAGAGTGTTGAGAGTATCAAATTAATTTTAAAAAAGGGGATAAAAGCTTGAAGCAAAGAGAGACTGAAGGCTAATAAGATTTTGAAGGGTGTTAAATGAACGTTTTGGAGACTCCCTTTCCGTCCAGTATTTTGTTTAGTTTATTCAATTTGATTATTCGCTTACATAGTTCATGTAAATCTTGGCTGAAACAGGGAGGTGATTCTGCAGATGTGCCTCATTTGAGTTTGCACATGCCCAGTCCTGGGGCAGAATTATCCACATTGGTTGGGTAATTCAGAGCTAACAAGTTATCTTGTTCCAGAAGGGAGACCTTTTGTCACTCCTGGTTTTGAACAGTGTTGGATTTGTTGTCCCTGATTGTACCCCATTGAAATGAGTGCTGTCAGTCCCATGATGCAACAGGATGTGGAAGTCAGAGATCCAGGACTGGCTAAAACCTCCTTCCTGGAACTGGGCAATTTGGCAGTTGTAGGTAATTGTTTGCTCTACTTTATCAGTCTGGAGATGTGAGCCATTGACATGATGGTACAGACTGTAGACTTGCCACATGGTGAGCGTTTCTAGATGACATAGCAGCAAAGGTAACTGAATATAAAAACCAAAAAAAGGAAAGGGGCATGCAAGCAGTTCTTAACAATCATTGGAAGCTCTTACTTTTTGTAAAAAAAAAATATTTTTCATATTTTGGTTTCACTGGTGAGCTTTGCAGCCCAGCCGCCCCTGAAAACAGAAGTCTCAGTTTCCGAAAGTCCCTTCCTGTTTTCATATGCACCTCCAAAGTCACTTCCTGTTTTTTACACACGCCTCCAAACAACTAAGGGCTCATCTTGTTCCAGAGGCCCACCAGGGAACTTGTCCTGAGCACAGACAGAGAGTAGAGAGCCGTTTATTCCAGGGATCCAATTGTTGCTTTCAGAAAAAAAGCCTATGTTTATTTAAATCCAATATGCCACAATCCAGATCATTTCAACATCTAAAAACATATTTCAGCTAAAAAAGAAACTGGTAGATTCACTCCAAATGTGAATCGCTAAACGTTTAATCCTTTTATAGAAAGCAGAAATCTTCCCAGGTTTACCAGCTATCACAGCCTGAGCACACAATTTTTTTGCCAAACCAGTAATAAACATCATACAAAAGAAAGCTGAAGGTTTAGATAACACTTGTTCACAGCCATAGCATGATGTCAAAGATATACAAATTGAAGGAACAGAATTCACCTTTATTTATTAAGGGTGCAGTGACAACTTTTCTTACTGACTTACGAGTGTACTCATTATGCAGCTTCTCAGTATTTCTCCTCTCTTAGGGGCCCTTTTACTAAAGGGTTGTCACGCGGCAATGGGCTTGCCGCGCACCAACCCAGAACTACCGCCAGCCCAACGTTCTACCCCCCCCCCCCCAGTGCACCCCATTTCTGCTGCTAGAGAAAATATTTGTTTAATATTTCTACAGAGGGTTACTCAGCAGAAGTCTTGCGAGCAGGGGCGTAGGCAGCCCTGCAATTTTGGGTGGGCCCAGAGTTAACCTGGGTGGGCCCTTCCCACCCCCTACCCTTACCCCTGTACATACATATAATATAGTGTTTTTTTTATGACCCAGCGTCTGCCAATTTCTCTCTGAAACTCCTCCCCTGGTTCTACCTCAGAGCTGTTGCCCATCGCAATTCCTACAGGCAACCTACGCCAGCTCTGCAGGCTTCTTCTACCACATCCCCAGCAAAGAAACAAGAAGTGACATCATTGAGGGCAGGACATGACAGAGAGATGCCTGCAGGGCTGGCACGGGATGCCTATAGGAATTGCTGCCGGCAGTAGCTCTGAGGTAGACCTGGAGGGGGGGTTCTAGAGAGAGATGGGCAGATGCCAGGCCACGAGTGGAGAAGAGGGAAAGAGAGTAGAGAGGCCTCATGGGCTGCTGACTGGATGTGCCCACCCAGGCCCACCCTTAGCTACGCCACTGCTTGCGAGGCCACCCCTAGATGTCTTGGCAGCCATTTTAAAAAAGTGGAGACAGCAAGAGGACCAGCGGCAGTGGGCAGGAAAGAGTGGGGATCTTTTCTGCCCTAAAGAAGCTACTAGATCACCAGGGTGCCATCGGGTATGTGCCGGAGGGCACCCAAGGCCAGAGGGGAGGTGGACGGATGGAGTCAAGATGATAAAAAGTTGAAGCCAGTTAGGTGAATCTCTGTTTCCCCTTCCTCGCACAGCCATCATCACTGTACACTCAAAACTAAGCAAGCAAACCTATGAGCTGCTGCATCCATGTTGTATTTCTTTATTGTTGGTGGCATTTTTATTTAATCTCACTTATATTTTCAAACATGCTGGCTTGTGCAGCATATGAATGTACACAGAGGACGTATAATAACAGAATAACTTTTCATAGGTAGAGTAGTAATTTGTTATAAATTGTAATCAGTGTGTCATTTGGAGGGGCTGGTTATAGGGACCCCCTAGCACTGTTATATTCGTGCAGAGATTTTTTTTTTCTCCTGGTAAAGGGCCACTAAAACAGACCTCATGTTATGAGAATCAGGTGCTCAACATTCAGAGTTTCTATCTATCTATTTTCTTATTTATGACATTTATATCCCACATTAAACATGAATTAGGTTGAAATCTGGGAGCATTTAAAATCTTTTTTTTTTCTGTGCCGACACCAAAAGAAAAAGATGGCATGTGGGAACTTGCTCATTTTGTTATGTGGATTGCAGTGGTATATTATAAAAATGCACTTGCCTTTTTTATTACTACGTTTTCACAGAGTGGTATTGAATACTTAGGGAAGGGCATCCTTCATGCAGAACTTTTGTCCAGTGTCAGTCTAAATGTGCTAACATTGTCCAGTTCAGCACACTATTAGCCGCCAAGTTCAAACAAAGTTAATTATGTTCAATAGAAAATAAATCTGTTGCCTCAGGCTGCTTGCTTTGTGAATATTCCATCACTATTTCATTATTACTACCAAGTATTACATATTAAGGGCATTTGCTTTAAACTTTGTTTTAATTAATTAATTTATCCAGTCCTTATATGCACATGGTTTTGCTTTTTAAACCCAAAGGTGAATTCTAGGGGTGGTTGAACAATTAGGTATAAACTGTGTTGTTTCTGACTCCACTTGTTTTGGAATTTGGGCTGCTTTGGGTCCTGTGCTGATGTGTACATCTGCTCTCTTAGCAGGAAGAAAATGATTTATGTTACATTTACTAGTATTTTTACTGCTTATAGAATCTGACTTTCATGGTGGGGGGGGGGGGAAGGTCAAGGTGACTGTGGCACGACAAGAGCTAGACGGGCTAGGAGCTGGGATGGAGTAGATTACTTGTGGTGGGGACAGGCGGACATGGGTTAGATTTCCACGGGGACAGGTTAGATTTCTGTCCTCGGGCATCTCTCTAGTCTGAACTTACAGTAATCTGTAAGTACGAGCGTAAGTGGAAGCCCTGCCTATGTCCCACCCATGCTCCGCCCTGTGTGTGACCCAGGGGCATAGCTACGGGAGGCCACGGGGGCCTGGGCCCCTGCAAATTTTGCCTGGGCCCCTGGTTTGGCTGGCGGGGGTCCCCAACCCCCACCAGCCGAAGCCTTCTTCAGCGCCGGTCTCCAGCACAGCCGTGTTTGCTGCCCTGCTCTTCTTTATTATTGCTCCTCCAGTGCACGTTGACACTCCTTTACATGAAACTGAGAAGGGGCGTCTGCGTGCACAGGAGGAGCAAGAAGAAAGAAGAGCAGGGCAGCGAACGCAGCTGCGCCGGAGACCGTTGCTGAAGAAGGCTTCGGCTGGCAGGGGTTGGGGACCCCGCCAGCAAAGGTATTTGTTTGTGAGGGGAAGCGGCAAGGAAGTGAGGCAGTGGGGGGGGGGGGGGCGGCGGGGCGGTACTCAAAATGTGCCCCCAACTTCAGGCTCTGGCTCCCTCCCACCATGAGGTCTGGCTACGCCCCTGGTATGACCCTTCTTGTAAATATCTGCGATGTAAGTTAAGAGAAAATAAAAAAGTCAAAACCAACATCCCTATCCTATTGCATCACAGGCTCCACTCCACAGCCAGCAACAGTAAGGCAGCTACTAAGAGGAAAAGGCCCCAGTAAATAAATAGTCCTACTTTAAACCTCTGGAAAGATATCACCAGCTGTAAATTGTTTAGCAAAGCATTGCAAAGTGTGGAAGCTATTATTGAAAACATTGCCTGCTGAATAGCAGCCTAATGAATGACTTGAAAGGTGGAAATTAGCAACAAATTATGCTGGTTAGGTCTGAGAGCATGACCTGAGGTAGAAGGTTTTGTTTAAGGTGCTAAGATTGATGGCTCTCCAGTATAAAGAATCTTATGGGATCCCACTAATATTTTGAATGGGATATGGTAAGCCGCTGGCAGCCAGTGTTCAGCTCTAAAAAGCGGGGTAACATGATCAAACTTTCTCAATGCCATAATTAGTTTAATAGCAGTATTTTGAAGAATTTGAAGATGCCTAATATCTTGTTAATTAAGTCTCTGGAAGAGAGCATTGTAATAATCCAGGCAACTAAGAATTAAAGCAGATGAAAGGATATTGAGAGACGTTTTGTCAAACAAAGCTCTAATTGGGTGAATCATTTGTATAATAGCACTTAGGCAACACGTTGGCACCCTAATGCGAAAGTACACATATATGTTAGTATTCTTACCATTTCCACATGTAATGTGTGCATAAATGGTGCTGCCAGTTTCTAAAATTCACCCACACATAGGTCAAGCAATTTTGTAAAAGGTCATTTCCACAGGTTAAATTATGCTCTAAAAGGTGACTACAAATATAAAAGCTTATCTTCCACAGAGTTTTCAGGACTTCTATTTTACAGAGTGTGTGGATATCCCTTAAGTAGCCTAATGATTAGTGCAGTGGGCTGAGTACCTGGGAAACTGGGTTCAGTTCCCACTGTGGCACCTCTTGGCCCTGGGCAAGTCACTAACGGGCAGATGATCAAAAGCAAACGCCGGCGCTAGAGGCTGTTAGCGCCATAGTAGCACCGGCGTTTGCTACCGCCCCATGATCAGAGCCCTCGAGCGCGTGAAACAACGCGCTCAAGGGCTCTTAGCATAAGTAGCATGCAAATGCATGCTAAACAGGGCTCTTAGTGCAAGTAGCCTGCAGATGGATGCTAATAAGCGCTTAACGCATTCATCCCCAATGATCAGTGTCCAGCGCGCCAAAGATTGGGTCGCTGGCTGCGACAAACCCTATGCCAGCTCCGAGCTGGCGTTAGGGTTTGTAGATCATTGGGGAGGAATGGTGAGCCCTGTCCAGCATGCATTTGCATGCTGGCAGGCACCAATTCCCCCCTACAGCAAACCTGCCAGCGAGGGCAGTTGAGAACGTCCAAAATTTTGGCGATGGGCAGTTAAAGACGTCCAAAATTTTGGATGTCCTTAGCTGCCCATTGCAGAAACGTCCAAATTTTGGACGTCCTCAACTGCCCGTCGCTATACCTCTGACACCCCCTTGAAATTTGGCCGTCCCTGCAACAGGGCAATTGAGGCCATCCATCTTCCGATTTAAAGATGGACGTCCTTCTCTTTTATTGGTCTCCAGCCCAGACCTGTCAAACAACGTGTGAGAGGATTGTGCTGAGCGCATGCTCAGGCACAATTCTCCCGCACTTCTACCCCATAATCAGAGATAATTGTGCTGCTTAAATTTGCATGCATTATCTTTGATCATAGGTCTAATTGCGCCCCGTGCTGTTCCAGCGCTATTTTAGAGCGCTGTTTGGAACAGCGCGGGGCTTTTGATCATTTGCCCATAAGTCCTCCATTGCTCCCGGTGCAAAGCTTAGATTGTGAAACCACTAGGGACAGGGGTGTAGCCAATTTTGGGCAGGCCTGAGGCAAAACTGGGTGGCC
This sequence comes from Microcaecilia unicolor, assembly GCF_901765095.1. Classification (NCBI taxonomy): domain Eukaryota; kingdom Metazoa; phylum Chordata; class Amphibia; order Gymnophiona; family Siphonopidae; genus Microcaecilia; species Microcaecilia unicolor. The sequence continues at coordinate 152,744,437 of NC_044038.1, read as the reverse complement.
ACGACAACACACACACACACTCCAAGTGATCGGGGGGGGGGGGTCACCTAACTCCCCTGGTACCTTTAAATCCTTTAGGTCTTTGCCAGCAGTAAGCAGCAACTCATTCCCTTGCTTGCGCCAGCTCTGAGCCTTATCTCTGTCGCAACTTCCTAGTCCCACGAACAAGAAGTTTCATCAGAGGGGAGACTCGGGATGGCACGAGTAGGGGGTACTTGTTGTTGATCACAGCTGGTGAAAAACTAAAGGATTTAAAGGTACTGGGGGGGGGGGGTCGGGTGGAGTTAAGTGCCCCCCCCCCCCCAATCTCCTGGAGGGAGAGATGTCAGGAGTCTTCAGCTGGCAGGGCTTGGGGATCGCCACCAGCCACATCATTACTCTGTTGGGTGGGCCTGAGTCCAAACTGGGTGGACCTGTGTCCACCCATGGCTATGCCACTTTTGGGGACAGAGAAAGTACCTGTATATGATAAATGTAAACCACTTTGATTGTACCACAAAAAGGCAGTATATGACATCTATAACCCCTTACCCCTTCTGGCTTATTACACCACAGTAACCAGATTCCACTCTTCCCACCCACCAGCCAGCAAAATTACCTCCTCCTATCAAAAGCTGTTTTGCCACTTGTCTATTGCCCCTGGATAGCGCTCATAGGATCCTTGATTTTAAACCCAGAGTAAATAGGATGGCATGAGGCCTGTATTTGACTCCTAGTCCTTTCACTGACAAAAGACTAGAAAAAAAATTGGATGGAGCGGAATGCTTTTGTCTTCTCTCCTTATCCAGTATTGCTTCACCTTGGTTTGGGGTGGATGAGTGTCTGTCTGCCTCCTCTACTTTTCTATTTCTTTTTCTCTCACAGATTCTGGAATTAGAATGTTGTGAATCTTTGGATGGAGTCTTTGTTCCATTGTCTCTTTATCTTAGTTTTCCTGATATTGCCTTCCTCTCACAGACTGTCAGTAAGCTGGTGATCCCACAAGCCAATGTCTCAGTCATGTACAAGTGTTCGGCCTTCAACAAAGCGGGTCAGGATGAGCGGCTCATCTACTTCTATGTGACTAGTGAGTATGGTCAGGGTAGGGGATCCACCACTCTGTATGATCCTATGGCAGGTTCAATGTTTTCCCACCTCTGTACACTGGAAGTCTGTGCATACCTCAGCATCTGTATTTAATGAGCTTCACACATGACACTTATATATCTGTGCTGCCTAGGACATTGAAAGGGCAGTGTGGGCCAGATCCTATGAGTATCTGTAGCTCTCATTAACCTATAGCCACTGTTTATTTTCTTTCACTTTGTATTTCTGACAGTGCGCTTCAGTTCACAAATGT